>NC_072416.2:23017857-23326964 GCF_028858775.2 Pan troglodytes | reverse complement strand
CTCCTTTAAAGTTCATATGGAACCAAAAAAGAGCCCGCATCACCAAGTCAATCCTAAGCCAAAAGAACAAAGCTGGAGGCGTCACGCTACCTGACTTCAAACTATACTACAAGGCTACAGTAACCAAAACAGCATGGTACTGGTACCAAAACAGAGATATAGATCAATGGAACAGAACAGAGCCCTCAGAAATAATGCCGCATATGTACAACTATCTGATCTTTGACAAACCTGAGAAAAACAAGCAATGGGGAAAGGATTCCCTATTTAATAAATGGTGCTGGGAAAACTGGCTAGCCATATGTAGAAAGCTGAAACTGGACCCCTTCCTTACACATTATACAAAAATTAATTCAAGTTGGATTAAAGACTTAAACGTTAGACCTAAACCCATAAAAACCCTAGAAGAAAACCTAGGCATTACCATTCAGGACATAGGCATGGGCAAGGATTTCATGTCTAAAACACCAAAAGCAATGGCAACAAAAGCCAACATTGACAAATGGGATCTAATTAAACTAAAGAGCTTCTGCACAGCAAAAGAAACTACCATCAGAGTGAAAAGGCAACCTACAAAATGGGAGAAAATTTTCGCAACCTACTCATCTGACAAAGGGCTAATATCCAGAATCTACAATGAACTCAAACAGATTTACAAGAAAAAAACAAACAACCCCATCAAAAAGTGGGCAAAGGATATGAACAGACACTTCTCAAAAGAAGACAGTTATGCAGCCAAAAGACACATGAAAAAATGCTCATCATCACTGGCCATCAGAGAAATGCAAATCAAAACCACAATGAGATATCATCTCACACCAGTTAGAATGGCAATCATTAAAAAGTCAGGAAACAACAGGTGCTGGAGAGGATGTGGAGAAATAGGAACACTTTTACACTGTTGGTGGGACTGTAAACTAGTTCAACCATTGTGGAAGTCAGTGTGGCGATTCCTCAGGGATCTAGAACTAGAAATACCATTTGACCCAGCCATCCCATTACTGGGTATATACCCAAATGACTATAAATCATGCTGCTATAAAGACACATGCACACGTATGTTTATTGCGGCATTATTCACAATAGCAAAGACTTGGAACCAACCCAAATGTCCAACAATGATAGACTGGATTAAGAAAATGTGGCACATATACACCATGGAGTACTATGCAGCCATAAAAAATGATGAGTTCATATCCTTTGTAGGGACATGGATGAAATTGGAAACCATCATTCTCAGTAAACTATCGCAAGAACAAAAAACCAAACACCGCATATTCTCACTCATAGGTGGGAATTGAACAATGAGATCACATGGACACAGGAAGGGGAATATCATACTCTGGGGACTGTGGTGGGGAGGGGGGAGGGGGGAGGGATAGCATTGGGAGATATACCTAATGCTAGATGACGAGTTAGTGGGTGCAGCGCACCAGCATGGCACATGTATACATATGTAACTAACCTGCACAATGTGCACATGTACCCTAAAACTTAAAGTATAATAAAAAATAAAAAATAAAAAAAAAAAAGAAAATGTGGTACATATATACCATGGAATACTATGCAGCCATAAAAAATAATGAATTCATGTCCTTTGTAGGGACACGGATGAAATTGGAAGTCATCATTCTCAGTAAACTATCGCAAGGACAAAAAACCAAACACCGCATGTTCTCACTCATAGGTGGGAATTGAACAATGAGAACACATGGACACAGGAAGGGGAACATCACACTCTGGGGACTGCTGTGGGGTGGGGGGAGGTGGGAGGGGGGAGGGGGGAGGGATAGCATTAGGAGATATACCTAATGCTAAATGATGAGTTAATGGGTGCAGCACACCAGCATGGCACATGTATACATATGTAACGAACCTGCACATTGTGCACATGTACCCTAAAACCTAAAGTATAATAATAATAATTAAAAAAAGCACTTACCACTTCAGAAATTCCAAGGGTTTTAGCAGCTATGTACCAGGAAACTGGAATGAAGATGAAATATATATTTTATAGTATCATACCATCCACCAAGCTTTTGATTTCTCATTGAATTTTTTAGTTCTAATATTTATTTTCATTTAGTTGTTCTTGATATCTTCTATTTTTTGCTGATATATTTTTTTTCATTTATTTCAAGCATACCTAATTGTTCACTGAAGCCTTTTTATCAAGGCTACTTTAAAATCTTTGTCAGATGATTCTAACATTTCTGTCATCTCAGTATTAGCATCTATCCATCATCTTTCTTCATTCATTTGAACTCTTCCTGGTTTTGGTATGAGGAGTGATTTTCAATTCAAACACGGACATTCTTGTAATAAGACTCTGCACCTTATTTAAACTTTATATTTTAGCTGGCTTTGACACTGCCCAGGTAGGGGACAGGGAAGGGGCACCACCTCATTATTGCCAGGTGAATATAGACATCTAGGTTCTTTACCCAGCTTTGGATGACACCTGAGTTGCAAGGAGCTTCTTCTTATTGTTGGGTGGGGACTAGAGTTCCAGCTCCCGACATGGTCTCTATGGACACTGGCCTGTTCCCTGCTTGGCCTTCTCTCACACCATCCCTAGCCTCTTAGGACCTTCGTCACAATAATTCCTCTGCCCCTCTAAAATCTTAAGTCCATTGACTTAAGCACACCTCCTTCATGCCTTCACTTATCTTCTGCCCAGCTTGGATTCTCTGTGCCATTCAGATTCTTTGTACTGCTCTCCCTCCACCATACTCATGTGGGAAAACCCAGCTCTATGCAAAACTCCAGATAATTCTACTTATTTGTGACACTTGAGAAGCTTAATATGGCTCTGGAGAATTGCACATGGTATTTGTCAGTGGTCCTAAACTCAATGGTTACACTTGTTACAAGATAGACTAAGGCACATTAAAATTTTAAAGCATACATGTGAGCAAACTGATCCATGAATCAGGCAGCTCCAAATGGGAAGTAATTCAGGGCTCTATTGCAGGGCACAAAGGGAGGGTGTTTATAGGGTGAATGTGGAAGCTGAGCAAAGAAATTACTTGATTGGTAAAAGTTTGAACAATTGCCTTATTTGCATTGTTCTGGTGGGAAGTTCAAGACAATATACTAAAGCCCAGTTGGCTGCCTGTGACTGGCTGAGCTTATATTTCATTTTATTTTAAATTCTGAGTTAGGCTTCAGTTTGCTTATGTGGGAACTCTGAGTGTTAGAGCCACCTCAGTCTAATGGCCTCCTATTTAATTATGTTAGCACACTTTAACTTCCTGACTGCAAAATATTCATGTGGGCCGTTCTCACTCTCTGACAACCCCACTACATTTCTACACTTGGAGATAACTGTTTCACTCCTTCCCCTGTTTCTCTAAACTAGTACCTCTCCTTCTCCCCTCTTATTTCACTGAGATTTATAAGTGAGAAAAGCCAGAAGAGAATGTCCTTATTCCCCCTAACCAGTTAACCAACCGGTACTCTTACAACTCTGCCCATACTTTCTGCATTCCTTCCAATGACCATGGAAAAATTGTCCAAGGTCCTAGCGTGGGTCACCTTTTCCACTGTGGACTTGACACCATTCCCTCTCCCTTACTCCAGGGTATTACTCCCTCAGTTATTCTTCCTCTCTCTTGCATCATCAATTTCTTTCTTTCTCTGTCTTTTTTTTCTTTCTTTCTTTCTTTTCTTTCTTTCTCTCTCTCTCTTTTCTTTTCTCTCTCTTTCTTCTTTTCATTTCTTTCTTAAGAGTTGTAATAGGGAAACAAAGTCAGGCACAAATACATGGTAATATTTCCCATGTGAAAATAAAATTTCTTGGGCCATTTGTCTCCCTCCACCTCTTCATTACTTGTCTCCTTTTTACAGCAAAATTTCTCAAAAATAGTTGTCTGTATCTGCAGCTTTTACTTCTTTATTCTCTGTCTGTATATCTGTACCTCTTCTCTTGGTCTCTCTTTTTCTTCCTTATTGTGGAAAATCCTTATGTATCTCTAAAAGATAAGGACTCTTTTAAAACCTAATCACAATACCATTTAATACCTGAAAAAGCCATAATAATCCTCTATTAATATAATTTTTCAAATTTCATGTTTCCAGATTCACTCTTTTTTTTTTTTTTTTTTTGAGACAGTCTCGTTCTGTCACCCAGGCTGGAGTGCAGTGGTGCAATCTCAGCTCATTGCAACCTCTGCCTCCCAGGTTCAAGCAATTTCTGTGCCTTAGCCTCCCAAGTAGCTGGGATTACAGGCATGTGCCACCATGCCTGGCTAATTTTTGTATTTCTAGTAGAGACGGGGTTTCACCATGTTGGCCGGGCTGGTCTCAAACTCCTGATCTCAGGTGATCTGCCCACCTCGGCTCCCAAAGTGCTGGGATTACAGGTATGAGCCACCCCACCCAGCCAGCCTTTTCCAGATTCAATTTTGTTTTACACTTGTTTTTTTTTTCAACTCAGTGTCCAAACAAGGGCAACACATTGCATTTTATTGATATATATCTTAAGTTTTTAATCTATAAATTCCATCTCTCTCTTCTTTTTCTTTGTAATTCATTGTAGAACATACGGCATTGTCCTCTAAAGTTTCCCAAATTCAGTGTTGATTTTGCTAATTCAATGTGGTTGAGTTAACATATTTTTCTGTCCCGTGTAGTTTCTATAAACTAATAGTTAAATCTAGAGGATAGATCCATTTATAGCAAAAAGATTGCATAAATATCTTTGCAGAATTCTATTGCATCACATCTGGAGAATCATAATGTGTTGGCTCTCCTTTTGTGATGTTAAGGCATCACCTGATCCATTCATTATGTTTCCAGCAGCTTTTCACCTAATGCAGCTATTGATAATTGTTATCTATATCTATTATTTCATAGGGATCTCCATTTTCTCTAAAAATAGATCAGGTTTTCTTCTCTAGCACTCAACTGAAATATAATCTCCCTCGACCCCTACCCAGTTTTAATCCTAGGGAGTAACCTAGTGCCACTGAGGCTTTATCTAAGAAGGATTCTGACATAAGTGATTGGAATAATTCTTATATTCAGCTGTCTTAAGAAAAACTCTAATAAATAAATGTAGTTCCCAGCCAAGACCAGGCTTTTGAGAGAGTCTTCTAACATATCATTTTCCATCAACTGTTTTCTTTTATCATGAGACAACCACAAGAAAAACAATGGCAAGGAACAGCAACTAGGGTTGGGACCATTCCTTATACGGAGCAGAAGTGAATTTTTTTTTTTGAGAGACAGAGTCTCACTATGTTGCCCAGGTTGGTCTTAAAACCCTGGGCTCAAGTGATCCTCTGGCCTTGGCCTCCCAAAATGCTGAGATTACAGGTGTGAGCTACCATGCCTGGCTGAGTAGAAGAGAATGACCACTTATTTATTTATTTATTTATTTTTTTGTGAGACAGAGTCTCGCTCTGTCGCCCAGGCTGGAGAGTAGTGGTGCAGTCTCGGCTAACTGCAAGCTCTGCCTCCCGGGTTCACACCATTCTCCTGCCTCAGCCTCACTTGTTGAATGTTTTCTGTATGCCAAGTGTTTTAGATAGCTCATATCATTTATTTCTCATAGCAGCTCTGTAAGCTAAGTAGTACTATATATCCATTTTTTTTTAATGTGAGGAAACGAAGTCTAGTAGAGAGCAAACAACCTTGAAATAAGTCACAGCTTGAAAGTGATTCTGACAGAAGGTTAATGTCCTTTTGTTTTAATGCCAAGTTGTTTGACTATACCTAGAATCAGTTTGGCTGGAGCAAAGATTTTGACAATGAACATGTCAATATATCCCTTAAATGTGATTTTTGCCTTCTCATAAAACCCCCAAGGGAAGAAGAATGGAGAAGCCAAGGTGACATAACCAATGTGTAATGAAACCCCTTCTTTCCATTCCTTTTCTTCCCAAGAGACCCTGGCTCCCACATAGACCAGCTCTGGTACAGCTAAGCAGAGGAAGAATGGCAGGGCTTCTCAGAGCCCCACTGAGCTCTACTATCACTTGGCAGGGGGATGATGAGCAGTGTTTTATAGAATTGGCATAAGTCAGTCAAAATGGGGAAAAAAGGCACCTGGAATATTTTCCCAGTTTCTCCTGGGTTTCTATCTCTCATCAGCCAAGTTTGACTACATCTTTTCTTAAATGTAAAATAGCTTGAAGTTATGAATTTTTTTTCAAATACTTTAAACAACAATAAAAAATCCTTTAAAAAGAAAAACATTTTTATAAATAGTTCTACAGGGAAACAAGAAACAGGAAAAAGGACAAAGCTTTATAGAACTGTCAACTATTTTGTAAGTTACATACAGATAGAAGACCTTGAATTCTGTTTCATGTACATTTTGTAAGGAAGGGGGAAGAGGTTTTTCATGGTGTTCTAGCAGAAATACAGAAGGCTGGCCACTGGTTCAGGATTTTCCACTGATTCTACCAAGAAAATAACAGATCTAGGCTTTCTACCAAAATCTGACACCAACTGGGCACAGTGGCTCACGCCTGTAATCCCAGCACTTTGGGAGACTGAGGCAGACGGATTTTGAGACCAACCTGGCCACCATAGTGAAACCCTGATTCTAAAAATACAAAAATTAGCCAGGCATGGTGGTGTGAGCCTGTAATCCCAGCTACTTGGGTGGCTAATATAGGAGAATTGCTTGAACCTGTGAGGCAGAGGTTGCAGTGAGCCAAGATTGCACCACTGCACTCCAGTCTGGGCAACAGAGTAAGACTCCGTTTCAAAAAAAAAAAAAAAAAAAACCTGACTCCAAAACTTATATTCTCTCTACTACATTATGAGGCCTCTTGCTCTCTTAATTTGTCTGAAGCACAGTGTTTATAATCTCTATGGACAATAAAGTTGTAACAAGAATAGTGAAGACATTCTGAACAAACTCTGGATTCCCAGTGTATTAGTCAAGGTGTGCTAGGCTAGGCTGCAGAAATAAACAAATCTAAAGCTCAGAGGCTTAAGTCTGATGCAGAATTTTTTGCTTAATGGATTTTCCTAGGTGGCTGTCACTTTAAGTAGTAGACTCAGGATCCTTATATTCAGAGGCCCCACCCTCCCCTAAGCCTGAGTCCTGGTTGGATCCTCTGAAATCAGATCGCTGACAAGAAACGAGAGAGGGGGGGTGTTTGGGGGAAGAGAAATGCATTTATGAAGGATCTCATGAATTTAGGCCTAGAAGTAGCATGTATCACTTCTGCCCACATTTCAATAGCCTCACCCTCACTTCCAGGGACCTGAGAAATTAGCCAATCTGAGGACCCAGAAGAAAAGAGAAATACTTTGGTAAGCATCTACATCAAGAAATAACACTATTTTAACATATAAAAATAATACACGCATATGGTTATAATAAAAGATACAGATTGATATAAAATAAAGAGTAGTCTCAAGGGAGTAAGTGGGATAGATATATGTAACTAGTTTTCCAATCAAGTCTTAACACTTTTTCCCCCAATTTTTGTTTTCCCCCTTTATTATCCCTTAATGTAATGACCTTTTGGAATGATTCCACAATTTCACAATCACTTTCAGTTTTTAAAAGTTGGTCCACTCAGAAATTTAAATCTCAAACCCAGTGTATGTTGTACCTGTTTGCCTCTCCCCAGCATAGGCTTGACCTGTACTTCTAGGGACCTGTCGTGGGCAGTTGGGTTGTCCACTCTTCTCCTCTGGCTCTGACACCTGGAATAGAGACACGTGGCCTTATTTGTCACTGACACCTTTTCCTTCTCCTTCTTTTACACTCTGGAGCCTCCATTGTTGAGGGCGAGGAAACAAGATTGGAGTTAGAGGGCTTACTATGCTGGGTGTGACTTTCATCCTCTGTCTGTTGGGTCTACCTGGTCAAGCCCAGGCACCTTCTGAAGATCCATTTGATGTACCAGATATGCACATATACTTGCAACACCCTATCTTATGCTTCAGGCCTATCCTCTGCTGTCCTCCACCCCTGCTCTACTGTCTCTGCCTTGCCATCTGTCTCTACTTCTCTTTCTGGCTCAGTTTCTCACTCAGCCAGGCAGAGGGGAATATCAGCCAAGGAATGTGATGCCAGTCTCTTCTTAGAACCACCTCTCACCTTCACAGGGGATTCCCTTGGTAACCCTGACAGCAAAGGGGGTGAAAATACTCTTCTCCCCTTTCCCAGGCTTCTAACATAAGCTGAGAAGCAGGATGGTGAGGCTGGGAAATTGGTCAGAGGTAGCAGAGCCAGTAGAGTTACCTTTTCACAAACCTGGAGAGAGATGCTTCACTTAGTCCTTGTTGACAATTCTCTTTAGAATGCAAAAATCAGAGGTTTAGTGTCTCTTCATTCTTATCTTTGGGCTTTAGTTGGGAAATGTGGAAAAATAGTAGGTCTTATTAACCATCATTTTCATATATATATAGGATTAAAATATAACACACATATATATACATATGTGTATATCTATGTGCACATAGATATATAGATATTCCCCTTTAAAACATAAGTTAGTTCATATTACACATATCTCACTTTGAAAATCTTTTCTTTTTTCTTTTTTTTTGGAGACGGAGTTTTGCTCTTGTCACCCAGGCTAGAGTGCAATGGCTCATAGAGTGCGATTATGGCTCATTGAACCTCCATCTCCTGGGTTCAAATGATTCTTCTACTTCAGCCTCCTGAGTAGCTGGGGTTACAAGTGCCCACAACCACACATGGCTGATTTTTGTATTTTTAGTAGAGACGGGGTTTCACCATGTTGGCCAGGCTAGTCTCGAACTCCTGACCTCAAGTGATCTGTCTGCCTCGGCCTCCCAAAGTGCTGGGATTACATGTGTGAGCCACTGCCTCCAGCCAGAGCTTTTCATGTTAACATGTTTAGATATAATAGGTTATCTCTGGGGTACTGAGAACCAGCAAGAAGTGGCTGGAAACACATCAAAGCAAACTGACCAACACAAAAAGCCTGAGTCTCAACCTCAACTTTTTTGGTAAAAATTATCTCTACCAAACCTTCCAGTTAGCAACAGCTACAACAAAACAGCAGCAGTGAACACTTATTGAATATTTGTACATGCAACTGACATGAATATTTTATTCAATACTCACAATGACCTTTAAGATAGATGCTGTGGCTATTCTCATTTTACTGATGAGGAACATGAGGATTAGAACAATTAACTTCCCCAAGGTCACAGAACTAGCAATGTGGTGGACTCAGTATTTAAACTCAGGATGGTGTGACCTCTGAAATATATTCTTAATCAATTTGTCTTTGTTCATCTATACATTGAATGCTGTACTCTCACTGAGGATGTGGCTTCCCTTCAATTTTTCATTTAAATATAAATTATTCAACCTGAGTATTCATGTAGATAATTCTTATTTAGGCCTTATTTGTACTGAAAGAACCTCTAAACTCCAGTTACCCTAGACTCTTTGTTTATTTATCTATTTATTTATTTATTTATTTTTTGAGACATTGTCTCATTTTGTCCCCCCAGGCTGGAGTACAGTGGTCAGATCATGGCTCACTGCAGCCTTGACCTCCTGGGCTCAAACGATCCTCCCACCTCAGCCCCCCAAGTAGCTGGGACCACAGGTGTGCACCACCACACCTAAGTTTTGTAGTTTTTGTAAAGATGGGGCTTCACCATGTTGCCCAGGTTGGTCTGGAACTCCTGAGCTCAAGTGATCCACCTGCCTTGGCTGCCCAAAATGCTAGGATTACAGGCGTGAGCCATCATGCCCAGCTAGACTCTTACATGTACACTATACCTACCCTGAAATTTATATTTCTTATATCAGTGTTTTACTCAAGACTAGTGTTCTGCATTGGTGGAATATGGAGTCCATAGCATGATTTGAGTGGTAAATGGAATTATCTTTCTGTAACTTATTAAACTGAGATGCCACCATTGGTGATTCATTCTTTGGAGCATTGACTGAAGTGAAAGTAAGAAGCAGGCGGATGATCTAGAAGTGCTCAAAGAAGTAAAACTAAATAATAAAACTGTTGCAGGAATTAAGGGACAGGAGAGACCAATGGGTGGGACAGGAGGATTTTATTAGGTGAGCACCAGCCCAGTGGATTAACATCCAAAGGCTGAGCCCTGAACAAAGACAGGGCTTGACTTTTATACATGAATTTGAAAGGGGGTTGGCCAGTTTGATGGTGTGAAACCTGTAGGGTGGGTAAGCAAGCTTACAGAAGCAGAACAAAGGCAGTTTGTTAAACAGTGACAGGTTTTGCAACTGAAGCATATCTTGTGACCTTGCCATGCTGTACAGAAGGGAAAAACAGGAACTTATAAAACTTTGCAAAATAATTATGAGAATGATAAGGGGGAAGGCGGAAGCTGAAAGAGAAGAAAAACTTGTTTTTCTCATCCCTGCTCTGGGATGGCAGGGAGAGGCTCTGGAACCCATCCCTTGAGGGCCCTGGCTCTGCAGATAGTGTTATCAAAGCCCTTCCAGAGCCCTGTCTATCGCTGGGCCTTGCAGTGAGTCAGCCTCCAAGAAAACTTGTTTTTTTTTTAATATCTCCTGCTTCAAAACAATTACTTTGGAACATAGATTATTCAACCAAATCTCAAAGGAGTGGGAAGGAAGTACCCACAAAACACCAGGAAAAGTTTAAGAAGAAAGACTTGTACGTTTAGAGTATAAAATTGAAAGAGAAAATTGGAGGGAAAGAGATTTAATGACTTTTGCCCTTAAGAACATAGGCCCTCAAAGTGCCAGGTTTGCCATAGAGAAACATATCTGTCAAAACTGGGACCCAGGCACTGGTGGAATGAAATTAATTAGAGGTGATGGGGATCAGTATAGGACACTCAGCAGGGCTGAGTAGGTACAAAGGCCAGGCCAAATTTGACTCCTCTAGGGGCAGACTTAAGTTCACATTGGTTTAAAATTGGGTTCCAGCCTGGGAGATCAGGCTGTTGGGTGAGTTTCTCACACAGCGTCTGGGTGTAATGAAAGCACAAATGTGACAAGTGCTGCCAGTGAGGCTACAAAGCTAGTGAAAGGTGGGATGTCATTCAATCAAATGTGAGGCAGAAACCAGCTGGCAGAGGTAAGGCATGCCAGTCTTACGCATTTTATGTTATTTTACTTTACGCTATATATACTTTTAAATTCCCCTTTTCCACAGAGGAGGTCTATAGAGCAATAAAATAAAACCCCTTTTAGTCTCCTAAGTAAAAGGATTCAACAGCTTTTAGTAAACCAAAAATATAAAAGAACCATTAAATTAGAGAATAATAGACAAATAATGAGGTTAGGTGATCAGACTGAGGGATGGATACTTACATCAAAAAGAAAAAAACAGGCTTCCGTGATTCACGACTGAGTCTGAAAGCAGCTGTTTTTAAGCACATGTTGACTGAACAGTGGCTGAGAGCTAAGCACTTGTCATGCCTGATCTTACTGGATTTTCCTAATAACCCATGATGTGAGTATTATTATTTCCATTATTATTATTTTTAAATCTAACAGGGAATCTAAACCTTGGCTTGGGTAACTTACTCAGAGTTTCACAGCCAGGTCATGGCCAAAGCAGAATTTGAACTTGGTTTGTCTTTAGAACCTGGGCTTTTAATCATACTTGATACCTACTCTGAAGGCAGCAGATATTGGGAATCAAGTCAGAAGGAGACTGGGATTCACAGCCAGGATATCCATTCCCTGAAGATGCTGGGTAACAAGAGACTAAGGCAGGAAGTGTGGATGGGGAGCAAGGTCAGAACACGAGGAGTGTCTAAGAGCATCTCCTACCTGGGTTCTGTACTGAACATATAAGTAGAACTTCAGGGACAGTAACTTTGAAGGTTAGGAAGAGAAACAGAAAGGGAATCTAGAATGTGTCACACCATTCCCCCCTTGCTTGGCTGTGAGGCCTTCTGAATATCTGAAGCAAATAGGTTAATTAAAACAAAAGGTAACATCCTCAGATCACCTTCATCTACTCTAGATGGTGCCACAAGGTGCCAAGTGGTCTCTATTTATTTATTTATTTATTTTGAGACAGAGTCTATTTTGCCCAGGCTGGAGTGCAGTGGCACGATTTCAGCTCACTGCAACCTCTGCCTCCCAGGTTCAAGCAACTCTCGTGTCTAGCCTCCCAAATAGCTGGGATTACAGGCATGCACCACCATGCCCAACTAATTTTTTTATTTTTAGTAGAGATGGGGTTTTGCCATGTTACCCAGTCTGGTCTTGAACTGGCCTCAAGTGATCTACCCTCCTTGGCCTCCCAAAGTGCTGGGATTACAAGCATGAGCCACCGTGCCTGGCCCCAAGTGGTCCCTTCTAAGAGAGGTTTTCAAGCGACAGAGTCCCTGGTGTCTAAGGATAGACACCGGGCCATTGTCCATGTCTGGGAGGTAACCTAAGGAGGTGAAAGTTCACACAGCCATGAAATAATAGATGTAGTCTAAAGAATAAGCAAAAAAGAACAAAGAAGAATAATAAGGAATAAATGAAGGCTGAGTTATTTAGAGCTGGACAAGGGCCTGTTTCAGAAGAGGAAGTAAGTGGACGCAGCCCCGGCAGCTGCCACAGGATGAGGGTGTGATTTAGATAACTAACGTCTAGACTGAGAGCTACAGGGTTGCATATTTTTCTCACTTCATTGGATATTCTCTGCACAGTCAGCAACCATGAAATACAATAAACTGTTAAAAAAACTTTAGACAAATTAAATTTAACAGAATTAAATTGCACAAGGAAGGATTCTCAAATCAGGCAGGCCCCTGACCCACTAACCGGAATAGGTTTAGAGACATCCTGGTGCTGCCACATGGTCAGAGATGATTTATGGACATAAAAAGAAAAGTGGGGTGCAGGAAATGGAAGTAAGGTACAGAAACAGCCCAATAGGTTACAACTCAGTATTTGCCTTATTTAAACGTGGTTTGGCTGGGCGCAGTGGCTCATGCCTGTAATCCCAGCACTTTGGGAGGCGAAGTGGGTGATCTCTTGAGGTCAGGAGTTCAAGATCAGCCTGGCCAACATGGTGAAACCCCATATCTACTAAAAATACAAAAATTAGTTGGCCGTGGTGGCATGCACAGGTAATCCCAGCTACTTGGGAGGCTGAGGCAGGAGAATCGCTTGAACCCAGTAAGTGGACGTTGCAGTGAGCCGAGACTGCACCAGTGCACTCCATCCTGTGCGACAGCAAGACTCCGTCTCAAAAAACATAAAAATAAAAAACATGGTTTGAACAATCAGCCACCTGTGAGTGGTTGAGCATGGCTTCTGTGCTTGGCTGAGATTTGGCTACTTGTTACAACAGCAGTTACAGTCTGTTTACACATCCAATTAGGTTATAGTTCACTATGTATGGAGAAACCTGTAGGCCAGGGATGTCCAATCTTTTGGCTTCCTTGGAAGAAGAATCCTCTTGGGCCACCCATAAAATATACTAATGCTAACAATAGCAGATGAATTTTTTTTAATTGCAGAAAAATCTCAGAGTGTTTTAAGAAAGTTTATTAATTTGTATTGGGCCGGTTGAATTTCAAAGCTGTCCTGGGCCACATGTGGACTGTGGGCCAACAGGTTGGACAAGCTTGATTTAGGCCAAACTTAAATTTAGCCTAAAGCTGCCTCCTCACATATTTTAACAAAACTGAGTTTTGGTTTTTCAAGTTTGCCTCCATATAGTACTCAAATATGCTTGGGACTTGAAATATATATATTTTAACTTGTTATCTGTATGCTAATATTTGATATCCTAAGGACAGGTGGCAGAGTGTGGGCAACTGAAA
This sequence comes from Pan troglodytes, assembly GCF_028858775.2. Taxonomy (NCBI): domain Eukaryota; kingdom Metazoa; phylum Chordata; class Mammalia; order Primates; family Hominidae; genus Pan; species Pan troglodytes. The sequence goes on along the minus strand of NC_072416.2, from coordinate 23,313,233 downwards.
CCCAGCCAGCAGGAGAGAGAGATTTGGGGGAAGGCCAATGCCAGTGTCATGACACTGCTCTTCACAAACAACTGAGGACTTCTAGAAATCTCTGCTGTGCAGTGTCCACCAAAGAAATTCTGAAAATTAAATGCTGTATTGAATACACAGGTAAAAGCAAACAATAAGATGATAAAATTTTTGGACATAGTGGTAGATCTGGGGTTAGAACCTAAGGTTATTGACTGTGAATTTGGTGTCCCTTTCAAAATATCAGATTACATCTTTTAGGGCTTTGTAGGAACTCAAATCTGCTAAGAGGTTTGTACCTGAAGAGTAGTATGAGAAGCACTTGTTTTTTAAACACATTCTTCAAAAGTGGCATCTTCAATGATTTTTAAAAAGACAGTAACATGATAAGTTGCCAAGACTATGGATAAAAGGCCGCAACGAAAGCAGCATGAAACAACACCAGCCAACATCCTTGGTTTTAAGTGAAATAGAAACATAGCCTGGAAAATTGAGGCTGAAATGGAATTTACTGGAAGCCTTTTGAGTAACTGTTCTATGTGGGAAATGCGCGAGGGGAAAAGACAAGACAAAATACGGCCAGGCGCGGTGGCTCACGCCTGTAATCTCAGCACTTTAGGAGGCCGAGGCGGGTGGATCACGAGGTCAGGAGATTGAGACCATCCTGACTGACACGGCAAAACCCCGTCTCTACTAAAAATAAAAAATATTAGCCAGGCGTGGTGGCGGGCGCCTGTAGTCCTAGCTACTCGGGAGGGAGGCAGGAGAATGGCGTGAACCTGGGAGGCGGAGCTTGCAGTGAGCCCACATCGCACCACTGCACTCCAGCCTGGGCGACAGAGCGAGACTCCATCTCAAAAAAAAAAAAAAAAAAAAAAAAAGACAAACATACAATACCTTTGGGGGTAAACAACCTTTATCCCACGTAAATGGCAATGCAGATATAATAAGCAAATGATATAGTAAGCAAATTGCAATGGGAAGGGGAGAAGGGAAAAAAAAAAAATATATATATATATATATATTTACACGCACCAGACTATGTTGAATTCATCACCAGACCGGGAAGCAACAGCCTGGGCTCCAGAGTCAGCCACTTGTCCGTGCACAGAGGAGGAGGGGTCTCAAGAAGCTTCCGTGTGGCCTGGGACCCTGGCTCATTTTTTTTTTTTTTTTTTGAGACAGAGCCTCGCTTTGTTGCCAGGCTGGAGTGCAATGGCACGATCTCGGCTTACTGCAACTGCCGCTTCCCGAGTTCGAGTGATTCCCCTGCCTCAGCCTCCCGAGTAGTTGGGACTACAGGTGCGCGCCACCACGCCTGGCTAATTTTTTGCATTTTAGTAGAGATGTTGGTCAGGATGGTCTCCATCTCCTGACCTCGTGATCTGCCTGCCTTGGCCTCCCAAAGTGCTGGGATTACAGGCGTGAGCCACCGTGCCCGGCCGACCCTGGCTCTTTTTGTAATGCGTTGATTGGCATGAGGCCCAGTCACGAGGGCCCTTCTCGACTGGGCTCAAGGAACACATAAAGGTCAACTTGTTTCTGTGATTGTCTGTTTTTCAATAACTCAAGTACAGGTACAGAGTTATCTGTAACAGTGCTGGATGAATGAATGCCTCAAGGGGCTCATGCAACCTGTTACAGGACTTGACCATTGTGTCCACGTTCAATTGAGTTCAAATTTAATATTTAACTTTTCCTCCACAGTAGCTGGCAGAATTATAGGGAAGTCTGGAGGAACAGGTACCAAGGTTGGGTGGAAGAAGCTATATGGCTGGAGCCAGCTTCAAGGGCTTGGGGAGCCACCGACACCACTTCCAGAATGGCGGCTATGCTGCCTCTACTGGATTCAGGTTGCAGTCGGGAGGCGGGGCAGGAGGCGGGGCTTGGGCGGGTATCACTCCACCCCTTTGACGATTGCAGACCGGCTTTAGGACCTGGCGCAGCACGGAATGAGGCTTCGAGGCGGGCTAGGGGAGGCCGTCGCTCATATCTGACGTCACCAGCTCGCGCCGGCGATAGACGAGGACGCCAACAGCAGCGGAGAAACGTTTCTCTTTCCTCTCAGCTTGCGCACACCATGGCGGCCCCTGCCCAGCAGACTACTCAGCCTGGCGGCGGGAAGCGCAAAGGCAAGGCTCAGTATGTGCTGGCCAAGCGCGCTCGGCGCTGCGACGCTGGCGGGCCCCGTCAGCTAGAGCCCGGGCTACAGGGCATCCTCATCACCTGCAATATGAACGAGCGCAAGTGCGTGGAGGAGGCCTACAGCCTCCTCAACGAATACGGCGACGACATGTATGGGCCAGAAAAGGTACCGGTCCCGGGGTGGGCGGGCGGGCCGGCTGCCAGGCCTTGCGGGAGGAGGGAAGGGTGGAGGGATGGTTGCTGGTATGGGCATGCGCGCCTCGGGTCGTCGGCGTGAAGGCTGTAGGGGCGTGGCCTCGCCGGCGTTTCCGTCCCTAGTCCTGAGACGCTCGCAGACTTCGGTGCTATCGGTTTTGTGCTTGAAGTGCTTGCACCTTTTCTTGCCATCAGTAACCACGGTAGCTCCCATTACTTTTATTTTTATTTTTGTGAGACAGAGTCTCGCTCTGTTGCCGAGGCTGGAGTGCAGTGGCGTGATGATAGCTCAGGGAAGCCTCGACTTCTTCTGCCTCAGCCTCCAGAGTAGCTGGGGCTATGGGTGCGCGCCACCACTCTCGGCTAAGTTTTGTAAATTGTAGATAAGGGGTCTCACTGTTTGGCCCAGGGTAGTCCTAAACCCTACACTCAAGCGATCCTCCCGTCTCTGCCTCTCAAGGTGCTGAGATTACAGGCGCGAGCCACTGAGCCCGGCCTACCTCCCACTTAAGGATTGCTCATTGAGGGCCAGGCGGTGTGCTGAAGCTCTTTCAGAAACACATTTCTCATGACAGCCTCGTGAAGTTGGAGTAATAATGTGTTTACCTGAAGCAGTAATATCTCTGAAATAATAGGTTTACTACTAATGCTAGTTACTGCATTTAAAATACATTTTAGAACGTAAAAACTTTTACCAATATCACCTAAAGTCTTACTGTTTGGAAGACTAATATGATTATATTACTGGCTTAGAATCTGGACCAATACACAACATGCACACTGAGGGATTAAATGAAGAAGGGTAATACAGAGGAAATTTAAATTCACGGCTCATCCTCTACTAGCTTGGGGACTCGGACATGGGCACATTATTTGATGCTGCTGAGCTAGATAAAAAAGAGAATACTTTAAGACTGGCTAGTGAGTTGCTTATGTACATAAAGTACATACTGGTATGTAATAAAGTTTCTGTAAATGTATACAATTATTATTGTGCCTGACTGGCAATTTCATTGGGCACTAGGGGGCAGAGAGCTGGGCAACAAGTACATATCCTGTCTACTCCTGTACTTTGAGCAAATTCTTTTTTTGGAAGCGGTCTTGCTCTGTCACCCAAGGTGGAGGTTGGAGTACAGTGGCATGCTCTTGCTCACTGCAACCTCCACCTCCAGGGCTGAAGCAGTCCTCCTGCCTCAGCCCCCGAGTAGCAGGGACTGCAGGCATGTGCCACCGTGCCCGACTAATTTTTTGTATTTTTTGTAGAGATGGGTTCTCAGGCCATGTTGTCCAGGCTGGTGTCAAATTCCTAGGCTCAAGGGATCCGCCCACCTCTGCCCCCTAAAGTACTGGGATTACAGGCATGAGCCACCATGCTTGGCCAAAATTATTGAACAATGTAATTCTGTGCCTTGTTCCTTAATAGAACAAGAGTAAGGGTTTTTAATTCCACAGGTATTTGGTCTAATCTCACCAAAAGGACAGTGTCGTGTGAGGCACACAGATACCTGGTCAGCGTGTTAAGGTCCACCCTAAAATGATTGATCTGGTCAGCACGTTTCTCTCTGCCTCAAACCGTCAGGATGCTTTTGAAAACATTTTCAAATTGTATATTCTATAGTCTGCGGGAATTCCCTCTTCCTCCACATTTTTTTTTTTTATTTAATTTTTTTGAGACAGAGTCTTGCTCTGTCACCCAGGCTGGAGTGCAGTGGTGCAATCTCAGCTCGCTGCAATATCTGCCTTCTGGGTTCAAGCGATTCTCCTGCCTCAGCCTCCTGAGTAGCTGGGATTACAGGCGTCTGCCACCACATCGGGCTAATTTTTGTATTTTTAGTAGAGACAAGGTTTCACCATGTTGGCTAGGCTGGTCTCGAACTTCTGACCTCAGGTGATCTGCTTGCCTCTGCCTCCCAGAGTGCTGGGATTACGGGCATGAGCCACCACTTCCGGCCTTGCTCCACGTTTTGAAGGGTGTGGTGTCCCAGCTTCGTAAAAAAAGCTTTATTATCAATACTGAGTCAGCTGGGCATGGTAGCTCACACCTGTAATCCCAGCACTTTGGGAGGCTGAGGCGAGTGGATCACCTGAGGAGTTTAAGACCAGCCTGACCAACATGGCAAAACCCCATCTCTACTAAAAATACAAAAATTAGCTGGGTGTAGTGGCATGCGCCTGTAATCACAGCTACTCGGGAGGCTGAGGCAGGAAAATTGGTTGAACCCAGGAGGCGGAGGTTGCAGCAAGTCAAGATCGCACCACTGCGCTCCAGCCTGGGAGGCAAAGCGAGACTCCATCTTTAGAAAAAAAAAAAAAAATCAGTACTGAGCCACCTGCCGCCAGGGACTTCACATAAATAATTACTTATAGTGTTTAAATGTGAGCTGTTGTGTCATTTCTGCTCATTAGTTTTATGCAAACAGTTTACAGACAAGGATCAGCAGCCCTCTGGAAGTGAGGGAGAGGATGATGATGCGGAGGCTGCCTTGAAGAAAGAAGTTGGTGACATTAAGGCATCTACAGAGATGAGGTTAAGAAGATTCCAGTCAGTGGAAAGTGGAGCAAATAACGTTGTCTTCATCAGGACACTTGGGATAGGTGTGACAAATACTTGCTAAGATTATCGATCTCATTACATCTGGATATCTTCCTGTCTCAGGGAATACTGCTTACAAAATGGCTTCTTGGGCATGACTCAGTTAATCATTTGATGGCAGCTTCTGTACACTGTATTAGCAGTTGGCCTGTGGAGAGGTAGAATGGGGTGGTGGACGTAGCATTGGCTTATGAGTGGAAACCTGGCTTTGCTGCTTCCTTCGTATATAACTTAAGGCAGAACTAGAGTGCCAGTTCTGTGTAAATAAGGGGCAGCTGCTACTCAGCTCCAGCCAGTTGTTGCTCTTTGGGAATGCAGGGCCAGGTATTTGAGTTTCTCAAAAGAAGTTTGAAATCTGGAGTTTTTTTGTTTTTCAGTGTGGTCAACTAATTTACAAATTTTCGGAGCAGCCCCAAATATACTTGTATGTAGGCAAGTTGCAGCCTGAGGACCTCCCTTTCATGATCTTGTGCCCAACATGGTTCTGGGATTCCTCTTGGGTCTGAGATTTAGACTTGTGTGCTAACTTAGCTAATGGATTAATTACATCTTTTAAAGTGACTCACAGAATTTTTTTTTTTTTTTTTTTGTAAAGTGTGTACTGTTTAATGTACTCTGTTGTTACAGGAAAACAACAGCATGGTGTTACGGTTGGATAACTCAGGACATCACAAAAATGTTAACAACGGTGTCTACCTAAACAGTCATTTCTAGTGCAAGCAGTAATAATGATGAAAAGTTAAAATATATTAGATACATTATAGTACGTATTAGGCACTGAAGAAATATTGGTTGGAAAGAATGACTAGGTAGATTCATTTAAAATTCATTATGAGAATTTCTTCTGTCCACTTATGTCATTGCCAGTGAAAATTCATTTTAGAGTTCGATCTTTAAGATGTCTGAGAAATTATCTTCTTAACTTTTTTTTTTCTTAAGAGCCTGAGAAATTGGTGCATCATATTCTCCACGATATGTACAAAACCAAGAAAAAGAAGACTCGAGTTATTTTGCGAATGTTACCCATCTCAGGCACATGCAAGGCTTTTTTAGAAGATATGAAAAAATATGCAGAAACATTTTTGGAACCCTGGTTTAAAGCTCCAAACAAAGGGACATTTCAGATTGTGTACAAATCTCGAAATAACAGTCATGTGAATAGAGAAGAAGTTATCAGAGAATTGGCAGGTATGTTTCTCTTAGTGATTTTCCATAGGCATTCAATGGTAAATACTTGTTTTTTAAGGATTTTTTTCTTTTTAAAGATTTAAGGCTTACATTTTTGAGTGTAGAACAAATATATTAAAATGTTCTTAAAATAGTATTAAATCAACTGATTTCAATATGTCGGATATGAGATTTTCTGGTAGTTAGATAAAAGTCTTTTTTAACTCGAAATTGAATTTTGTTTGGAAAAAAATTCTTATTAAATGTTGTAGGGTTTCATTTGTGTTTATTTATTGTAAGGGTTCAGATTATTTGAAGTCCACATAGAAGAGTGGATTACTGTATGTCTTGTTTTAACAAGAAACAGAGACAAAAGATTTTTTCTATCTATCAGATGTAATGGTATCCTCCTCAGCTATGTGTTTTTCTGTGTTTGTTACAGGAATAGTGTGCACCCTCAATTCAGAAAATAAAGTGGATCTCACCAATCCACAGTACACAGTGGTAGTAGAAATCATCAAAGCTGTCTGTTGCCTGAGTGTTGTGAAAGATTACATGTTGTTTAGAAAATATAATCTCCAGGAGGTGGTGAAGAGCCCTAAGGATCCGTCACAGCTTAACTCAAAGCAGGGAAATGGGAAAGAAGCTAAACTGGAATCTGCAGACAAATCAGACCAAAACAACACAGCAGAAGGAAAAAATAACCAGCAGGTACCAGCGAATACTGAGGAGCTGGGGCAGACAAAACCAACGTTTAATCCACAGGTGGTAAATGAGGGAGGAGCCAAACCTGAACTTGCAAGTCAAGCCACAGAAGGATCCAAGTCAAATGAAAATGACTTCTCATAGGAAGTCATTTGGTGTTGGAGGTGGGTTTCTCACCTGGGGCTCTACGAGATGTTGCTGGGGCTCCACCTTAAATTGTGACTAAAAACAGTTTTTTATTTGTGTGCTGCATTATGCTGTTCTCACAGTAGTGAGCAATGATTGCGCAGCCCTGTTAACAGTTTTGTTAGGGATCTTTCAGCCTTTATGGTATTATGTAGAGGCAGACCCATGTGCTGCTGTTGCAAAGAGGGGAGGATAGGAGGGGGATGTTGGCCTCTCCCAGGCTCCTCTTCTGCAGTGCCAGCTGACTTAAGGGAGTGAACTACCTGTGAAGTAGAAAATCAGAGGGAAGTTTTCATTCTAAGGAAGGAGTTTTTACATGCCACAGCTCAGCTGTCTGCCTGCCACTTTGTTGTAAACAGTGCAAAAATGTGGATCATGTAGGTTAGAAGTGAATTGTTTAGTGAAGTTTTTGTACTTTTGTGATTTTCTTGTTTATGTCTGTTTTATTTTTTTTTTTTTTTTAACATTTGTGTGTAATAAAGCTGACAGTCCAGTGTCGCAATTTTGGAAGGCAAAATGTGAGAGAGACGAGAACCATTTTAGGCATAGAACTACAGATATTTCTGAAAAGGTTGGTGATGAGGAACTTCAGTCTTCTGAGTATACTTCAGTATACTAGTGCAACAAGGGACACAAAGAAATTGTGTCTTTATAAAGAAAGCTACTTCTCAAGGGTATTATGTGGACTCAGTCCAAGCTCTCCTGTCCCATTGTGCATTGTCTGTGGCATGCAACTTACAAAACTAGCAATTGTAACAATAAATCACAGCCACTTGACAAGAAAGGATATTCATTATTTTCAAATGGCTTTTGGACTATCAAAAACGGTAAGGCTTTTGTTCAGAAATCACCTTTAGTCAAAAGGTTTAAGAAGCAAATTATTTAGTAGCAGAACTTATCTCAGGAAAGGAAAATATGCATGGTTGGTGAGAATCTAATAACATTAAAATGCTGGGGCAAGATGCAGTACAAAGTTGAAAAGACTTTATTCTCAATAAGTTGATTTACTGATGATATCTCATATGATGCAAAAAAGGTTTTGTGTCATTAACTGAAAAGTAGCAGCTTCTCTATCCAGGATGATGAGTCAACAGGTTTCACTAATATTTGTCATGCTGTAGCATGTGTAAGATTTGTAAATGATGGAATTCTAAGAAAACTTTTTCTATTGCTAGGAGCCTGCCAGAACAAAGGCCAATATATAATGTTGTGACATCGTATCTGATAACCAGAGGTCTGGTATCTACACTCCTGGTGCCCCATCAGTGGTTGTCTCCATAAGTCATTTTGTGTTATTAAAAAAAAAAAAAAAGAAATCCTGATGTTGACATTATAGCACACTGCTTTCTCCACAGAGATGCTGATATCAAAAACTTGAAGATACAGTGAAGTTCTGAATAATGTTACAAAACTGGTTACCTGTATCAAAGACCCATTTATGCAAAAATGTTAAAAAAAAAAAAAAAACACCCAAAACAAAAACCTGGACAGACAGCACATAAACCTCCTGCACCATACAGACATCCAGTGGCTTCTCTGAGGAAGCGTTCTCTACAGGATATTTGAATTGAAAGGTGAATTGCCAGAGTACTTACAATAAAACAGCCAGCTTTTGCTGAGTGCTTTGGAAATGAAAAATGACTACAGAAAGTAGCCTATTTTGCAGACGTTTTTCATCACATGAACAAATGGACAAGTCTCTGAAAGGTTCTGGGGAAAAAAATTTTTCTTAAAGCGACAAGACTCTTAGATCTAAAAGGAAACTGACTTGCCACCTTGCCAGAGGAATTCTTGAAATGTTTCTGCAGCCACTTGGCCTTGAAAATAAAGGGTGCAACTCTCAAATCTTGTTCTAACCCGGCTGGAGGAACCACAAGACCCAATGAAATAGCATTTTCTCTCCTTTTCCCAGCACTAGTATGTAACCTATGAGGAACCCTTGTCTCTGAATCTGCTCAGCTTGAAATTTTGTCTCTGAAGGAAGAGAATGAACTCAGCCCTAGTCTGACAGTCCTAGATTTCTGTGAAATAAGAGTATTCTTCAACTTAGTGCTCACACTCACATACCATGAGGGTTCTCTGCAGGGGTTTAGGGGTTTCCTGAATTTGAAAGTTTTTTCAAGGCCTATTTTTGGGTAAAACAATTGAAAAGGCAGACACCAACAAAGTCTGCAAAGTTAACTGTCCAGATTAAGAATATTAAGGAGCTGTAAAATTAGCTTGTAGAAATGGACTTATCCTTAAGTTTTAAAAAGTTAGGAAATCCTAAAAATGTTAGGCTTCCTGCACAAGTGGCTATGTTCATTTAATGGCTAATGAACATGGGAATGTATTTTTATCCTCCTAGCTGGTGGTTCTGTTTGGTAAACCAGACTAGAATGATTTGAGAGGGGCAAAGAGAATAGGCAGGACCTTCCTTCTATAGCTTTACATATTTAGAATGTTAATACTTAATGACATTGAAGTTACCTTGCAATGATTGATAAGAGGATTATTAATATCAGTTAGGGGAGTAGGGAGGATAGGATTTTGGTGCCTTCTTCAGCAGACTTGCTCCAAGACAAAGATTCTATTTTGATAGTGCAAGACAAAAGGACTCGGAAGAAAATTGGCCATATGCCTACAGAGCATACAACTCTGTGGAACTAAATTGTTTTTACTTTGTGAAAGCTGCTATTTTACGGAAAGATTTTGATTATACAGTTTGTTTTTAAATTGTCTTTTATATTTATTTGTATTTGGTAAGAATCGGTTGTTATACAAGCTGTTCTTTCCCAGTTACAAAATCCTGTGTTCGGTTGTAACCTGAACTCATTAAAAGACTTGTTTTCAGGTTTATCAACTGTTTATTTTCACTGACATTTGAGCATGTTATTTTATAAATGACGAGATTCCAGGGTAGGAAGTGCTTTTTATTCCCCTTTTGTTTTTTCTTTTAAAAAATTACGTCAGTTAAAAAAATAAAAAAACTGCAGTCTTATGGTTTAGAAAACTTGTTTAGCTCCATAGAGGAAAGAATGTTAAACTTTGTATTTTAAAACATGATTCTCTGAGGTTAAACTTGGTTTTCAAATGTTATTTTTACTTGTATTTTGCTTTTGGTACGGCCAGAAATCGAGCTTGTTTTTTCATAGTTCCTGATATTTTCAGAAAAATCAAAATAAATTTGTTCCCTAAAAATTGGTGTTCTAGTATTTTTTCTTTCTTTCTGACTCTTAGTAAATCTCTTGCTTTATAGTATATATATATCATAAAATATGTTTATATGTCAAATTATAAAATGTCGACATGATCCTAAAAAATATTAAAAAATTATTAATTACCCTTGAATAATTAATACTTCTAAATCCAAGTTTCAGATATTTTAGTTAATTTGCTTCAAAATGAGCCACAGTAATACAGTACTTAACTTTCATTAAATTCACTTACTGATTTTTGAATTATTTATACTCATTTTAACAGTATTTTAATATATTGAAGTTTGGTCTCATAAAGTTGTTAAGTAGAAGAAATTGTCTTGAACATTTAGGATATATATTTTGAATTAATCAGGCACAAGATAGATGAAATACAGATTCATTGTGCACTTTCTTTTTCGAAGTAATCATATGACTCCTGCAATTTTAAACACTAGAAACCATCATTACCTTTGTCAGTTTGGTTATTGAAACAATTTTCATCCATATATTTTTAGACTTTTATTTACTTTTTAATTTTTTAGCTAAGTAGAAAACAAAAACTTAAACCAGGAAGGATCTTAAACATTTTAAGAGAGTAGTCACTGAATTATCAGGAACAAATCGAGAAAGCAATCATATTACTACTTAACCCTTCAGCTTTTTTATCAAGCTATGTTCGTCCCTATTCTTGGTCTCTTTAAAACGTGTTTGATTCTCCCAATGATTGTCTTTGGGAGTTCTTGAACAAATTCCACCTAATTGACGGAAAAACGTTATGAGACATTTGATTCCATTTTTTCCAATTGTCAGTGCAATAGGAGAGAGCTTGCATGAAACTCTGAGACTGAATTTTAAAGTCTAGATTGTCTTAGCCTAAGCTTATTGAATCTCATAGACACCAGAAACTGTTCTGTTTGTACAGGAAGGGTGACAGTGTAGCTCCATCTTCGGGGTTTTTAGTGCAAATTCACTTAAATGCTTTGCCACAAGAAAGTAATAATCCCTTTACCCCATTGCTTTCACCTAGTTCAAACTAGTCCTAGGTCTCTACTGTTCTAGAAAGTGGAGACTTCACCTAAATGCAAAAAGAACACTTAGTTCTTGTCTTTGCAGAGCTGGACCCTGGAGATTGGAGAAGATTTTTTAGGCATAATTTGGAATATATACAGTTTTCTGCCCTGACTTGACCATAAAAATCCTCTTTTTATCCTCTTCTGTCAAAATAAGACTACTACTGTATTTTAAAATGTCCTCAAATAGCCTTTCTGAAAGTCAAAAGTTCATTAATTTAGTGAATGTAATGGAGAAATTGTTGAATAGTTCTTAGGTTGAAATTTACTACCTTTTGACTGAAATGATGCTAACTAAAATAGAAATTTCATGCAGAGGATCAGTCAGTATCAACCAATTCCATGGTTAGAAGGAAACTACAGGGCCATCGTCATGTCTTTATATAGTATTTTTCTTAAATCCTTATTTGATGAAAGTTTCAGGAAAGATTTCGTGGTTTCTTTGGGTATTCTTTCTGAATATTAATGGGGTCCCTTGATAACATACAGGTATGTTCTTTGAATTTATATGGGTATTAGGGCCAAGAGTCCTAGGATAGATGAGTCAAGTGCTGTCCCTAAAAACAAGGCAGTTGGCCATTCTTGGCCACTGTGCTTTTCTTATACAGAATGGGACAAATTATTTCTAGGAAGAATCTTAGTAGTGATTCAGTATTGCAGAGTTGATTAAAGGCTCTAGTTTATAATGCATTTATACTGTTCTAACAAAACATTTTCAAGTTCTTAGGGCTAAACAAAAAAAGGTGCCCTCTACCTATATAATGAGCTACTATAAAGTCAAAATCCAGTAAAATCTACGTTTTAGCTTAGGTCTTAGTTTGGTAACATCCAAACTTAACTTTTGGACAAAATACTTACTTTCTTGGATATTTGTAAGGTGCAGTTGATTTTTTTCACATGATCCTGAAACTCAAGAGTTAATTTCTCTGGGCTGTAGGACTTACAGGATGGAGCTAAGACAACAAAAGCTTTCACCACCTGCAACAGATAATTTATCTTGCTCTGTTTTTCAGACACATCAAGGATCTGCAACCAATGCTGAACATAGGTACTTACTGTTTGTTAATAGCAGTTTGAATGATGACTGCAAATGCCAGAGATTGCTTCTGAACAAAGCTTGGATACAATTACAAAGTGAGGTTTTGAGAATAATTCCAGGTAAATGGTTTGTGAGTATGAGGAGTGCAGTGGTTCAAGAAAGCTAAGTTCTATTTACAGGTCACACATGTATTTAACATTTCAGAGTGATCCCATTTATTTCACAGGCAGTCTTTGCTTTATAGATGACCACTTACTCCTTCGAGTCTATACCACTAGAAGCATGTAGCAGGGGGACAAATGGAGCTCCCAGAGAATATGTGGTTTCAAGGGAGTTTGAAGAGTCTCAATGGAGGAAGGACTGTGTATCCTGGGAGATCAAATCTCAAGGAGGGGCCGAGTGTAGTGGCTTACACCTATAATCCCACAACATTGGGAGGCCAAGGTAGAAGGATAATTTAAGCTCAGGAGTTTGAAACCAGCCTGGTCAACATAGTGAGACCCCATCTCTATAAAGACTAAAAAGAAAAAATTAGCCAGGGCACGATAATGCACATGTGTAGTCCTAGCGACTCAGGAGGCTGAGGCGGGAGGATGCTTGAACCCAGCAGTTTGAGGTTGCAGTGAGCTATAACTGCACCACTGCACTCCTGCTTTTTGCCTGGGTGACACAGCAAGTCTCCATCTCAAAACAAAACAAAATGAAACAAAAAACTCTCAGGAAAGATTGATCTATCTCTATAAGGTCGTTTTTTGCCTCATATTGTTTGCTTCTCTTTGTAATACTGTTTAAAACCTACCAATTAGATAATTACTGAGGTTAGTAAGCATAATTTATATTATTCATTGTTCATACATTGATTCTAATTGGTGGTTACTTCTGCTCTTCAGGTGAAATCATTTATATTGAGAGGATGAGAACATGGCAGCAGGAGGAAACTATTTCTGAGAATGGAATAAATGGGAGTGGAGGGGGTATAAGAGGTAAGAGTAGGGGACCCATAGTGTCACTGCAGAGGCTCACTGGTGTGTGAGAGGGAGGTACAGATGTGGGAGGATGCTGAGAGACAAACTTTTGAAATTTTGTCACTTGCTGTGTCTGTAGGAAACTTCCATGAGGAAAGGAAATTAGGAAAATTGGGCTTCTTCCTAGAATTAAGACTATTATTGTCATTGCCAGAGTTTCCTTCCCATTGGTCCTAAACAGGCTCATGAGACTTGTTTGGGAAACTGGCCACAATTTTCTATTTGCCTTGTTTCTGTGAGAAAATGTATTCTGAGTTCCATGACAGTTGTCCATTCAGTGAAATCTGCTGCCTATTCAGTGAAATCTGCATATGCTTATGCAGTATCTGTTCCCCCTTTTTAGTAGCTACTGTAGTTTTTCCTATAGAGTATTACCCTATCCTCTCTGGTGGGATTGACACCAACCCCTACCTCCAATGATAGACATATGATCCAAGTCTGGCCGATCAGCATGTATCATTCCCTGAACCACATTGGTGAGAGATGTGATCTAAGGTAGGCAAATGCAGTCCTGAGAGTTACTTGAAATGACTGAAAACAGAGCTCTGTCCTTTCCTGGAGGGGTGGAGGATTGTTAACCTGTGTAAGTCTGGAGTTGATTGCTATCAAATAGGAAGAACCTGCTCAAATGGAGCCAGCATAAAGAACAGCAGAGCCAAAAATGGAAAGAGACTAAGACTTGCCCACCTTACATGAACCCTTGGATGTGGCTGTACTTGAATACTTGTCATTTATATGAGCCAAATGTCTTTTTTTTTTTTTTTTTTTTAACTTAAGGCAGTTTGAGTTGAGTTTCTGTCACTTGCCTTCAAAAGAATCCTAATAGCTCCCCTTTGGGACACGACTTATTGTAAAGTTGGTTGCCTGGTTTATATTTTGGCCAAATGCATGCCTCATAGTGAGAATTAAATGACCACTTTTGGTTCAGCCTTTACCATGGTCAAATGGACAGAACTCAAAAATATAAAGTTGCTACTTTAATTAATGATATTCATCTACCTCTCCACAAATTGGATATGGACTACTGACAACAGCTGATTTGACAACTGCTGGATGCTCAGCAAGTGCACTCTCCACTTCAAATGGCCCAATACGGTACCTGAAAAGGAAAAGAAGCCTTTGACCACCACATCCTCCAGTAGGAGAGCTCCCTCCCTGTCAATCCTTGCCTCTTAAGAGTGGCAAATCTACAAACCCAGAGGAAATAATGACATCATCAGCTCTGCCAACAAACCAGAAATACCCATCACTGTCCATCATTCCTCTGTCTCCAGTGACATAAAAATCTCCCCTTACCGTGGCAGCAGTTTTCTCTGGACTGTCCTAGCAATCAAAGATGACATTTGGGGATTAGTTTGGTCAGAACAGAAATGGGTATAACACTCATTAAGTGACAAGTACATTACAAATTGTACTTCTAAAGGAAATTATTTATTTTATATTTTGAGACAGAGTCTCTTTCTGTTGCCCATGCTGGACTGCATTGGCTTGATCGTAGCTCACTGCAGCCTTGACCTCCCAGGCTGTAGCAATCCTGTCGCCTCAGCCTTCTGAGTAGCTGGGACCACAGGCATGTGCCACCACACCTGGCTAATTGTTTTATGTTTTTGTAGAGACGGGGTCTCTCTATGTTTCCCAGGCTGGTCTTGAACTCTTGGGCCCAAGCCACCCTCCCACCTCAGCCTCCCAAAATGTTGCAATTACAGGCATGAGCCACTGTTCCTGGCTGGAAATTAATTTTTTAAAAAAGGTAGTTCCTAGTATAAGATATAAAAGGTTCCAAATAGTATAATAAAAAGCCCCTCTTCCACCTCTAGCACCCCCCAACTGCACCCCCATCCTACCCTGTCCAGTTTTCCTTTCTGAGGATAACCACTGCAACCAGTTTGTTACATTTGGAATTTCATCTTTATAGTACTCAGGTGATAGGTGATAGTCTCTGCATTTTACTACTGATGAAATAGATTTTGTTGCTTGCCTGAGGTTACATAGCAAGACATGGTGGAAATGAAATTTGGACCAAAGTCTGTATTAAGACATGACTAGCACTTTCTATCCTCATATCACATATTCAGAGAAGAAACAGAAGGGCTGTGTAGAGCCTTTAGTCTGAGGGCAATTTCCCCTTCTTTGCCAGGTGGTAGAACATTGCCATTTTCATCTATAATCTAGAATGAAAGAAACAATTGATTTTCTTAAAATTTTCTTTTCACAAAATGAAAGCAGGTTGTGAATAGTTGTACAGTGAATAGCAGAAAACTGTAAAACGTTCTTTCTGCTTTATTGAACCGGTCAGATATTTTCTCAACCTACCTGGACATCATAGTGAAGCATTCTTTCCCCATTGAGCCTGGTTTAATTTTTTGTCCTTTCTGATTGGCACAAATTATTCCCATTGAGAGGACAAACTTTGCATAAGTAGACAAAAATTCATTTTCTGAAACTATATCATGACAATGAAACTTAAGATTCAGTTTGGACTGATTTTCCCAGTATCTAAGCACACCTTCTGAAATATACTATTTGAGACCAGTAGTTCTCAAATATGGGTGTGCTTTAGAATCAAATTGGAGATTCTGGAGCATTGTTGAAACACAGATTTATGGGCCTCATCCCAGAGTTTCTAATGCATTAGGTGTGGAGTGGAGTCCAAGAATTTGCATTTCTACCAAATTCCCAGATGATGCTGATGTTGCTGGTTTGGGGACCACTGGTCACTTTGAAAACTACTCCTTAGACTCCATTAAGTGCACCCTGGAATAAATTCCCCACAGAGGCTCTCAGATGATTCTTCCCAGCACAGTTGGAAAGATGAGCTGCTCAGTTCTGAGCCTCACCCACCTGCTAAAGCCCCTGAGATTTCTCCTGCATGAGGGGGAGGCAGGAATGATGGAATAATAATCATCACCCCTTTAGCAAAACCTAACTGAGCAGTTTGCAAGTTTTGGTAACTACTGGCAAGATGAGGTATACTGGGAAACTGTAAAAATTTAGAGTGGGATGGAGGCACTTCAGGGGCTCAGGTTGAAAATCCTGGGGCAGAAAGGCCCCCAAATATACTAAACATAAATGTTGCCCTTTAAATATACCACTTCCGTCTGTCCATAGCTCTCATGTAGCTCCAGCCCAGTTTGTGCCCTCCACTGCTCCAGCACCTCTGGGGTGAGGGCCTCCCCTCCTGTCAAGCAGTGCCGCAGCCTCTTGAATTTATATCTGGAGAGACAGAGTTGCATGGGGCCTTTTTGAGAGGAACCTGAGTGCTTTCCCTGCAAGATAATTAGGACATTCAAGCAGCAAGCATAGAAGCTAGGAGAGGCAAGTCTTAGGAAAGTTCATTCAACAAATACTTGTTGAACACCTACTGTATTGTCAGACATTGTTCTAGGCATATGGGGCACATTAGTGATTATAACAAAAATTTCTGACAGCTTACGTTTTAGCAGATGGAGGAGAACTTAGCTATTAAAGATGTTAAAAGGTGGGAGAAAATGCTATTAATGATACTAAGTGCTTATTACAAGCCACATGATATAACAGCTAATACTGATTGAGCAGTTGCTAGGTTATAAGGGCTTTAGAAGCATTCTTAGACTCCTCTCAACCCCTACTTTACACATGAGGACATTGAGGCTCAGAGAGTTTAAAGAACTTGCCCAAGGCCTTCCAAATAATAAAGGGCTGAGTTGATACTCATGATACTCTGTACCAGGCACCTCCCACTTGTCAAGGTGATCTCACCAAGCAAGTCACTTACATTAAATTCTCACCACAGCCTTGTGAGGTGGCTCTTAATCCTCTCTTATAGATGGAGTTGATGGAGGCTTAGTAAGGTTATCTTGAGTGTCCAAGGCCACACTATTAGTAAGTAGTAGGGCCCTGCCTGTATGATTTTGAGCTTAGCTTTTAACCACTGGCATTACTGAAGACAGGTGAGAAAGCCTAGAACAGCTTGCTTCTCAAACACTGAGGCCCCAAATGAACCAGAGGATGTGGGTAGAATACAAATCATATGCATTCAGAATAATCGCTGAATAGTCCCTGAATTACTATTGAAATGTGAGCAAGATGCTCACATAGGACCAAAGGCGTTGACACTGACTAGGGAAAGAGAAGATTTGTATTTGCATTATTCTGTCTTGCATAGCACTTTCCCTCTTGGGCATCCACACTTTGTTGGCAAAAGAGGATGGACAAGCCTGCACTTCTTAAATTGCTCCTCTCTTCCTTTCTCTCCTCATGTATTGAGTTTGAATTAAACAAATATACATTGTAACTCTACTGGATGTTCATGTAGTTTGGCTAAATTGAATATAACCTTCAAGTCAAACTTTGTTAGCTTCTCTTCAAGGCAGTATAAATATGCTTTTCTTTCTTTTTTGAGGGCTGGTTCTAAATGACAGTGTTTCTAAAAAGTAGTACTAGAGGATAAATTTTTTGAGGGGGAGTTCGGGGACTATAGAGCTCTGGTTGTTCCTGGAAAAATGTCCAGTTGTCTTAGAGGATATTCAGGTGGTATGTAGACTAGGGGACAATTTTGCCCCCCAGGAGACATTAGGCAGTGTCTAGGGACTTTTTTTTTTTTCGGAAATGGAGTCTTGCTCTGTTGCCCAGGCTGGAAGTGCAGTGGCGCGATCTTGGCTCACTGCAACCTCCACCTTCTGGGTTCAAGCGATTCTCCTGCCTCAGCCTCCAAAGAGGCTGGGATTACACGTTGTGTGCCACCACGCCTGGCTAATGTTTGTGTTTTTAGTAGAGACAGGGTTTTGCCATGTTGGCCAGGCTGTTCTTGAACTCCTGACCTCAGGTGATCTTCCCGCCTCAGCTTCCAAAGTGTCGGGATTACAGGTGTGAGCCATTGTGCCCAGCCTAGGGACATTTTTGATTGTCGCAGATGGTGGGGAGGAGGTGCTACTGGCATCGAGTAGAGTCTTGGGATGCTGCTCAATATCCTGTAATGCATATGACAGCCCCCTCGATGATACAGAATTATTGGTTCAAAATGTCAGTAGTGGTAAGACTCAGAAAGTCTGGGCTGCCCTGTGCTGAAAAAGGGAGATCTGTGATGCTGGATGGTAGCTATCATTTGTGGTTCAAGTGGAAATTTCTGCCCAAGTACCTCTTAAGGTCTTTTTGTAGAAGCATCCAGTACATGGTGGGAGGGCTGCACAGGGTTGTGATGGGATAAGTGGTAAGTGTCTGGATGATGGAGAAAGACACAGAAGTCAGAAGCGGTCAATGAAAGGCTATGACTGGAGCTGATATCTACACCCTGTCATTCTCTTCCGTTAACATGTGCCCATCCCGTGGTCACTACTAGGAATAAGAAAACAAATATTTATTTCTGAGGGCTCTGTTCTGTTCCATTGGTCTATATCTCTGTTTTGGTACCAGTACCATGCTGTTTTGGTTACTGTAGCCTTGTAGCATAGTTTGAAGTCAGGTAGCGTGATGCCTGCAGCTTTGTTCTTTTGGCTTAGGATTGACTTGGCAATGCGGGCTCTTTTTCGGTTCCATATAAACTTTAAAGTTGTTTTTTCCAATTCTGTGAAGAAAGTCATTGGTAGCTTGATGGCGATGGCATTGAATCTATACATTACCTTGGGCAGTATGGCCATTTTCACGATATTGTTTCTTCCTACCCATGAGCATGGAATGTTCTTCCATTTGTTTGTATCCTCTTTTATTTCCTTGAGCAGTGGTTTGTAGTTCTCCTTGAAGAGGTCCTTCACATCCCTTGTAAGTTGGATTCCCTTGTAAGTTTATTCTCTTTGAAGCAATTGTGAATGGGAGTTCACTCATGATTTGGCTCTCTGTTTGTCTGTTATTGGTGTATAAGAATGCTTGTGATTTTTGCACATTGATTTTGTATCCTGAGACTTTGCTGAAGTTGCTTATCAGCTTAAGGAGATTTTGGGCTGAGACAGTGGGGTTTTCTAGATACACAATCATGTCATCTGCAAACAGGGACAATTTGACTTCTTCTTTTCCTAATTGAATGCCCTTTATTTCCTTCTCCTGCCTGATTGCCCTGGCCAGAACTTCCAACACTATGTTGAATAGGAGTGGTAAGAGAGGGCATCCCTGTCTTGTGCCAGTTTTCAAAGGGAATGCTTCCAGTTTTTGTCCATTCAGTATGATATTGGCTGTGGGTTTGTCATAGATAGCTCTTATTATTTTGAGATATGTCCCATCAGTACCTAATTTATTGAGAGTTTTTAGCATGAAGGTTGTTGAATTTTGTCAAAGGCCTTTTCTGCATCTATTGAGATAATCATGTGATTTTTGTCATTGGTTCTGTTTATATGCTGGATTACGTTTATTGATTTTTGTATGTTGAACCAGCCTTGCATCCCAGGGATGAATATCTACAACTATCTGATCTTTGACAAACCTGACAAAAACAAGCAATGGGGAAAGGATTCCCTATTTAATAAATGGTGCTGGGAAAACTGGCTAGCCATATGTAGAAAGCTGAAACTGGATCCCTTCCTTACACCTTATACAAAAATTAATTCGAGATGGATTAAAGACTTACATGTTAGAGCTAAAACCATAAAAGCCCTAGAAGAAAACCTAGGCATTACCATTCAGGACATAGGCATGGGCAAGGACTTCATATCTAAAACACCAAAAGCAATGGCAACAAAAGCCAACATTGACAAATGGGATCTAATTAAACTAAAGAGCTTCTGCACAGCAAAAGAAACCACCATCAGAGTGAACAGGCAACCTACAGAATGGGAGAAAATTTTTGCAACCTACTCATTTGACAAAGGGCTAATATCCAGAATCTACAATGAACTCCAACAAATTTACAAGAAAAAAACAACCCCATCAAAAAGCAGGTGAAGGATATGAACAGACACTTCTCAAAAGAAGACATTTATGCAGCCAAAAAACACATGAAAAAATGCTCATCATCACTGGCCATCAGAGAACTGCAAATCAAAACCACAATGAGATACCATCTCACACCAGTTAGAATGGCGATCATTAAAAAGTCAGGAAACAACAGGTGCTGGAGAGGATGTGGAGAAATAGGAACACTTTTACACTGTTGGTGGGACTGTAAACTAGTTCAACCATTGTGGAAGTCAGTGTGGCGATTCCTCAGGGATCTAGAACTAGAAATACTGTTTGACCCAGCCATCCCATTACTGGGTATATACCCAAAGGATTATAAATCATGCTGCTATAAAGACACATGCACACATATCTTTATTGTGGCACTATTCACAATAGCAAAGACTTGGAACCAACCCAAATGTCCAACAATGATAGACTGGATTAAGAAAATGTGGCACATATACACCATGGAATGCTATGCAGCCATAAAAAATGATGAGTTCATGTCCTTTGTAGGGACATAGATGAAGCTGGAAACCATCATTCTGAGCAAACTATCGCAAGGACAAAAAACCAAACACCGCATGTTCTTACTCATAGGTGGGAATTGAACAATGAGAACACTTGGACACAGGAAGGGGAACATCACACACCAGGGCCTGTTGTGGGGTGGGGGAGGAATAGCATTAGGAGACATACCTAATGCTAAATGACGAGTTAATGGGTGCAGCACAGCAACATGGCACATGTATACATATGTAACAAACCTGCACGTTGTGCACATGTACCCTAAAACTTAAAGTATAATAATAATAATACTAATAAAAAGAAAACAAATATTTATTACTTGTCACTAATGACTGTATGTCTGTTGGGAATTTCCAATTGCTGGAAGGAAGGTATATATATTAATATTACAGTAACCTACAGAATTGAATTCAGCAAGTGAATTTGAGAACAACCCGAAGTATGAACTGGTTTATTCTTCCTCAGGGCTGCAAGTTACCTTTCATGGTGGAATCTTGTAACCTCTTGCCCACGTATTCATGTATAGTATTGATTATGGATGTATAAGTTAAACTACTGGAACCTTTCCAGTTCTATTTCTATGAAATATATCAGTTTTTTGAGTAAGTTGAGTAAATGCAGAAATCAGCACTTTTTAGGTTTTTTCTTAATTTTTAAACATTTGCTGGGCTCATTATTCTTCCATAAGATAATGGCCTAGACATCTTAAATCTAGAGAAATACTAATGTTTTAGAGCTCCTCCTTCTGGAGAAGTTCCACTATGTCCCTTAAAAGTGTGCTATTACTGCTAACTCATGCCCCAATGTTTAATAACATGGCTTTCTCAACTTTTAAAGGATAAGAGTCATCAGTTGGTCTTAGGAACCAAAAACATTGTTGCAACTCCAAATAAAAGTAACAAACATGCATTCTTCCACTATCACAACAGCCCTAGTCCCCTTAATCTTACCAATTATTGTTACCTTAACCAGCACATTTTAAAAAGGCTCATACCCCAATTATGTAAAATCATCTCTCACATGTCCCTTTATCATCAGCCTTATCCCCACAACATTTATGTGTACAGACCAAGAAGTCGTTGTCTCAAACTGACATTGAATGAGGATCCAGACCCTTAAACCCTCACTAAGCTTTAAACTAGACTACTTTTCTACAATATTTATCCCAGTAGCACTATTTGTTACCTGATCTATTATAGAATTCTCAATATGACATATAAACTCAGACCATAACATCAATCACTTTTTCAAATATTTAGTTATTTTCGTTATCAATAACAATACTCATTCTGGTTACTGCCAACAACCTCTTTCAGCTCTTCATTGAATGAGAGAGTGTAGGAATTATATCTTTCCTACTAATCAGCTGACGATACAGCTGAGCTGATACTAATGCAGCAACCCTCAAGCAGTCCTGTACAATCGTATCAGTGATACTGGCTTTATTCTAGCCATGGCATGATTCCTCCTGTCCTCCAACACAAGAATTTCAACAAATATTTATTCTAAATCCTACCCCCAACTCCCTCCCACTGGTTAGCCTTCTCTTAGAGGCAGTAGGAAAGTCAGCCAAATTGAGCCTCCACCCCTGACTTCCCTCTGTCATAGAAGGTGCAACCCCAGTCTCAGCCCTACTCTGCTCCAGCACTATAGTTGTAGCAGGAGTTTTTCTACTCATCCTCTTCCACTCTTTAATAAAAAGTAATTTATCAATCTAAACCCTTACATTATGTCTCAGGTCTATTACTACCCTATTTACAGCAATCTGCACCCTAACACAAAACGATATCAAAAAAAAATCATAGCATTCTCCACCTCAAGTCAACTAGAATTTATAATAGTCACAATTGGCATTAATCAACCACACCTAGCATTTATTCACATCTGCACACATGCCTTTTTTAAAGCTATACTATTCATACGTTCTAGGTCCATCATCCATAGCCTCAATGATGAACAAGACATCCGAAAAATAGGAGGATTATTCAAGACTCGCCCCTCACTTCCTCCTCCCTTGTGATCGGCAACCTCCCACTTACAGGTATACCTTTCCTCACAGGCTTCTACTCCAAAGACCTCATCATCAAAGCCGCAAACACATTGTACACCAGCACCTGAGCCCTTTTTATTACTCTTTCACCACTTTCTTAACAGCTGTCTATAGTACCCATATTATTTTCTTCGCACTAAATAGGACAACTTATTGGTAATTTGTATTAAACTTAAGCATTTGTGAGGAGGCTCAAATTGGATGTCTGGGCTATCTGGATTGTCATAGTTAAAGAAAAATGTTTGATCTGTAAGTCAGCATTTTTACCATGTGTATCTGCTCCGTGGATTCTAATTGTTTTTATAAAGTGTAATGTATATATCTAAGAATAGTATACATCTATAAAGGTTTTTATAGCACTTGAAATACACACATGATCTTTGTAAAATAAAAATCTTCTTATTTTACAAATGTAGGTTTTGAAACTGCAAAGTTAACTTACCAACTTTAGGGCACTTTGTAAACCTGATGTGGAGATCTCAGTTCTTATGTTAGCCTACATTTATGTTAAGGCCCTTAAACTAGGGATCCCCAACACCCAGGCCACAGACCGGTTCCTGTCCATGGCCTGTTAGGAGGTGGGCTGCACAGCAGGAGTGAGTGGCAAGGCTAGTGTGCAAAGCTTCATTTGTATTTACAGCCACTCTCCATCACTTGCATTATGGCCTGAGCTCCGCCTCCTGTCAGGTCAGTGGTGGCATTAGATTCTTATAGGAGTGCGTACCCTATTGTGAACTGTACGTGTGAGAGATCTAGGTTGCAGGCTCCTTATGAGAATCTAATGCCTGATAGTCTGTCACTATCTCCCATTACTCCCAGATGGGACTGTCTAGTTGCAGGAAAACAAACTCAGGGCTTTCACTGATTCTACATTATGGTAAGTTGTATAATTATTTCATTATACATTACAATTTAATAGTAATAGAAATAAAGCACACAATAAATGTAATGAGCTCGAATCCCTCCCTCTCCCCCTTGACCATGGAAAAATGGTCTTCCATGAAACCAGTCCCTAGCGCCAAAAAGGCTGGGGGACTTCTGCCTTAAACCACCCTGTCAGGCCAGTTAGCAAAATAACAGGTGAACAGCTTTTATTCACACATAGGTGTAGTTTGTATGTAATAATATGTATTTTCTTAAACTTAATTGATTTGTCATGGTTGAAAATAATTGGCCTGAATCGCATTTTTCTAAAGGCTAAAGAAATTAGAATTATCTGATATCTCAATCTAGCTGTCCCTGGTTGAGAAGGCAGGGCATGCATGACTGATTTCCAGAAGAGTATTACGTTCTGAGAATTAACAACTTGGGGAAGAGTAAGAGGAGCTGCTCTGGGCAAAGGTGCCTGCACTTTTAATCTCTGCTCTGCACAAGAGTCATGGTTTATCAGCTATTATCTTGGTTTCACTGAATTAGAAATGAAGTATTTGTTTAGATTTGAGACTTCTAATCTGTTATTTAGAACCAGATTCTTAAGTAGCTACAGTTTCAGTGACACTAGCAAATCCTGAACTATTTGAAGCAGAAGTCTGGATTTCCTGCCTGAGAGTGTTGCAGTTGTTTCCCCCACCCCGCCCCACTCTGTTAAATACGTTTCAAAAGCCAAGGCCCTGGAGACTTTGCTTCTTATAAAGAAATGATTTGCAGAAGCCCAAGAAGCCTGGTATTCTGAGGTATCATTTCTTTGTGATTTTATGGGAGACAAGGAAGAGCTCTAAAGATCTATCTAGCTGGAGGACATGACTTACATCTAGGAAGGTGTCAGTGTCAAACTGTGCCATCTGATGCATAAAAACACAGGTTCCATAAAGCCAGGAAGAAAATATACTGCCAAAGGTGGCCTTGACCCAGCCTGTGTCAGACACATTCCATATGCTATCTGAGGACTTAGATATCCAGCCAATATCTAAATGATATGAAGAAGCCACAAAACAGACCAAAAATAAACAAAAATTAAAAACAACTGGTATCTTTCAGGAGTGACCTTGCCCCCAAACCTTAAGGGCTGCAGAGAAGGGTCAAAAGAAGCCCCAGGCAAGTTGACAGATTCTACCTCTACTCTTAAAGGCCTTTTCAGAATCCTAGGTTGTCTGAGAGTAGAGTGGGAGGCTGGGTTTGGCATGATTTTTTGAGTTTGTCCATTGATGCAACAAATACTTGTTAAGTAAAAATGTGCTAAGCACTGTTCTACAGCAGTGAGCAAGAGACCAGACCTCTGCTCTTATTTTAGGTGACAGCGAATACATATACAATGAAGTGAATTAAGTATATCATTATTTTAAATAGTGTAAATGCTATTAGGAAAATAAAATAGGGTAACGTGACAACTTAGGATAGTCTCTCTTTTAGGAAGGCCTTTCTGGGTAGGTAAATTTACCTAGCAATGATTAAAGGAAGCCAGACATGTTGTTAAGGGACTGAATTTAAGGTCGATTCTTAAGTTCTTGCTTGATCAGCTGGTTAGATTGTGTCATTTACTAAGCTAGGTTGGGCACGGCCAGCACAAGTTCTGTTTGGTAGCAATTAATTGGCAATATCTTATAGCAATTCAAGGAGAAGTATCGATTAGTTGGATACACATATTGGCAGCTCTTTGGGGAGTTCACCAAAACCAGAGTTTTCTTCCCTACCTTCCACAGACGGTGAACCCAATGCTGAAGCTGCTCTGACAGTGCTGGGCCATCTTAGGAGAGCCTGTCGTCCCACTGGTGAAATAAATGGCCACTGGTTCTTGACTTCCTGTTTCCACACAGCTGTGCTTTTCAGAGGTGGATCTGCAAAATATGGATGGACCCCAAGATGGTGGTGTAAGATGGCCAGTTTAACTCTGATATTTCTTCTGCTCAACTACTTATGCCCTCTTGTTACCAGAAGATAGTTAACAGAACTGAACCTAATCCAAAGCTTTCCTGAGAGGGATTCTCAAGAAATCTTAGAGGGACTTGGAAGATCAGTCTCTGCTAAAATTTTACAGTTCTCCTTCTCCTTTTCTTTTCTTCTTCTTCTTCTTCTCCTTTTCCTTCTCCTTGAGGGACTTGGAAGATCAGTCCCTGCTAAAAAATTTAACAGTCCAGTTCTTCTTCTTCTTTCTTTCTCTTCTTCTTCTTCTTCTTCTTCTTCTTCTTCTTCTTCTTCTTCTTCTTCTTCTTCCTCTTCCTCTTCCTCTTCTCCTTCTTCTTCTTCTTTTTTTCTCCTTCTCCTTTTCTCCTTCTCCTTCTCCTTCTTCTCCTTCTCCTCCTCTTCCTCCTCCTTCTTCTTCCTTCTTCCTTCCTCTTCTTCTTTTTTTAAGCTTCATCTCCCTATAGACTAAATAAATAGCCAAGATAACTTTCAATATTAATAACAAAAGGACATGCATTTTATCTATTGTAAGATTTTTTTTCCAAGTGCTTTTTAGAAAAATCTACGAGTTTTTAAAAATCAGCATGGAATCTTTGTAAATTGCTGTTAATGTTTCAGGAGTTTTTATTATTTAAAGGACATCTTGTATTATTAAAAGACATTTAGACTGTCCTGATGGAGAAAGAGGCCATGTGCAGGAGAACCAAGGTGCTTCAGCTGGCACCTTTTGATATTTGAATCAAACTTATAAATAATTCTTGTTCAATATCTTTGACATCTGTAGCAGACAGAATGAGTTGCTTATCAAATAGCTGTCCTCTTCTTCTTCCTTTCACTGATAAAACTGATTTTGTTCAGGTATCAGGCAATCAAGTGCTTCCGGTAAGACTGTCCTGTATAGCTCCTGGGGGAGCTTGATTAATCTAAGCAAGTCACAGTCATTCCTTTGGTTTAAGATTAGGCACATGATGCAGTATGGACAATGAGATATATGGCTTTAATGGGAAATATTTCTTTGTTCTAAAAAGAGTCATGAGGAAGAGATGCAGCCTTCTTCCCTTGCCCCATCCTGTTTTATGGCCTTTGAGTTTTGTGCACGTACAGGATGTCTGGACATCCATACCATAGCTATGTTGGGTTCATACCAAGGGTAGCACGTTAGGAAGATGAATAAATTTGAGTCCCTGTTAATTTCATTGAACCACTGAATTCACCAACTTTCAGTCCACCCTACCTGTGTATTTTCATTTGTCAGATAATAAACTTGTTTGTATTGTTTTAGTCGCTTGTATTTGGGTTACTAAATCCAAAGACATTCTAACTGATAACAATCTCTGTGTAAGATTGTCTACAAAGATAGCTCCATGATTCCTTTTATCCCTGTTGGGGTGATCAGACCCAATACCAGGCTGTGGGGGCTACGAAGTCCGGCGGAGTCAAAGGAATGAGAAAAGACAGGTTAAGAGTACATAAGTTGGGTCCAGGGGGCCAACGCTGGTATGCAGGCTGCGAAGGCCCTGAGCTCTAGGAGCCCACACTATTTATTGGTGATCAAACAAAGAAGCACGTGGTGAGGACGTGAGGGTAAACAGGTGAGGGTGTGAGGATGTGGGAGTAGAAATGTAGCAGTGCATCAAGCGTAGCTGTAATGGTTTAGCATTTTCTTTGATGCATATAGAATATGCTCTGCTGCTTGCGATAATGGAGAGCATGTTTATAAGCCTGGGAGAGCAACCAACAAGTCTGTGCACATTCCAGGGGCCACAAGGGGTTTTATGCCCTGAACCCTGGGTTCCATCCAAGCCACGAGGAGTTTTATGCCATGGGCTTAGATTTGTGGTGTGGCAGGGCAGTCTTCCACCCTTTGGCACAGAGCTTGCTGTTCCAAAGGCCACGAGGGGTTTTAGACCCTGGACCCCAGACATCTTCCAAGACTCTTTCATATTATGACAGACAAGCCAGTCCTGCCTCAGCTCTTCTGCCAACAATCCCTATACAAAAATTCTTAGATATTGTTATCAGTTACCCATCACTGAGTAACAAACCACCCCTGTATGCCATTGCTTCATTGGAGGGCAGAGCGTATGTCCTCTCTCTTTGAATCTGGGGTGGTCCCACGACTTGCTTCGATTAATGCACTGTGGCACAAGTTCTGGAACTTCTCAGCCTAGGCCTCAAGAAGGTTCATAGATTTCACTTTCCCTGGGGGGTAACTTAGCCACCATATAAAGATGTTTAGACTGTCCTGCTGGAGAGAGAGGCCATGTACAGGAAAACCAAGGTGCTTCAGCTGGCAGCCAGCCTGACTTGAGGGTGAACCTGCCTTGGATACTCGAGCCCCAGTCAGGCTGATGTGGAGCAGAAACCAGCTGCCCCTGCTGAGCCCTGTGTGAATTTCTGACCCATGGAATCATGAGCAAATAAAATACTACTGTTTACACCACTAAGTGCTGTGATGGTTTGTTACTCAGTGATGGGTAACTGATACAATATCTAAGGATTTTTGAAACTGGTGTATCGTAGTCTTAATTTCTCTGGTTGAAGGGAACAGGGTTAAGGATGCTGTTTTAATTCATCTTGATGATGAATGAGATTGTCATTGAAACTGTAAAAACAGTGAGGATTTTTTTTTGTTTTGTTTTGTTTTGAGATGGAGTCTCACTCTGTCACCCAGGCTGGAGTGCAGTGGTGTAATCTCGGTTCACTGCAACCTCCACATCCCAGGTTCAACTGATCCTCCTCGCTCAGCTGTCTGAGTAGCTGGAACTACAGGCATGTGCCACCACACATGGCTAATTTTTGTATTTTTAGTGGAGACGGGGTTTCACCATGTCGGCCAGGCTGGTCTCAGACTCCTGACCTCAGGTGATCCACCCACCCCAGGATCCAAAAGTGCTGGGATTACGGATGTGAGCCACCATGACTGTCGAGCAGTGAAGATTATTTAAAAATAGTTTCAGAAAATATTAACATGGTTTTCTTGGTAACTTCCTTCCTCCCCTTAAAATAGAAAAAGATCATTCATTCAGCTATATTGATTTTCTTTTCAATTCAAATATAGAGTCAAATTGGTATGTGTTGGGCTAGAGAGAGGGGGATTTCTTCACAGAATCTGATACCTTGCAGGGAGACCCCTCATATTTAAATACTTCTCAATCCAGTATGGAAATCTTTTGGTAGGAGGCATCTATCTGTCTATCTATTTACCTACTTACCTTTCATCTATCCATCCATCTATCTACCTATCTATTTATCTATCTTTCATCTATCCATCTGTCTGTCTATCTAAAAGAAAAGACATCACAATCTGTGAGTGACAAGCAGTGATTCCATTATCCAACTTGTCTTCCTTTCCTTGAATACCTGAGTTCTGAGTTATGTCTTTCCAGGTTTTCAGAGCTAAGTATATACTAATGACTTCCAGATTTGTATCTTTGCCTCTTGTTCCTGAGACTCATATATCCACCACCTGCTAGACATTTGAATGTTCACAGAACCTTCGATCTTGTATGTCCAACTGTAAACTTATTATCCTAACATCGACTGTCTCTCTCTCTCTCTCCAACCGATGGTACCCACCCACTGATCACCTAAGTCAAAAAGCAGATCAACCTTGACTCTTTCTTCCTTCATCTTCCACATCCAATATTCTCTAAGTCCTGCTAGTTCTTTAGTTTGCTGCTTTCCCTCCATCCTATTCGTCAGAGCTCAGGTTTAGATTTTTGTCATCTCTTTCCTAGATTAGGCTCCAAGATGGTCTGATTCCAGTTTGGTCCTCCTCAAACTAATCCTCTACATAGCTGCCAGATAAATCTATTTAATTTAATTTAATCCAAACCTGGCCCTGGTACTTCTGTTCTTAAACCCATCAATGGCATCCCTTGTTTACAGGGGCAATTTAAGATTTATCATGGCATATGAGATCTTCCATAATCTGGCCTCTGTTTGCTCTTACAGCCTTCACTCTATCTCCATATTTTGTTCTCTAGCTAGCCCAAACTGTGTGTAGTCTATTCCTTCCACACCTTAGGGTGTTTTTTTTTTTTTTTGCCTCCATATCTTTGCTCTTGCTGTTCCTGAAACTGGAGCACCATCTTGACCCCCTCAAGATCAGAATCCAGAGTCCTGGACAGGGTCTTCTGTACTAGGACAGAAAAAGAGAAATATAATTCTGGCTTATAATGTTGACCTTTTCCCTCATCCATTATGAATATTCTGGAAAGTGTTCATGAACTTATACACTTGAGAGTCAGAAGGAGGGTGAGAAGCCTTAAAATGAACTCCTTGAATAGAAGATCAACTCTAACAGTGTAAAATTAGCCCACATTATTGCCGTGTGTAGTCTTCTGAAAAACTAGCCAACTGTTGGCAATGAGACAGCTTTCCCTTCCCTAGTTTTTAGAGAAACAATCTGCGCCCTTTTTGGAGTTATGGCACTTCAAAGTTTGAAATGAGGATTTTTTCCATCTTGAAAACTACCCCCAAAATATGCACATTTCAATTTGAGATCCACATGAGTTTAATTAAAGTCCTTTATCTTTTGTAAATTTTGTGGCTCCTTTAAGGTTTCTTGGGGACCCTACAGAATATTGCAAAGTTGTTTAGGACAGGAGTCTCTGAAGTGGAAGTGCTTGCTGCTCAGGAAGTGTGCAAGGCAACTGGGATAGAGAAGAGACAAGAATTGAAAATTATGTGTTTTGTGTTTTCTAGACAGGGTTCCATTCTGTCACCCAGGCTGGAGTGCAGTGGCACAATTGTATTTTTTTACTCATCCTCTAAAATTTTTATTTTTGGTATTCGTATAATGCATAAAAGTACATGTATATAATTTATAAATAAATAAATACATGTATGGGGGGTATGTTAAAAAGTATTTTACTAATGGAGATGTATATTCAAATAATATAAATACCACTACCTTAGGAATCACTACTGTTGAATGACTTTGTTAACTTGAAAATTATAATAATGATTGCAGTTATAATTACTGTAATATTTATGGAGTGATTACTCTATGCCAGGCATTCAGCTAAGAATTTCATGTTTTATCACATTTGATTCTCCTACAACCCCATGAGGTAGATACTATCATTATCTCCATTGTATGGATAAGATACAGAGTTTCAGCAAATGTTACTTATCCAAGGTTACACAGCTTATAAAAGACACAAGCAATATTCACTGATGTGGCCCTTGGGAAAGAATTTTGGGATTGGACAAATAGTATTTTGTATATATTAATCAGTGGGAGAAAATTTTATTCTAACAAATAAAACTGTTATTCAGCAGGGTTTACATGTCATCTCTTTCTATAAACTTCTCTGGTTTTTGTTTTTTTTTGAGACAGAGTCTTGCTCTGTCACCTGGGCTGGAGTGCAATGGTGCCATCTCAGCTCACTGAAACCTCCACTGCCCAGGTTCAAGAGATTCTCCTGCCTCAGCCTCCCAAGTAGCTATGATTACAGGCACCTGCCACCATGCCTGGCTAATTTTTGTATTTTTTTTTTTTTTTTTAGAGACAGGTTTTCACCATGTTGGCCAGGCTGGTCTCAAACTCCTGACCTCAGGTGATCCACCCACCTCAGCCTCCCAAAGTGCTGGGATTACAGGCGTGAGCCACTGCACCAGGCCTGGAATAATTTTTTTTTTAAACATAAGCTACTCAACACCTCTTCAAAGAATAATACCATTAATATTTTACTCTTTTTTTTACATCTTAGGAAACACTTTCTCACATATTCATTTAATTTATCCTCAAAACAACAAGAGATATGTACAGTATAATTATCCTCATTTTACATATGAAGAAAACTGTAGTTGTGATTTCTTTTGCTCATTCATTCAGTAAATATTAAGCACTGTCTATGTGTTAGGAACTGAGGATAGGAAGATCAATCAGAGTCTCTGCTTTCTTAGAACTTACGGTTTAGGGCAGGAGTTGGCAAACTTTTTCTGTAAAGGGCCAGATAGCAAATATCTTAGGCTTTGTGGGCCTAGGTTTCTGTTGTAACTACTCCACTCTGCTGTTGTTACATAGACAACATGTAAATAAATGAGCGTGGATGCATTCCAGTAAAACTTTATTTACAAAAACAGGGCCAGGTGTGGTGGCTCATGCCTGTAATCCCAGCTACTTGCGAGGCTGGGGTAATGTGGTCAAGGAGAAGTTCACTTAGGATAAAATATTTGAGCCAAAATTTGACAAGAAGGAACCACTCATGAAAAGGAATAGGAAGAGCACTCCAGGCAGAAGAAACAGCAGGTGCAAAGGCCCTGAGATAGGGCATGTTTGAGGAAGAAAAGGAAGAGTGGTGGGATACGTGGTTGGTTCAGATTTAAGCAACAGCCAAATAATGCAGGATACTCATTATAGACCACTAGGAAGCAGGAAGATGGAGGCAGAACTACATCCTTTCCTTACGCCCTTAAATCTGGTTATTAGGTAATTCTTTTCCGAGTAGGAGCCCAGATCAACTCACAGTGTTCCTGAGTCCTTGGAGGCAAAGATATTCCAAGATGTAGCAATAATTTGTGTTGTTGCTGGCAGCGTAGATTGGCTGGGAAAAATACTCACTGAAATAACTCCTGGAAACTGAGCCACCTGTTCCGGCTTTGTGGAGATACCAGGAGTTTGGTCTTAAAGTCAGGACACTCCAGTGCAATGGACTCCACTACTGGGACCACCTCCTCACTGGCCACAATGCACTTGGCCTTGGATGCTTGCAGCCGGTAGAGGATATATTTTGCTGTCAGCTGGATTGTTCCTGGCATGAAGACAATCCCTGGGAAGGACACTAAACAGAACCGCCATCCCTTAAGTGAGACTCTGTGGACTGTGGAAGATTTGGGCTTTGTGCCTGGGTGAGGAGGAGCATTACAATCCATCCTTCAGTTACCTCTGCCTTGATTCTCCAATGATATTGTACAAGACTCTGATCCCTGAGAGATTTTTAGAGCACTGGCTTCAGAGTCTGACAGACGATGGGCCTAATCCTGGCCTTGCAA
Source organism: Pan troglodytes (assembly GCF_028858775.2). Taxonomy (NCBI): domain Eukaryota; kingdom Metazoa; phylum Chordata; class Mammalia; order Primates; family Hominidae; genus Pan; species Pan troglodytes. The sequence goes on along the minus strand of NC_072416.2, from coordinate 23,280,650 downwards.
CTTACTAGCTTTGTGACCTTGATCTCTCTGTGTCTTTTTTTCCTTATCTGTAAAATGGGAATAACAATAATAAGTGTCTGGAATATAGTAGACATTATTATGGTGGGCCATTATTATGTAACATTTTAATGTAATATTTGAATCTTTTTTTTTTTTTGAGACACAGTCTGGGAGTCTTAGTCTGTCACCCAGGCTGGAGTGCAGTGGCATGATCTTGGCTCACTGCAACCTCCGCCTCCCAGGTTCAAGAGATTCTCCTGCTTTAGCCTCCCAAGTAGCTAGGATTATAGGCGCCCACTACCATGCCTAGCTAATTTTTTGTATTCTTAGTAGAGATGGGGTTTCACCATGTTGGCCAGGCTGGTGTCGAACTCCTGACCTCAGGTGACCCACCTGCCTAGGCCTCCCAAAGTGCTGGGATTACAGGTGTGAGCCACTGCACTCGACCTAAATTATTATTATGTACCACTTAAATAGCACTTTACAGCTTATAACACATTTCATGAGCAATATTTCACTCAATCCTCTAAACCAACGGTCTCCAAAGTGAGTTTTGGGACAATCCACTGGGGCTAAGAAATGAGAACAGAAACTTAAAAAATTATCGGCTGGGCATGTTGGCTCACACCTGTAATCCCAGTGCATAGGGAGGCCAAGATGGGAGGGTCGCTTGAGCCCAGTATTTCGAGACCAGCCTGGGTAACACAGTGAGACCCCATCTGTATTTAATTTTTAAAATAATGTTAATAATTTAATAAAATTAAAAATTACTGAGATACTACAATTCTTTTAATGCTTTTATCTCATTTTCATCTATGTTTTATAGTATGCATACTATATTAGTGCAGTAGAACAATGTAAATGCTACACTCAGATGGGAAGATGTGTATTCTAAATATTTTTATTGATAGATTATACAACCCAAAATGCCTAGAGACTACTGTTTTAAGCAACCCTGGAAGGTCCATGTGGTTGTGCCCATTGGTGGAATATGAGATTTGGCCATAGCTGGGGAGTGGCAGAGCCAGCCCTCCACTCTATGGATTCTAGTGGTCTAGCATCATCAAACCTTGCCTAGACTACTTTGGCAATGCTTAGTTTATCTCATCCTAAACACTGGCTGGAGATAAGTCTGATTTTAAAGTACCAGTTAATTACAGAAAGAACATGCACGTCCTAATTAGATGAAAGACAGAGAGAAGGTAGTTTTTTCAAAAATTTAGCAATTTTTGAAAATTTTTTTCAAAAATTTAGCAATTAAGTAAGCCTCTTTTGTTTTGTTTTATTGTGATAATAATAATATTTATTGAGCATTTACTATGTGACAGGCACTCTTACATGCTTTATGTAAATAACTTATTTAAACTTTGCTGCTTTCTAGGTAATAATTATTGTCAGCATTTTATTGAGGAGAAACTAAGGCACAGAGAGGAATGCACAGTCCATATGGAATTAAGGCAGGCATGTGATGGAATGGAGTTTTAAATCTTCAATAGGAAGCATAAAGGCTGTTTATGGTCTTATGTGTCTTGAGGCAGGGTGGCTACAGTAGGCCAGAAGTCCCGCTCCACCCCCAAACCTCTCCTGATGCTATAAGTTTTTTTTTTTTTTTTTTTGAGACGGAGTCTCACTGTGTCATCCAGGCTGGAGTGCAATGGTGCAATCTTGGCTCACTGCAACCTCTGCCTCCTGGGTTCAAGCAATTCTCCTACCTCAGCCTCCTGAGTAGCTGAGATTACAGGCATGCACCACCATGCCCAGCTAATTTTTAAATTTTTAGTAGAGACAGGGTTTCACCATGTTGGTCAGGCTGGTCTCGAACTCCTGACCTCATGATCAACCTGCCTCTGCCTCCTAAAGTACTGGAATTACAAGCATGAGCCACTGTGCCTGGCTGTATAAATGTTTTAAAATGGGATCTCAGTCCTTAAGCTGTGTTCACATTGGAACGTGACTATGGCTGTGGATTAGTTTACTAAGTGCCCTTTTTCTTTGAAGCAGAAAATAACACATAATATATGGTCTTGACCAGGAGGGCAAGAGAGGTCCAAATCCAGCCTTTTGGTGGGTGAATGGCCAAGGGGATGAAGTAAAGTGGAGCTTCAGAGAGATGGGAGACCTAACCCGCCGTGTAGCCAACGTCTTCACACAGACCTGTGGCCTACAACAGGGAGACCATCTGGCCTTGATGCTGCCTCGAGTTCCTGAGTGGTGGCTGGTGGCTGTGGGCTGCATGCGAACAGGTCAGTGATGAAAGAGGGACCTGGTGGACCTCGGGGCTGTTCTAGAACCAATGGGTCCTGAGATATTAGGTGCTGTGCACCCAGCCTGGCACTGACACAGCTTTGAAGCCTTCGCCCCAGTTTCTGTGCTGGGACCACAAAGCAAGGCTTCCTGCCCTGTGGGAATTATCAGTTTAATTAGAGACAAAACAATTTCTCTTCTCTGTACCTCCTTTCTTCTTCACAGTCTTTGTCTTTCTCATACTCCCTCACAAATTCTCTTATTCTCTTCCTCACACTCTCACATTCATACACTCTCAAGTGCAGTGCCAAACTTTGTCTCATACACACACACACAAACACACATACACTTTCTCTTGCACAGCCTCAGAGAGTCTTACTTTTTTAAAGATTCATCGATTGTTAATGTTTTTCCATATTTGAGCACTCTCTCCCTCTATCTTTCTCTCCCTTTCTTACTGAATTATTTAAGAATCACTAGTGGGCATTGTGACACCTATGAACACCAGGTAAACACTCATAAACACAAAAGCAGGCATCTGATAAGATCCAAAATATTCCACAGCCTTTTCTGCATGACAGTGACATTTTTGAAGAATGCAAGTTGTATTGTAGAATATACCTCCAAATTTGTATTTCTGACTCTTTCTTTGTGATTATATTCAGATTAGACACGTTAGGCAGGAGAATTGCAAGGACAAAGTTGTGTCTTCCTCTGTGCATCACATCAGGGGGTGTATTCTGAAGTCAGTTTGTTCCCTCTTCAGTTATACTGTTTTATCACTTGAGCAAGGTGGTTTTCACAGAAAACCTTTATCCTTTACAAAGGCACAATTTTTCCTTGTAATTAATAAATAATTCATTGTGTGATCCTTAAGCGATTGTGTGAATATTCCTATTCCCTAACACTCTTTCACATTATGGTTTGAGTACCTAGTGATGATTCTTTACCGAATTGAATATTACCATGTTGGTTTTACATGGAAATTTTCTATTTCTGTCAGTTTCATTTATTAGTTAGAATTCTTATGTAGAGATTTCCCTTCCCCTTTTGATGACTTATTTTTTGTCTATATAGATTAGAATCAGTGACTCACAGATTCTTTTTTGAATCACTTCTCTCATTTTATCATGTGTACAGCACTCTGCCATACTCTTGATCATATTTTCTCTCTCTCCGTCTCATATTCTCTCACAAATAAAATATGTGATTCATTCAGCCAGATCATGTGAAATCAAGAAGTAATAAAACTGGTGGAAGGAGTATAGAGATGAAAAGCCATGTCATCTGTAGACCTATAAGATGGTCCATGGGAAATCTAAGACTTGGCCTGGGTGGTGGCTTAGGCCTATAATACCAGTACTTTGGGAGGCTGAGGTGGGTGGATCATGAGGTCAAGAGATCGAGACCATCCTGGCCAACATGGTGAAACCCCATCTCTACTAAAATAAAGAAAGAAAGAAAGAAAGAGAGAGAGAGAAAGAAAGAAAGAATTAGCCAGGCGTGGTGGCAAGACTCTCAAAAATAAAAAAAGACTTGAGCTGAGCCCTCTGGGCTAAGAAGAATTAAAGAGGATTAGAAACAAAGGAAGGACATTCCAAGCATGGGGTGAGGCATGGCCATTTTGAAATAGAAAATAAGGTGTAGGGGAGAAAGATGGAAAGAAAGCAGCATCTTCAAAGTCAGGACGAGAAGTGTGGTGTTTTCCTGGAGAGAGGGTACAGGTGTTAGTGCAGAGAAGAAATGTAGGGAGGCCAGGCATGGTGGCTCACAGCTGTAATCCCAGCACTTTGGGAGGCTAAGGCAGACAGACCACTTGTGGTCAGAAGTCCAAGACCATCCTGGCCAACCTGGTGAAAACCTATCTCTACTAAAAATAATAATAATAAAAAAAAATAGCTGGGCGTGGTGGTGGACACCTTTAATCCCAGCTACTGGAGAGGCTGAGACAGGACAATTGCTTGAACCCAGGAGGCTGAGGTTGCAGTGAGCTCAGATCACAGCACTGCACTCCAGCCTGGGTGACAGGGGGAGACTCCACCTTAAAAAAAAAAAAAGAAAAAAAAGAAAAAAAAGAAATTCAGAGGAAAAAAAAGTCAGTGTTTATGGAACTAAGCAAATAATAATATGGAAGATGGGTAGCAGGAAGATTCAAAACTGGTGGAGGGATGAGAATCCAGAAGGAAACACAAAGCCTTGAGCTCACTGTTGGCAATGGAGATAGAAGGGAATGCAAAAAACTCAAAGGACAATGTGGTGAAATACAGAATGAAGGAAAGAGGGGACATTCAAGATGACATCCAAGGAATGACAGAAAGGGGAAAAAGAAGGGAAAGATAGGGGAGAGATGCAGCTATTCTTGATGTCAGAGACACTGTTCTGTTTACATCTATACTTCCAGATCCTGTGTAAACGTGTGTAAAGCAGTGTCCACCCATTTTTTGGCTAGATCCATTTACAGTAGAAAAGATTAGGGCAGGGCTTACAAATTTTAGTGCAAAAGAATCACTTGGAAAACTTGTTAAGATGCAGATTCTGATTCTGTAGGTTTGAAACAGGGTGTGAGATTCTGCATCCTGGATAGTGCTGCTGCTGTTGTTCTGTGGCCCGTACTTTACATAACAAGAAGTTAGGGTATTTCGATGCAGACAAGCCAAGTCTAAAGCCCATGGTTGTGAAAAAGAAACCAAAACAATCAGTTCCTTTCTCATCCCCAGGGATCATCTTCATTCCTGCGAGCATCCTGTTGAAGGCCAAAGACATTCTCTATCGACTACAGTTGTCTAAAGCCAAGGGCATTGTGACCATAGATGCCCTTGCCTCAGAGGTGGACTCCATAGCTTCTCAGTGCCCCTCTCTGAAAACCAAGCTCCTGGTGTCTGATCACAGCCGTGAAGGGTGGCTGGACTTCCGATAGCTGGTTAAGTGAGTCTCTGGTCTGATGAATATGATCTCTGAGTATAGTTGTTGCGGGATAATTTAGGAATCAGAGAGACCAGTGGGGTTGAGGAGGATTTATTTATTATTTAGGTGCACCAGCCCAGTCAGATTAACATCCAAAGGACTGAGCCCTGAACAAAGAGTCAGGTTACCTTTTAAGCATTTCATGGGGTGAGAGGGGAGATCTGTGCAGGGGGAAGCATACTACAGAAGCAAGAAACAAAGACAGTTATTCAATTGAGACATGTATTACATCATTTCTTACTTTTCAAGGAAAAACATGTTTTACAACTTGAGTTTATCTGTCTAGTGACCATGCAGCTGCACAGCTGGAGAAACAGGGTCTTCACAATGCCTGGGAAAGGGAGAGATAAGGCTCACTAGCTACAGACGGAAAAACAGGCAGTGAATTTTTAAAGGACTCTACCTCTTTCTCTTCCTCAGGAGGAATTGGGTTTCCCTACCTACAATTGAGTTTTTGCTTATGCATTCTTTAATTTCTTTTAATTCCTGTTCCATTTCCCCCCTTTGTTGCTTTTTATAACAAAGGTGTTAATAGAAAGCACCACTATTTGCCACCTCTTCACAGAGCTGAGCTTCTTCTACTGGCAGTGGCTGATATTTGGTTAATGCCATCAACTGTGCGGTAGTGTGTTGAGTTATTACTGCCTCTATAGTTGACTGAATGCTCCTAATAAACAGGGGTAAAAGGTAAGGGAGGATGAGGCAGATGCCAAGAATAAACAAAAACCCACCAATGAGGGTTTTGAATCCTCCAAAGGTTGAGAACCATCCTCCAAACAAAGAATCCAGGGACCATTAGGACCAAGTCTGAATTGGAACATGGGCCAACTTGTGCATTCTAGCTCTGATTTCCATGACAACCCGGCCATTATTAGCAATTTCTAGGCAACAGTTGGTTAAATTAAATTTTCCACATACTCTTCCTTCAGAGGCTAAGTGATAATCTAATGCCAATCTATTTCAATATATAGCATTTCTCATTTGTGTTGCTTGTATTGCCAATAAATCTAGTGCCCTTGACGTTTCATTGGTTATAATTTCAAAGACTGCCTGCAACCTTATGATGCAGTTGAGCATATAGATTGGGGTGTGGTAACCCCATGACCCATCTTGCACCCAGGTAGCTGGCCAATAATATTTAATTATTCTTTCAGGAGGCCATTCATTATCTTTCCAGTCTCCTATGTCCACATCCTTTTTGACATTTGTGTCTATTTTTGTGATTATGCTCTTCTAGTTCTTCTTTTATTTTCATCATCAACTGGATACCATAAGAGTTCCCCTTGCTTTAGAGGAATTAGAAAGAAGGATGGCTTGATTGTTCCTACACACATGCTCCTGTCCATTTAGCTGGCAGTTGCCAATATGCCCATGCTCCACAGATCCAATATAGGCCAGAGGGTGCTTTCGAAGCATTTGGAACCTCTCGCTGATGCCAAGTGTGGCTTAGGGTAGAGAATGGAGATAAAGGATTTGGATCTGGTAAGTAGGAGTAATTCTGGGTGCTTCTCCATAGAGTTTTGTTTTTAGTCTCATCATAATACTGTTGCCCTAGGCAGGTTATTTCTCCTACTGCCTCTGTGAAAGCCTTTCCCCAACGGGCGATACGGTACTTTCCAATTATGGAGGTTTTTAACAACCAAACACTGGCTGAGGCTGTTGGTTCACTGGCAGGGTTAAGCGAAGTGAAGTTATCTTGTGGCATTAATTCCTTTGCCTCCCATGGCCACTGGTTCCCCATATGAGTTCCTCCACGTACATAGCATGAGGAAATTCCTAAGCTGCCAGCTATGTTTTCAGCTAGTTGAGCAAATAAGTTTTTGGTTGGTGGGGGAAGCTCAGGCACTGGCTTATCCAAATGCTTATAGAATGATTATGGACCCAGAATTGCGGGGTTGGATGCATTTGAGTCCTTTTAGTCTTTTTGACAATTAGTAGTGGAACTCCAAGGCCTGCTCCTAGCCTATCAAGTCATTATAGTGCTGTCTGTCCTGTAGACCAGAAAGGTATCTCTGGCTTTAAGATAGTAAAATTTAAAGGATTGCATGTTCTTGTCTTACAGTTTGGTTTGGTTGACATACTACTTAGCAGAGCACTCCTTCCTGAATATAAATATTGGAGTTGTGTTAGTGTGGACCACTGAATGTTACAGTCTGGGTGTCGGATTTGTGGTTCTTTGTACAGATGCTTAGGGCTGCTTCTGCTAAGCCTCTCTTGTGTTACACCATTGCAGACTGCTTCTGTTTTTTTTAGGATTGTGAACATATGCAGCATAGCAGGCATCAAAGTACAAGGAAATAGGCCCTTTACAGGAGGGAGGGGCTTCTTTTGTTCGAGCTATAACTCTCCTTCTTTTTCTCCCTCCGATTTAATATGTATTTCAAACCAGAATTCATAGGGTAAGAGCTTAGGGTCATAACATGCATATAGCTGGTTATTTCCTGGGTCACAGACTGAATAGGTGGTCTGGTTGTATGTGCAGGTTCCTAACTTGGTTCCTGTACTGTAGGTATGGTACAGTAGAGTTTTAACTATGGTATTCCTTACCCAGGTAGTATGTACACAGTGTGGGCATCCTTCTAGAGATTTCTCCCCTTCTAGTATAGGCAGAAATGGTAACAACATTAGTATATGTAATAGAAACATGCTTACACTACACATAGGCATGGCAAACCTTCCTCTGGGCATGGACATTTGCAGCATTTGCAGTAATAATGTAACAACAGAACAATTATAACTAGGCTTATAAATTTTATCTACATTTACTTATCTAGAGATGGTCCTCTTAGCTTCGGCTGTGTGTAGACTAGTCAGCTTCCAGGATGTGACTAGAGCAGAGCTTGCAAGATCTTCAAGCTTCAGCCATGTGTAGACTGACCAGCCTCCAGTGTGGTCAGAGCAGGGCAGTTGTCCTTCTTACTGGTGGTTGGGATTCGCCGTAGGTCTATTCGGGTGGGGCGATCAGGATCTTGTTGGTTAATCCACTGGTCATAGTCGGGAGTCACTGCTGCCGCTAGTTTCAGCCAGCTATGGTGAATCCAAGGTGTGACACCTGCAACTTTAACAGCAGTAGAAGTAGACATGATTACAATATGAGGCCTATCCTGTATGGGTCCTAGAGTGGTTGGATTCCATTTTTTAACTTAAACAAAATCCTTAGGTTTGAAAGGGTGTACTGGGTCTGTTAGACTTATAGGCATTTTTCTATACCTAGCCATGCATTTTTGCATGGCCATACTTAAAGTCTGCATTTGCCTTCTTAAAGTTAGTTCTTCTAGTTTACAGATGATGGGGGGTGGCTGGCTGAACAAAATCTCAGAGGGCGAATACCCAGTTTGCTTGGTGGAGGTGCACCTGACTTGGAGGAGGACCATGGGCAAGACCTGATCCTACCTTTGATGAGTTTCTTGACACAATTTCTTCAGCAGTTGTTTTAGTGTCTGGTTCATGCTCTTCACTTTACCTGAGCTCTGCAGTCTGTAGGCTATATGTTATTTCCATTTTATTTTTAATAGTCAGGTTAAGTCCTGAACTATTTCAGCCACAAATGTTGGTCCATTGTGAGATCTTAGAGTTAGAGGCATTCCAAATCTGGGAATAATGTCTTTTAACAACACTTTGGTCACCTCTAGTTCCTTCTCTGTCCCGGTGAGGAAGGCCTTGACTTATCCTGAAAAGGTGTAAATGAACACCAACATGTACTGATAGCCCCCATCACAGGGTAATTCAGTGAAGTTCATAAGCAGTTTTTCACATGGCATGGCTTCTGTTTCCTGAACTCCTGGGGGCAGAGTAAGCCCTTGTCATGGATTGTTCTGAACACAAGTTAAATATTGTTCATTTACAAATGGCTTGAGTAATAGCAGTGAGCCATGGCACATAGAAATGATGCCTTAATAATGTCTTTAGTGCTGTTTTTTTGTGTGTTTTATTTCAGGTCAGTTCCTTGGTGGAACTGTTTTACAAATCTGGGGGCCACTGTTTCAGGGATGGCTAGCCTCCCACTGGAAAATTTTTACTATCCTTCTTCAATGTAGTTGATATTTTTCTGGGCAAAACAAGCCCTTTCATTTGGAGTGTAGCTTGGGATCTACAGGAGGGGAATCTCTGGGAGGAGAGGTATAGCTAAGGCTTCTTCTTTAGAAGGTGGGGTTGTCCTGCTTTGCCTCTTTGTCTTATTTATTTATTTATTTATTTATTTATTTATTTATTTTAGCCTTTAGTATTCTTCCTTTATGGTGCCCCTTGCAGTGCATCTCTGCCACAACTTTTAAGGCCTATACAGCATTTAAGAGCTGTAGAATTTCTTCCTTGTACTTTATTTCTTTACTTTCAGCAGTTAAAAGCCTTTTTTTCTTTGTAAATAGCCTCATGAACATGGAAAGTGTCAGAAGCATATTTGGAATCTGTGCAAATATTTGTCTTTTGGTCTTTTGCTAGCCAGAGAGCTCTTGTCAGAGCTATTAGCTCTGCTTTCTAAGCAGAAGTTTCTGTAGGCAAAGACTGCACCTCTACTACTGAATCCAAAGTCACCACTGCATACCCAGCTCAGCAGATTCCCTTTCGTATGAAACTGCTTCCATCAGTAAAATATTCTATGTCTGGGTCCCCAAGGGGCCTATCTGTCAAATCTCTCTGGCTTGAGAACACTTCATCTATCACGTTTACACAGCCATGAAGGGGGTCTCCTGGTACTGACTTGACGAGGAGCAAGGTAGCCGGGTTTAGGGTATTCACAGTCTCTAAAATTAGTTTGTTAGCTTATTGAGCCAGTAGGGCAATGGCAGCTATTGCTTTAAAACAAGGCCAGTGAAGTGCCTCAGAATCTAATTGCCTGGATAAGTATGTCACTGGGTGATGCCATGACCTTATGGCTTGAGTTAGAACCTTCATGACCTCCCTTTCACTTGTAGACATACAAGAAGATAAGTTTAGTTAGTTAGATCTGGCAGTCCTAAAGCTGGGGCCTGAGTCAAGGCTTTTTTTTTTTTTTTAATTTCTTTAAAAATCTTCTCCTGGTTAGCCTCCTAGAGGAGGGGCTCTTTCTTTCCTTCTCTTTGTGGCTTAGCCATAAGCTAGAAATTTGGGATCTAAATGCAGCAGAACCTTGCTGCCCTTAGGAACTCTCTTATTTGACACCAGGTGGTTGGAATAGGAAGTGCACAAACAGATTGCTTTTGTTTACTACTAAGCCATCTTTCCTCTTGGCTTATATAAAGGCTTAAATACTGGAGACTTTTAGAGCAGATTTGAGCTTTTTTCTGACACTTTATGTCCTGCCTTTCACAGCAGGTGCAGGGAGTCTTGGGTTTCTCCTGGGTGCAGTAGCCCTTGGCTGGAGGGTTTTTTTTTATACCATGGCCTTGACCATTCTCCTTATTTTATTTATTTATTTTTTTGGGCATTTATTCTTCTAGTGTCATTTCCTTTTGCACCGTGCACATTAATCTCTCTCTAGCCTTGGCCAGCTTTCAAACTCCTGTCCAAACCAGCCTTTTCCATGACTGTGTTCACGCCCACGTCCATGCCTCCTTGCAAAGCCAGCTTCTCTTCCCATAAGGGCTGCTGCTAGTAAATTAGCCTTTGTTAAGCCTCTGATCAGCTTTCTTCTCTGCCTCCTGAACTCAGTTAATGTACACCTTGTAACCACTTTAATAAGCTGAGTTGCATTCACGCCTACGGAGCTTCTAACTTCTGCAATTTGTGCCTGATATCTCCTTGGGCCTGCCTTACAAATGCTGTGTCCACCATGCACTGATTTTCAGCAGCCTTAGGGTTAAACAGGTACAACCAAAATGCCTCAAAAAGTCTTTCTTAAAACTGGCTGGTGCTTTTATCTGCACCCTGGAGCACCTCTGAGATTTTTTATATTGGTTGCCTTTTTCTTTTACCAGCCTTTAGCCTTTGCAGAAGGGCTTCTTCGCACTTTTGTAGGTGCTGAAGCTGGACTGCATCATCTGGGTCCTAGTGGGTGTCCTCTTGTCCTCTTAAGAGGCGTAAGCATAACTTGGGCATGACCAGACCTGAGACACCCTCCCTGACTTTTCCAGCCTTTCACTTTAACTTCCTGGAGCTCTAATTTCTCCTTCTCAGGTGAGACTGGGAGCCTGTATCTCTTTGAACTTAATTCCTTAGGGGCAGTTAGCCTTGGTAAAGGGAGGTAGATTGGAATGTAGGGAGGAGGGGTCTCTATGCCCTCCTGTGGTTCTTGCAAAACTGGTTTTCTCTTTCCTGAGACTTTTCTTTTGTCTCCATAGTTGCCGGGGCAGCTGATTTTTACTTTTACTTTTGGCTTTCACTTTTCACTTTTGGTGCTACAAGCCTCTGTGACTTTACCTTTAACTCCGTAGCTGCCAGCGCAGCTGGTTTCTCTGGGTGTGAGCTGTGAACGTTCTACAATAAACTGCTAGGCAGGGCTGCATTCATTTAGCCATGAATCACTAGGTCTGAATGCCCTGGCTGTCTTCCAGGGCTAGTCACTACCTTAAAACACACAGCCAATTTACCTATAGTGCCATTGGTCAGCCATCCAACACTAAAAGAGGGCTATTCTAATTCACAGTATGTCCTTAACTGAACATCCAGTTTCATCCCGTAATCAGCTCTAAATCCTTTTTAAAAATTCTTTATCATGCACTCCAAAAGGAGTTGGTTTCCATGCTTTTCCTCCCATTTCCTCCCTTGAGGTGCACTTTCACTCTAAGGTCCACCAGACTGGGTCCTATTACAGGAGTTTCAGACGCTGCTTAGCCAGGAACGTGCCTTTCCCTGCCACAGACTGCTGCAGCTGTGAAGCTCAACCTATCAGCCATATGCAACATCCTAGGACTGATTTCCCCCACACTCGCCTGGGAGCACACTGCCTGCGCTAGGGGATCTGTGCCTCCCCACATTACTCCCCGCATTGGCCTCTCCTGAGACCGTCTCTTTCACACACTTTCACACACCTCCCTTGCCTCAGGACTCCTCATCGGACAAAACAACCCTCTCTCGTGTCCTGGGTGAGCCTAGTTAGATTCCCACATTCACACACATACACACACCACTCCTACCCCAGGACTCTTCATCAGAGGAAATGAACCTCTCTGGTGTCCTGGGTAGGTCTGCACACACCCACACACTCCCAGTTGGGGTGGCAAGCCACTCTTACCATCCTGCCAGCAAACTCTTCCTTGCTGCACTTGCCGCTGTATCGGCCCATTTTCTCCACCAGTGAACCACTTTCACTTTGTTAGGGGGACACGAGGTTCATCCAAATTGGCGGGCCACTTCTGCCACCCCCAGCCACTCTGGGTTGGATGAGTGGTTGGTCCCTGGGAGGTGATCAAGCTCACCTTCATTCCTATGGGATGGGCTTTCCTACCTTGGGCCCTTTCTCCTTACCGCGGTTCCTGAAGTGCTGGTATCATCCTGCAGCCCCATCTCAGGTTCAGTTGCACTGCTGGGCAGGATGCGGGGAGAGCCAGTCTCCATCCGGGTGAAACTCCCCCATGGCATGCCTTGGATGCCAGGTCTTCCACAGCCCCAGGGCCCTAGTCCCACGGGCAAAGGAGACAGTAAATCTGTTATCTCCAATCCCCATATGGGCCACCAGAAATGTTTGGGGATGATTTAGGAATCAGAGAGACTGATGGGGTTGAGGAGGATATATGTATTATTTAGGTGCACCAGCCAACCCAGTCAGATTAATATCCAAAGGACTGAGCCCAGAACAAAGAGTCAGGTTACCTTTTAAGCATTTTAGGGGTGGAGAGCGGGGAGGGAGAGATCTGTTCAGGGGGAAGCATATTACAGAAGTGAGAAACAAAGACAGTTATTCAATTGAGACATGCATTACATCATTTCTTACTTTTCAAGGAAAAACATGTTTTGCAACTTGGGTTTATCTGTCTAGTGACCTTGCAGCTGCACAGCTAGTGAAACAGGGTCTTCACAATGCCTGGGAAAGGGAGAGATAAGGCTCACTAGCCACAGACAGAGAAACAGGCAGTTAATTTTTAAAGGACTCCACCTCTTTCTCTTCCTCTGGGGCAACTGGGTTTTCTTACATACAACTGAGTTTTTGCTTACACATTCTTTAATTTCTTTTAATTCCTGTTCCACAGGTAGAAGAATGCCATTCACTCCCAAGTGGTGAGAGACAAGCAGCCAGTGGTAGGAAGGTCATCAAGTCAGTTGTCAGAAACCTCACTTATGTCACTGTTTTGCTATGTGACCCTGACCTAGTTCCTTGCCCTCTCTTGATCTCAGTTGCTTTATCTGTAAAATTTCACATTTTTCAGCAAGTCAACCTTCCATGTTCCTCTCATTAAAATATACTCACCCCTGGGACTGTGCAAAGGAGATTTGTAAAGTCAGGGGGTTATTGTGTTACATATTCCTTGTAGGTGGGAAACCTAAAGTCTTATTTTTCTATTAAAAATATATGAAGTAGTTGAATGAAAGGTTAAAATGAATTTTTAAGGTAAAACTTAAGACCCCAAGAAAAATGGAATTGCCAACTATGGCTTACAGGTAGCTTTGGGAGCAAACTCTTTCCATCTCCCAGGGACTGGGTGCCTTCAGAGACATCTGGGGGCAAAGTGAAGGAAGGCTGGAGATAAGAAAGGCCCCTTCTGCCTCCAAAACTCTGATTCTGTAAGCCTTCGGTCATGGCTCATGTTATACACACAAACCATGCTGGGTTTGTTTTCTTGGAGTAATACTTGAGTTTTTAAAGCTCTTTATTTCAACCCCAAAAGGCAAACATTACAGCAAAGTCACATCTTATGCTGTAGTCTAATGTCAGAGAATTTAATTAAAACAGAGTACTCTTGAAAAATCCCTCGAATTTCCCAAAGTCAGTATGATACCATTTCACAGCAAGACCAGCAGACCTAGTGTTTCCTCTCGTGTTGGGATTATTTACAGTTGCTTTGAACACCATAGAAGCTTTGCATTTACAATTGTAGTAGGCCCAAGGCCCTCTCAGTCTAGGGGAAGCTCCTGAGAAACAAGAGAGACTGAGGGAACCACAGATCTTATCTGCCATCTCAAGCTCATGCTAGGACAGAGGTACATTGATCACAGTAATTTTATATATAATATATATATAATATGTAAATTTATATATAAGTATAATTTATATATAAGTATATATATCATATAATTATATGTATATATGACATGTAAGTATATATATTATATATGACATATAAGTATATATTTTATATATTTATGTATAATTTTATATATAAATTTTGTATATGAGATATAATATATAAATGTTTTTATATATTTATATATAATATGTTTTATATATATTTATATTTATATTTATTATATATTATATATTATATATTTATATAATATATTACATATATTATATATTTATATTTTTATATATTATATAATATATAATATATTATACATATTTTGTACATAATTTATATATAAGCATAATTTATATATAAGCATAAATATTATATATAACTTACATATACTTACATATACATGTATATGTATATATATTTATATATACTTATATATAAATTATATACAATATATACTATATAATATATATTATATATACTTATATATAAATTATATATCCTATAATTATATTTATATATGACATGTTAGTATATATTATATATGACATAAAAGTATATATTTTATATATTTATATATAATTTTATGTATAAATTTAATATATGATATATAATATATAAATATGTTTTTTTATATATATATATATATATTTTTTTTTTTTGAGATGGAGTTTTGCTCTGTCACCCAGGCTGGAGTGTAGTGGTGTGATCTCGGCTCACTGCAAGCTCGGCCTCCCAGGTTCACAACTAATCTCCTGGCTCAGCCTCTCGAGTAGCTGGGACTATAAGCGCCCACCGGCATGCCCGACTAAATATACTTTTTTTACTCTCCCCCTTTCTCTCTTTCTCTTCCCCACCCCTCATCACCAAGGTCACAGAGTTTAATTTTAAAAAACAAGCTTAGCAGTCTGGTTAAGGGCACAGACTAGGATGCAGACTGAGTTTGAATCCTGGCTCTGCCATTTGCTAGCTGTATATTACCAAGCAAATTACCTAACCTCTCTGAGTCTCAGTTTCCTTACCTGCGAAATGGGCATGATTAGAGTAGTACTCATCTCCTAGGGTTGCTCTGAGTACTGAATGGTTCATATTTGTAAATCATTGAGAGCATTGCCTGGAACATAGCAAGTGCTATTTAAATGTTCATTAAATTACTTAATGAATTCATTAAATTACTTAAGATTCATTACTTAAATTACTTAAGATTAAATTACTTAAGATTCATTGTATTTTACTAATTTTTCAAATAAAAAAATGCTGGTCCACATGTCCGAATCACTCATCAAGTCAGTGTGATGCCTAACTCCGGGAGAGCCAGTTTTCCTCTAGTGTTGCAAACTCCCAGTTTCCTGTCCGTGCCTTATGTTTCTTTTGCATTCCCAGAAGATGAAGAAACAGCAATCATGACTTTTTTCCTTTTGTCTTGAACCCCTTTGCAGATCAGCATCCCCAGAACACACCTGTATTAAGTCAAAGACCTTGGACCCAATGGTCATCTTCTTCACCAGTGGGACCACAGGCTTCCCCAAGATGGCAAAACACTCCCATGGGTTGGCCTTACAACCCTCCTTCCCAGGAAGGTAGGAAAGAGGGCACCGACATAGAGGCTGGATCCAGATGTGGGCAAAGTTTGTGTGTGTGTGTGTGTGTGTGTGTGTGTGTGTGTGTGTCTTGGGAAAGGAACTGGAAGTAGAAGTGACTACATACTCCTTTTCCCTTCCACTCTCTTTTGTTCAGACCTCTCAGGGTCTGAGAGGTGAAGGCTGGGAATCCTAAATGTTTGCTGACAGAGGCCTGAGAGTGACAAAGGAGGCACATTTAGGTTTTACCAGAGCATCTTCATAGGAGATGTGGAGGAAATGTGGGTAGAGACAGTAGACATTCCAGAAGCCACACACATGACAAGCCTGACAGTGGTTCCATGATTTTGTAGGGAAAGACAGAATATTCTAGCAGGGTGACCTGAGATGACAGAGCCTCACCTCTCCCCTATTATGGGCAAATCAGACTTAGGGTTCCTCAATTATTCACTTCTAGGGAAGAAAATATCTGGAACCAAGCTATGCCAAGCCATCACCCCTAAGAGGGCAAAGCTCTATCCTTGGGTTAATTATTTAATCACCTGCAAACCAAACCTGTCCTTCTCTACGCCTTCTCATCTCCAACTAGTAATATTCAGAATGGACCAAATTCTTTATATTTTTTAATGTATTAACATATTAAACAGAATATGGAGCACAGATGTCTTTTTGTATTAACCCGAAGAGGGGCAGTGGGTATTTACACTAATGATGACAGTTGAGTAGCAAAACCCAGGGAGGAATGGAGGTGAGAGAAGGGAGAGCTTCTGTGCAGGTGGAATAATATGTGCAAAGACACAAAGATATAAAAAGTAGTATTCATAGAACTACAGAGACTTGGGAATATCTGGTGCTCAGGGTGTAGGGTGAAGGACCAATGGGAACAATTGGAAAAGTGAGCAGGACTCAGACCGTGCAGGGATTTGCAGACCTTGTAGTAGATTTTGGACTTTATTAGGAAAACAACGGGGAGATATTGGAAGTTTTTTAGGGAGGAGGAGATCTGATCAAATTTGTATTTTGATAAGATCATCATGGCTGCAGGATGCAGGATGGATTGGAGAAAATTAGAATAGAGTTAGGGAAGACCAGTTAAAGGCTCCTAGTCTAATCCAGGTGCAAGCTAGTAGTGGCATGGATCAGGTACTAGACATATGATGGAAATTAACACAGTTGAGATTTCAGGAAATAGAGTGGACCAGATCTGCTGGTTAAACATGGGAGATGGGAGGAGGTCAAGGTTGATGCCAAAGTTTGGGGCTTGGACAGCTTCATGGATAGGGATGACATGTCTGGTTACAGAGAACACTGGAGGAGAATCAGTTCAAGAGAGGTAGCATGACTGAACCAGTTTCAGTTGTACGTAATTGGGAAATATTTGGCAGTACACCTTTGAGACCTGGCCTGAGGGTCGTATGGAGCCCCACACAAATCACATGAACTGAGAGTGAGAAAGGTGGGTTCGTAGCTAAAAACCAGAGTGCACAGCCCTTCATCACATCAGCCATGATCACACAGCTGAGGCTACTGCATTTTGGAGTTAGTAGGAAATTACGGAGCCTGAAGACATCTGATGTCTCCTGGTGCCTGTCGGACTCAGGATGGATTGTGGCTACCATTTGGACCCTGCTAGAACCATGGACAGCGGGTTGTACAGTCTTTATCCACCATCTGCCACAGTTTGACACCAAGGTCATCATACAGGTAAGAAGACTCACCTTCCCCTATCAGCAAAATTCCAGAAAAAATCCATGTTTCCAGGCTGAAAGCTGGACCTTGCTAAAAAAATATTTTATTAAGCAAAGAAGCCCATGAGCCTAAGATGATCCTGAGCCTGGGCTTCTCAAAGTGTGACGCACTGAATCTGAGTCACTATACCCGAGTCACATCAAAATGTGACCTTGAAGAAAATGTGTATTACTGGGTGATCCTTCAGACCTGTAGATCAGTCTTTGTAGACTTGGGACCCAGGATGTGCATTTTGAAAAATTAAAGCAAGCACAACAAGTCCAAGTCTCCCAGATCCTGGACCCTGATGCTGCCAGGGCCAAGCAGCTGGTGTGTGTGTGTGTGTGTGTGTGTGTGTGTGTGTGTGTGTGTTTTCTTACTCAATATGATGAAATGTTTAAAAACAGCCCTTGGACTATGAAAGATCTAGCTTCTTATCCCACCTTTGAAATTAACTAGCAGGTTACATACCACTCTAAGCATCAGTTTCCTTATCTGCAAAATAGGTCTTTTAATAATTACTACCTCATAAAGTCTTAGGTAATATTAATGAGATGATAGAGGCGATATGTGTAAAGTACTTAACCCTGACATTAGCACCTAGAAAACACTCTATCAATGGGAGCTGCTGCTATTTTTATGATGAGTACATCATGATGACAATTCAAGTCACCTGCATGAACTCTTTCTGTCTATGTCCCTTCACCCCAACATTTTCTTTATGTCTCCACTCACACCCTTGCTTTCCCTCTCAGAGGCAGACCTTGCCCTCCACCTCTCAAAATCCACCCGCTCTGCACAACCACTGCAGAGTTCTGTCTCCTGGCCTTGGATAAACAGCATTTCTTTATTAATCTTTAATCTACTATGCATTTTCTCCTGTATTTTCAGTCTCTCACTTTTCGCTAGTTTTACACCCTCAGTCCATAAACATATTCAGTGTACTTATCCTAAAATGCCTTCCTTTGAACCTGCTACACACTGGGTCAACCCATCTTTTCCACCTTAATACCAAACTTCACCAAAGAACATCCTCCATTTGCTGCAGCCACCTCTGCTTCACCTAGCCTGCTCCTGAATACTGCAGTCCTCCAGTGGTCTGCCCTTACTGTTCTTCTTTCTAAGCAATTTCCTTCACCTCCATTTTTCTCAGCAAGCACATCAATGCAGGTGGCTGTCAGGACTGTACCTAGGGTCTAGTCTTCTCGGTCCAAGCTGATTCTCCCAGGCTAGCAAAACATTTCCAACCTGCTAGTTGGTAAAGCCCATCTGATCATTCCTCCAGAACATCAAACTGCACTTCCCATATCTCATTCCCTACCTCTATATCAATGCCTCCTCCTGTGTCACCATCATTATTTTCTGTACCACATTCTGCACCTGAGACTTAAAGCACCACAAACAAGACTGACCACCCTTCCCATCCTCATGCTTAATTCTTCCGCTGCTATAGAGAGTGTCCCAAAAGGTCTTTATGTATTTTAAGCCTTAGTAAATGCTTAAAGTTTAAAATTCTACAAATTTACCAAAAAAGCATTTGCATTACTATTTCCCACTTACTATTTTTATGAATTATTCATAATAATTTTTAATTTATATATTGTATTAGTCCATCTTATTGAAGACTAAAACAAAAAGTCTTTTAAATTTTTGATTCAGAGTGTGCATGTGCAGATTCATTACATGAGTATATTGCATGATTCTGAGGTTTGGAGTAAGAATATTCTCATGACCCAGGTAGTGCATATAGTACCCAATAAGTTTTTCAGCCCACGACCCCCTCCCTGTCTCTCCCTTCTCACAGTGTCTATTGTTATCCCCAGCATCTATTGTTTCCAACTTTATGTCCATGTGTATTCAATGTTTAGCTCCCACTTATAAGTGAGAAAAAAAATGATGTTTGGTTTTTTACTCCTGCATAAATTTACTTAGGATAACAGCCTCCAGCTTCATCCATGTTGCTGCCAAAGACATGATTTCATTCTTCTTTATGGCTGTGTAGTATTGCATGGTTTATATGTAGCACATTTTCTTTATACCAGTCCACCATTGATGGGCACCTAGGTCAATTCGATGTCTTTGCTATTGTGAATAGCACTGCCAATAACATATGAGCCTCTGTGTCTTCTTGGTAGAACCATTTATTTTCCTTTGGATATATACCCAGTAATGGGATTGCTGGGTCAAACGGTAGTTCTAAGTTTGTTGAGGAATTTTCAAATTGCTTTCCACAGTGGCTAAACTAATTTGCATTTCTATCAATAGTATATAAGCATTCCATTTTTTCCAAAGCCTCACCAGCATTTGTTTTTGACCTTTTAATAATCACCATTCTGATAGGTGTGAGATGGTATCTCACTGTGGTTTTAATTTGCATTTCTCTGATTAATGACATTGAGCATTTTTTTCATATGTTTGTTGGATGCTTGCATGTCTTCTTTTGAGAAGTGTCTGTTTATGTACTTTGCCCATTTTTTAATTGGATTATTTGGGTTTTACTTGTTGATTTGTGTTCTTTGTAGATTCTGATATTAGTTCTAATTAGACATCACATATAAGAATCTACAAAGAACTTAAATTCTTTGTAGAATCTGGATATTTGATTCTGGATGTTGTCAGAGGCATAGTTTGAAAATATTTTCTCCCACCCTGTAAGCTGTTTACTTTCTTGATAATTTCTTTTGCTGTGCTGAAGCTCTTTAGTTTAATTGGGTCCCACTTGTTAATTTTTGATTTTGATGCAATTGCTTTTGGGGACTTAGCCATAAATTCTTTGCCATAGCTAATATCCAGAAGAGTATTTCCTAGATTTTCTTCTAGGATATTTACAGTGTAATGTTTTATATTTAAATCCTTACTCCATCTTGAGTTAATTTTTGTATATGGCAAAAGGTAGGAGCCCAGGTTTATTCTGCTACATATGGCTAGCCAGTTTTCCCAGCACCATTTATTGAATAGGAAGTCCTTTCTCCATTGCTTATTTTTGTTCACTTTGTTGAAGACCATATGGCTATAGCTGTGACTTCTCTATTGTGTTTCACTGGTGTATTTGTCTGTTTTTGTACCAGTACCATGCTGTATTGGTTACTGTAGCCTTATGACATAGTTTGAAGTTGGGCAACGTGATGCCTCTAGCTTTGTTCTTTTCACTATTCAAGCCCTTTTTGGTACTATATGAGTTTTAAAGTTGTTTTTTCTGATTCTGTGAAAAATGACATTGGTATTTTAATAGGCATAGCATTGAATCTATAAATTGCTTTAGGCAATATGGTCATGTTAACAATATTGATTCTTCCAATATATGAGCATGGAATCTTTTTCCATTTATTTGTGTCATCTCTGATTTCTTTCAGCAGTGTTTTGTAGTTTTCTTTGTAGCCATCTTTCACCTCCTTGGTTAGATGTATTCTTAGGTATTTCATTTTTAGTGGTAGTTGTAAATCGGATTGTGTTCTTGATTTGACTGTCAGCTAGAACATTGTTGGTGTATGGAAATGCTAATTTTTATACACTGATTTTATATCCTGGAATTTTACTGAAGTTGTTTATCCGTTCCAGGAACCCTTTGGTAGAGTTTTTAGGGTTTTTAAATGTATATAATCATATATTGTCAGCAAAAAGAGATAGTTTGACTTTTTTTCTATTTGAATATCTTTTGTTTCTTTCTCTTGCTTGATTGCTTTGGGTAGGACTTCCAATTCTATGTTGAATAGGAGTGGTGAGAGTGGGCATCCTACACTTTTTCCAATTCGCATGGGAAATGGTTCCAGCTTTTGCCTGGTCAGTGTGATGCTGGCTGTGGGCTTGTCATAGATGGCTATTATTTAGAGGTATGTTCTTTCAATGCCTCATTTCTTGAGGGGCTTTATCATGAAGAGAGATTGGATTTTTTGAAAGCTTTTTCTGCATCTACTAAGAGGATCATATGGCTTTTGTTTTTTATTCTGTTTAAGAGGTGAATCCTATTTATTGATCTGCATATGTTGACCCAACCTTGCATCCCAGGAATAAAGCCTACTTGATCATGGTGAATTAACTTTTGATGTGCTGCAGGACTCAGTTTACTAGTATTTTGTTGAGAATTTTTGCATCTACGTTTATCAGGGATATTGGCCTGGAGTTTTCTTTTGTCATTGTATCTCTGCCATATTTTGGTGCCAAAAGTATTCTGGCTTCATAGAATGAGTTAGAAAGGAGTCCCTTCTCCTTAATCTTTTGGATTAGTTACAGAGGGATTGGTACCAGTTCTTTGTATATCTGTTAGAATTCAGCTGTGATTCTATCTTGTCCAGGGCTTTTTGGGATTAGTAATTACTGATTCAATTTCAGAACTTGTTATTTGTCTGTTCAGGTTTTCACTTTCTTTCTGGTTCAATGTTGAGAGGCTGTGTGTTCCCAAGAATTTATCCATTTCCTGTAGATTTTCTAATTCAGGTGCATCAGTGTGTTCATAATAGTCTCTGAGGATCTTTTATATTTCTGTGGGACCATTTATAGTGTCATCTATGTCATTTCCAGTTGGGCTTATTTTGATCTTCTCATTTTTTTCTTTGTTAATCTAGCTAGCAGTCTATCAATATTGTTTATTCTTTTGAAAAACAAGCTCTCAGTTTCATTGATATTTTGTATAAACTTTTGCATCTTAATTTCATTCAGTTCTTTAATTTTAATTATTTATTTTCTTCTGATAGCTTTGGTGTTTGTTGGTTGTTCTTTTTTTTCCTAGTTCCTCTAGAAGTGATATTAGATTCTTAATTAGCGATCTTTCTAACTTCTTAATGAAGGCATTTAGTGCTATAAACTTTCCTCATAACATTGCTTCAGGTGCATCTCAACGATTTTGGTAGATGGTATCTCTATTTTCATTTTCATTAATTTCAGAAACTTTTTTGATTTCTTGTTCACCCAAGAGTTATTCAGGAGAAAATTGTTTAATTTCCATGTTTTTATATGGTTTTCAGTGATCTTGTTGACATTGATTTCTGTTTTTCTTGCACTGTGGTCTAACAATGTACTTTGGTAAGATTTTGATTTTTTGAATTTATTGAGACTTGCTTTATGACTGAACATGTGGTCAATTTTAGAATATGTTCCACGTGGGAACAAGAAGAATGTATATTCTGTGGTTGTTAGGTAAATTATTCTGTGGACGTCTATTAGGTCCAGTTGGTCAAATGTTGAGTTTAAGTCCATAATTTCTTTGTTAGTTTTCTGTCTCAATCATGTGTCTAACATTTTCAGTGTGTTGTTGAAGTCCCCCACTATTTTTGTTTGGCAAAATCTTTTTATAGGTCAAGAAGAACTCATCTTATAAATCTAGGTGTTCCAACATTTGGTGTGCATATATTCAGGACGGTTAAGTCTTCTTGTCGAACTGAACCATTTATCATTATATAATGCCCTCCTTTGTCCTTCCTAATCATTGCTGGTTTAAAGTCTGTTTTTATGTGATATAAGAATAAGGACTCCTGCTCTTTTCTGTTTTTCATTTGTGTGGCAGATATTTCTCCATTTCTTTGCTTAGAGCCTGTGGGCATCATTACATGTGAGATGGGTCTCTTGAAGACAGAAGATAGTAGGGTATTTTCTTTGTATCCATCTTCCCACTCTGCCTTTTAAAGGGGGCATTTAGACCAAAAATAAATAAATAAATAAATAAATAAATAAATAAATACTATTCAATTTAGTAAAACAAAACATTCCTTCTATTTCCTCTCTACCCACCCCTGTCAACTTAGTCCTTCTTGCCAAATCTGTTGCAAGAGTCTGCTGATCTCCGTTCCACACCCCTACTGAAAGCTGCAAAGCACCAGTAGTAGTCATAGATTACAACTTACATGATAATAGCCAGAGCCCACATTTGATGAACACCTACTAAGTGCCAAGTTCTGGGAAAGGCCTTAGACACCTATGATGTCTAATTCTTACCTACTAAGCAGAGCTCCCTTGGCTGCCAGTAACAGAAGCCTACTTCAATGTAGCTTAGTGGAAAAAGAAATACACAGAAGGGGGAACTAGAATAGCTCATTATTCTGTAGGAGAAGAGCAATATGAGCTTGATAAAGATCTAAAACAGAAAGTAGAAAGATACCAGCAATTAAGGCAGCTTCAGTGTCTCCTCTGCTTTTCTCTATAGATGTGCTTCCTTGTTTCTGTTTGTAGAAACACTTTTGCTACTTCACATGCACATAGTCAAACATAGCAATCACAGCATTTCAGGGTGACATTTCCCCTTCCCAGATAACCAGTCCAGGTCAACTAGAGGCTGAGTGAGTGGTCCAGAATGTTGGGGTGATCAGACCCAACACAAGGCCGTGGAGGCTACAAAGTCCGGCGGAGTCAAAGGAATCAGAAAAGACAAGTTAAGAGTGCATAAGGTGGGTCCAGGGGACCAACACTGGTATGGAGGCTGTGAAGACCCCAAGCTCTGGGAGCCCACACTATTTATTGGTGATCAAACAAAGAAGCAGGTGGTGAGGACACGCAGATGTGGGGGTAAAGAGGTGAGAATGGGAGGACATGGGGGTAGAAAAGTAGCAGTGCATCAAGCATAACTGTGACGGTTTAGCATTTTCTTTGATGCATATGTAATATGCTCTGCTACCTGAGATAATGGAGAACATGTTTATGAGCCTGGGAGAGTAGCCAACAAGTCTGTGCACATTCCAGAGGCCACAAGGGATTTTATGCCCTGAGCACTGGATTCCATCCAAGCCACAGGGGGTTTTATGCCCTGGGCTTAGATTATGGTGCGGCAGGGCAGCCTTCCACCCTTTGGCACAGAAATTGGTGTCCCAAAGGCCACAAGGGGGTTTAGGCCCTGGACCCAGGACATGTTCCAAGACTCTTTTACATCATGACAGAGAAGCCAGTCCTACCTCAGCTCTTCTACCAACACAGCCTAAGGCAATTGTCTGTCACCAAGTCAGCAATCCAACTCACTGTGCCTGGGGTGAGGTTACTGACACAGGCATTGCTGGAGTGGGCCTGAGACTTTCACAGACATGGAAAGACACCTGTTGGGGTAGGAGCAGTGGGCCAGGGGTGAGAGTAGGACAAAAATTTTAAAAGCGTATATAAATGTGAGATATTAAAGAGATAGAGGCTAGAGATTGAAAGCCGATTGGGTCTTTATGAAGGGAGGGACTGGAAGTAGAGCTAGATTTGTCCACAAATGACAATTATATTTCATCATGATTCTAAATGGAATATATGGACGTTCACATTTTACAGATAAGGAAATTGAATTACAGACAAATTAAGTAACAGGATTTAAATTAAGATACCCAAACCCACTTTCTCTTCTCTTTACTGTTCTTCACTCTCATAGTGTATCTCCACCCTGATCTGAAACTCGGAAAGAAAACACATCCAACTAATTAATCATGAGTACCAAACATTTTAGAGTCTAAATAACCTGGCTCCAACTTACCTTATCTTCCTAAATTTAATTCTTGCTCCTCTCTAGTGGGTCTAAATAAATCATATTATTTGACTTGACTGAAATGTTTCTTTAGCTCCTGAGACCCTATTTCTTGTTATTTCATCTATCTCCAAGAGACTCCCACTCTCTCTGCCTGTAGACACCATATCTATTTGCTAATGTGCTGACTAAATACCACCTCTTCCATCAAGCCCCTGGGACACACAACTAGAAAGAGTATTTCCCTCTCCTGTGTTCCTACAGAACTTTTCTACTTCAAGTATTTCTTATGACATCTACCCACTTCTGCCTTATCATTCGAGTCCTGTTTTATCCTACTAGTGGCTACTCACCATAGGAGTTGGAACGTTATCTGCGTTTTTGTATTTCCCCAACAGTACCTGATGCATACCATGTATGAAATCCATGCTCAATATATGTGTATTTAAAGGATTAAGAAATTAACAAATGGGCTCTTCTAGTGGGAAGGTCAGAACTAGACTGCTAATTATTGGCTGTTAGTTTAACCTTAACTGTAAAAATAAAATTTCTTCTCTCTTCCCTTTCCAGACATTGTTGAAATACCCCATCAACCACTTTTGGGGGGTATCATCTATATATCGAATGATTCTGCATCAGGATTTCACCAGGTATGGTAGAAGTGGCTTGTAACAACATCTTTGGGTAAGATTTTAAGGAATCTGATACATCATGGTCTGTTTTTCTTCTGGTTCTTTGAGGAGTGTGTGTGTGTTTGTGTGTTAAGTGTTGGTGGCGATAATGATCAAAAGTTAATTAGTTAAATTAAAGCAGATCCAGAGATCCAAAGGAAACTCAGTGAGCCTTGCATGATTGTGGGTTGATTCCTTTTTAAACATTTCAGTTGTAAAATAACAATTGTACAGAAAATGCATAAGACAGAAATTTACAGATTAATAAATTATTGAAATTAAAATATCTGTGTAACCCACTCACCAAGTCAAAAAAACATAACATTGCCAGTACCTCAGAGACTTCCATCTCCCTTAAAGGAAACAACTATCCTGACCTTTATGTTGTTAATTCCTTACTTGCCTTTATAATTTACCTCCTAAGGAACTATCCCTAACCAAAATTTTATTTTACATGTGTTCGAACTTTAAACAGGTAATGCTACATTATTATATAATAATTGTGTTTCTAAGATGTGTCCCTGTTGTTGCATATTGCTGTAGTTTATGTTAATTGTGTGCAGCATCCTATTTTATGAAAATACCACAATTTCTTATACCAGTCCTACCATTAATGGACATTTCTGTGGTTTTCACTTTGAGGCTATTGATGTTTAATGCTACATAGAATCCTAGGACATGCACCCTGGTGTGTACAAGCATGCATTTCTGTAGAGTTTTTCAAGGAGAGGAATTGCGGGTCACACTGATAAAACACAATACCACACTATCTTCCAAACCAATTTATGCTTCTTTATATAAGCAGGGCAGGAGAATTTCCATTGTTCCATGTTCTTGCCAACATTTGGTATTGTCAGACTTATTAATTTTTGCCAGGCTGGTGGGTGTGTGGTGTTATCTTAATACAACTTTATTTTTGCATCTTCCTATGTTTGAGAATTAATTTTAAGCTAAACCAAAACACACTCTTTGAAACTTATGGATATTTATGTATCTTTTAGGGACTCTGAAATTGAAATGGCTAGTTCAAAAATCAGAGCTAACATGTTTTAGACATAAAAGTTAAAATATCAGAGTTTAATGATTGCCCTTACAGAGCTAACTGTGAATTATAATTTGATTTTACTCATGAAGCTTCAGTCTGGCTGTATTCTGTTTCCATCTGTATTTCAAAGCTCATATGACAGCCAAGTTTTGGAACATTCCTCACATGATGGCCTTGGTCCAAACTTGGCACACGTTTTATCATGGCATAACTAATGACTCCATCTGAGACTCTGCCCACTTTATGTACTTTGGTTTAAGCTTCAAAAGAATGAGGAAGAGATCCTCAGTGAACACAACCCTCCTATCCTCACTCTTGACCTTGTCTGTATCGGGAGAGGGTAGTGAGGTGGAAAAGTGGTCTAGATGGTGCCACTTTCCTCATCACCAAGAGCTGGCTGGGCTGAGCCTCATGCTAGATGCATCCAGCTGGCTTTCAAACTTCCATCACTTTTCTCCATTTTCTTCAGGGAATCTAATTATTATTTTGTGATTGTTTTTGTATTCTTTAGGAAAATTTCTTGGGAAAAAGGGAGAAGAGACTTTATATCACATGCTGTACATAGGAAACTACTACTGTTGATGAAAAAAGTGAAACTCTGGAAAATATTTTTAGAGATTTATTCTGAGCTAAATATGAGTGACCATGACTCATGACACAGCCCTCAGGAGGTCCTGAGAACATGTGCCCAAGGTGGTCAGGATGCATCTTGGTTTTCTATATTTTAGGGAGGCATGAGACATCAATCAAATACATTTAAGAAACACATTGGTTTGGTTCAGAAAGGTAGGACAACGCAAAGCGGGGTCTTTCAGGTTATAGGTAAATTTAAACATTTTCTCATTGACGATTAGTTTATCTGAAGACCTGGGATCAAAGGAAATGTTCAGGTTAAGAGAAAGGATTGTGGAAACCAAGTTTTATTGTGCAGAGGAAACTCTCAGATAGCAGACTTCAGAGAGAAAGCAGGTTGTAAAATGTGTCTTATTGGACTTAAAAGGGGTGCCTGGTTCTTAGTTGATTATCTCCTGGATATGGAAAGGAAGGAAGGAAAATGAAGGGGAAAGTGGATTCTCTATAGAATGTGGACTTTTCCCACAAGAGACTTTGCAGGGCAATTTCAAGATATGGCGGAGAAACATGTTTTGGGGTACAATATTTTGATTTTCTTCCTTGTCTCGTAATGTTATGCCAGAGTCAGATTGGAAAGTTAAGTCACAATATAAAGGGTTAAATAAAACCCATCTGATGAGAATTTATGGTTTGTAAGGTATGACTCCCCAGACACCTTAGATAGGAATTTGGGCAAGATTGTAAAAATCAGAGCTTAGTCCTCAGTCCCCGCTCTTGGCCAAAAAGCATTCCATAGAATGCACATGTAGGCCAACAAACAGCAGCAGGTCCCATGGCACTAGGAAGACTCATTCCTAGAGTTGTCTGATTTGGCCATCTGGCAGGGTCCCACAGTGCTAGGAAAGCTTGTTCCTAGAGTCCTCTGATTTGATGGTAATAGTTTTAAATACTAGCGTTTTGGATAATGGGGGGAAGACCTGGAGTTTAAGGGGTGAGATGGAGTCAGGCTTAGGGTTTAGTCTTTTACAAAAAAATCCCAGATCAGATCTATGTTCTGAGTTATCATGATCTGAGTCTTTAATTGTGCCTTTCCCTTTTGCTGTATCTGGCATAACATTTACAAGAAAATGTCTATCATAAAGATAGTGAAGATTTGGGCATCCAAGGTTATAGGTGGCATCAGAGAGCAGAAAGAATATTTCAGCCAGAATAAACACTGCATGCATCATCATATTCTTTGATCAGACTCACAATGTGGTTACCTTACTTATTAAGGGTTATTTCAACCCTATGATAAATCTTATTTGGAAATTATGGGACCAACATTAAATTAGAATTTAATAAATTTAATCTCTTTTCCGGCCAATTTTTCTCCATAGGTATAGCATCCTGAGGAGGGTGTAAATTAAATGCAAGAAATACCTGTTCCTCAATATCTAAATTCTTATAGACTTGTTAATATAGACGAATCTATTCTTCCCACCACTTTTGTATTGCACCATATACTGGTATTTGGGAGAGAAAAGGTTTTGTCACAGGAGAAGTCATAATTCTGCACTGTCATTTTTTCCTTGGCAGGACTGCCCATAGCTGAAGACCTTAAAAGTCAAAAGACTTATAGCCAATTAATTGTTCTAGGCCAGATAGGAATGGATGTGGACAGGCATTGATTACTTATAGAAATGATTTTAAGTAAAAAAAAAAAAAGAACCACCCCATCAAAAAGTGGGTGAAGGACATGAACAGACACTTCTCAAGAGAAGACATTTATGCAGCCAACAGACACATGAAAAAATGCTCATCATCACTGGCCATCAGAGAACTGCAAATCAAAACCACAATGAGGTACCATCTCACACCAGTTAGAATGGCGATCATTAAAAAGTCAGGAAACAACAGGTGCTAGAGAGGATGTGGAGAAATAGGAACACCTTTACACTGTTGGTGGGACTGTAAATTAGTTCTACCATTGTGGAAGTTGGTGTGGCGATTCCTCAAGGATCTAGAACTAGAAATACCATTTGACCCAGCCATCCCATTACTGGGTATATACCCAAAGGATTATAAATCATGCTGCTATAAAGACACATGCACATGTATGTTTATTGTGGCACTATTCACAATAGCAAAGACTTGTAACCAACCCAAATGTCCAAATATGATAGACTGGATTATGAAAATGTGGCACATATACACCATGGAATACTATGCAGCCACAAAAAATGATGAGTTCATGACCTTTGCAGGGACATGGATGAGGCTGGAAACCATCATTCTCAGCAAACTATCACAAGGACAAAAAACCAAACACTGCATGTTCTCCCTCATAGGTGGGAGTTGAACAATGAGAACACATGGACACAGGAAAGGGAACATCACACGTCAGAGCCTGTTGTGAGGTGGCGGGAGGGGGGAGGGATAACATTAGGAGATATACCTAATGCTAAATGACGAGTTAATGGGTGCAGCACACCATCGTGGCACATGTATCCACATGTAACAAACCTGCACGTTGTGCACATGTACCCTAAAACTAAAGGTATAATAAAAAAAAAGAAAACCAAAAAAAAAAAAACAAAACATTGGGCACAGTGGCTTATGCCTGTAATCCCAGCACTTTGGGAGGCCGAGGCAGGTGGATCACCTGAGGTCAGGAGTTTGAGACCAGCCTGGCCAACATGGTGAAACCCTGTCTCTATTAAAAGTATAAAAGTTAGCTGGGCGTGGTGGTGGGCACCTGTAATCCCAGCTACTCAGGAGGCTGATACAGGAAAATTGCTTGAACACAGGAGGCAGAGGTTGCAGTGAGCCGAGATCGCACTACTGCACTCCAGCCTGGGTGACAAGAGAGAGACTCTGTCTGAAAAACAAAAAACAAAAAACAAAAAACAAAACCAAAAAAACAAACCCAACAATAGAACCAAAAGGCAAAGTTACAAGACTGGCTTCTTTTTAACTTTCATGTGTTGAGTTACTGTAAGCTTAGTTTCTATTACAGACTTATAGCAATTAGCTACTCAAAATATAAGCATTGTTCTGAAAAATAATTTAAAATACGTATATATGTATAGACATATTTATCTTCACAACTTATAACTGGCAGTATTATACCCAGGAGGGTTTGTTACAAGGTATTTTATCCTATTAGTAAATATATATATTTTTTAATTTTATAGGAAGCAGAAAATGTTTGTGGTTGGGATGTATGCAGAAGTGACACATAATAGTTTAGAAGACAACTAAACTTGTTTTACCAGCTGTTTAGGCATTTTTTTGTTTTTGTAACCTGTTCTTGATTTGGAGGGTTTGGTCTTGTTCTAATTTTATCCCTCAAAGCTGGCCCTTACAATCTTACATGCCCACTTCTTCTGTGATAGTTCCTGGGCCCAGAGGGAGCAACTTGTATAGTTTTGGCAGCAGAGCATTTGCAGTGAAACAGATCCAGGCCCAGTGGGATGTCAAATGAGTTTCATATGGTCTTCAGAATACCATCATATTGGCTTCCTTGAAGTAAACAAGGAAAGATAAATAACATTTATAGTTTGACAGTTAGGAGAGTTACTATCCTTCATTATAAAGCAACTCTTAAATGTTTCTTAACCAAAAAGAAATTTACATTTTTTGAGAATTGACATCTTTGTGCTTATAAAATGTTAACAAATGCATATTTTGTGCTTCTATTATTTTAACTTTGTAGTCACCCAAATTGCCACTCGGGGGGTGGCGGGGGGTGCAAAACCCGAGGGTTAAATCATGACGTTAAGATTTTTAAATTACTGGAGAATTTTGAGATTAAATTTACCAAATTAAAATTTTACCACAGATTATCAAGGTTATGTAAATTAAAAGGGCATCTGAGCTAGTTTTTGCCAATCTGATGGGCACTTACATTTTTTAAAGTTAGTTGATTAGAACTCTTTCATGTAGTTTGGAAGTGAAATATCACTTCCACAGGACACATACAAATATAGAGCTATAACAGGCATGCAGAATAAAAGACATGCTCAAAAGTTACTTTATTTGCCTGTTTTCAAAAACAATTTTTCTCCCTTATTTATATAACTAGTAAAAGTTACAGGAGCCAACAAAAGGTGAAGGAAAGAGCCATCCTTCAAAGCCTTTTCAAAAGAGAAAGAGTAGCACTTTTAAGATATCAATCTGAAGAATGTTAAAGAAACAATTAAAAATTTAAAAACTTCTTGCATTAAAAATAAGTCAGCCAGGCACAGTGACTCATGCCTGTAATCCTGA
This sequence comes from Pan troglodytes, assembly GCF_028858775.2. Taxonomy (NCBI): domain Eukaryota; kingdom Metazoa; phylum Chordata; class Mammalia; order Primates; family Hominidae; genus Pan; species Pan troglodytes. The sequence continues at coordinate 23,249,082 of NC_072416.2, read as the reverse complement.
CACTTTGGGAGGCCGAGGTGTGTGGATCACAAGGTCAGGAGTTCGAGACCAGCCTGGCCAATATGATGAAACTCCGTGTCTACTAAAAATAGAAAAATTAGCCAGGGGTGGTGGTGCCTACCTATAGTCCCAGCTACTCAGGAGGCTGAGGCAGGAGAATTGCTTGAACCCAGGAGCTGGAGGTTGCAGTGAGCTGAGATCATGCCACTGCACTCCAGCCTGGGTGACAGAGTGAGACTCCATCTCAAAAACAAAACAAAACAAAATAAAATAATAAGTCAATATTTGTAATAAAATCTTGCTTTAACCAATTAGTTTTGTACTAGTGCATTTTAAAAAATATTAAAGACCCATCTCTAGAAAGATTATCATGATTTATTTTTAGTTATAGACAACTGAATTACACAACTCCTTTAAAAATTTATTTTATTAATGTTATTATGACTTACATAGTTCATTCACAAGTGTTCAGACTGTTTTATCTTAAATATCCCTCTTTCTTATTTTATTTTATTTTATTTTTTATTATAGTTTAAGTTCTAGGGTACATGTGCACAATGTGCAGGTTTGTTACATATGTATACATCTGCCATGTTGGTGTGCTGCACCCATTAACTCATCATCTACATTAGGTATATCTCCTTATGCACTCCCACCCCCTCCCCCCACCCCACAACAGGCCCTGGTGTGTGATGTTCCCTTTCCTGTGCCCATGTGTTCTCATTGTTCAATTCCCACCTATGAGGGGGAACATGCAGAGTTTGGTTTTTTGTCCTTGTGATAGTTTGCTGAGAATGATGGTTTCCAGCTTCATCCACGTCCCTACAAAGGACATGAACTCATCATTTTTTATGGCTGCATAGTATTCCATGGTGTATATGTGCCACATTTTCTTAATCCAGTCTATCATTGATGGATATTTGGGTTGGTTCCAAGTCTTTGCTATTGTGAATAGTGCCACAATAAACATACATGTGCATGTGTCTTTATAGCAGCATAATTTATAATCCTTTGGGTATATACCCAGTAATGGGATTGCTGGGTGAAATGGTATTTCTAGTTCTAGATCCTTGAGGAATCACCACACTGTCTTCCACAATGGTTGAACTAATTTACAATCCCACCAACAGTGTAAAGGTGTTCCTATTTCTCCACATCCTCTCTAGCACCTGTTGTTTCCTGACTTTTTAATGATCCCCATTCTAACTGGTGTGAGATGGTATCTCATTGTGGTTTTGATTTGCAGTTCTCTGATGGCCAGTGATGATGAGCATTTTTTCATGTGTCTGTTGGCTGCATAAATGTCTTCTTTTGAGAAATGTCTGTTCATATCTTTCACCCACTTTTTGATGGGGTTTTTTGTTGTTTTCTTGTAAATTTGTTTGAGTTCTTTGTAGATTCTGGATATTAGCCCTTTGTCAGATGAGTAGATTGCAAAAATTTTCTCCTATTCTGTAGGTTAACTGTTCACTCTGATGGTAGTTTCTTTTTTTGTGCAGAAGCTCTTTAGTTTAAACAGATCCCATTTGTCGATTTTGGTTTTTGTTGCCATTGCTTTTGGTGTTTTAGACATGAAGTCCTTGCCCATGCCTATGTCCTGAATGGTATTGCCTAGGTTTTCTTCTAGGGTTTTTATGGTTTTAGGTCTAACATTTAAGTCTTTAATCCATCTTGAATTAACTTTTGTATAAGGGGCAGGGATCCAGTTTCAGCTTTCTACATATGGCTAGCCAGTTATCCCAGAGCCATTTATTAAACAGGGAATCCTTTCCCCATTTCTTGTTTTTGTCAGATTTGTCAAAGATCAGATGGTTGTAGATGTGTGGTATTATTTCTGAGGGCTCTATTCTGTTCCATTGGTCTATATGTCTGTTTTGGTACCAGTACCATGCTGTTTTGGTTACTGTAGCCTTGTAGTATCGTTTGAAGTCAGGTAGCATGATGCCTCCACCTGTGTTGTTTTGGCTTAGGATTGCCTTGGCAATGCAGGCTCTTTTTTGGTTCCATATGAACTTTAAAGTAGTTTTTTCCAATTCTGTGAAGAAAGTCATTGGTAGCTTGATGGGGATGGCATTGAATCTATAAATTACCTTGGGCAGTATGGCCATTTTCACGATATTGATTCTTCCTACTCATGAGCATGGAATGTTCTTCCATTTGTTTGTGTCCTCTTTTATTTTGTTGAGCAGTGGTTTGTAGTTCTCCTTGAAGAGGTCCTTCACATCCCTTGTAAGTTGGATTCCTAGGTATTTTATTCTCTTTGAAGCAATTGTGAATGGGAGTTCACTCATGATTTGGCTCTCTGTTTGTCTGTTATTGGTGTATAAGAATGCTTGTGATTTTTGCAGATTGATTTTGTATCCTGAGACTTTGCTGAAGTTGCTTATCAGCTTAAGGAGATTTTGGGTGGAGTTGATGGGGTTTTCTAAATATACAATCATGTCATCTGCAAACAGGGACAATTTGGCTTCCTCTTTTCCTAATTGAATAGCCTTCATTTCTTTCTCCTGCCTGATTGCCCTGGCCAGAACTTCCAACACTATGTTGAATAGGACTGATAAGAGAGGGCATCCCTGTCTTGTGCCAGTTTTCAAAGGGAATGCTTCCAGTTTTTGCCCATTCAGTATGATATTGGCTGTGGGTTTGTCATAAATAGCTCTTATTATTTTGAGATATGTCCCATCAATACCTAATTTATTGAGAGTTTTTAACATGAGGGGCTGTTGAATTTTGTTAAAGGCCTTTTCTGCATCTATTGAGATAATCATGTGATTTTTATATTTGTTTCTGTTTATATGCTGGATTATGTTTATAGATTTGCATATGTTGAACCAGTCTTGCATCCCAGGGATGAAGCCCACTTGATCAGGGTGGATAAGCTTTTTGATGTGCTGCTGGATTCAGTTTGCCAGTATTTTCTTCAGCATTTTTACATCGATGTTCATCAGGGATATTGGTCTAAAATTCTCTTCTTTTGTTGTGTCTCTGCCAGGCTTTGGTATCAGGATGATGTTGGCCTCATAAAATGAGTTAGGGAGGATTCCCTCTTTTTCTATTGATTGGAATAGTTTCAGAAGGAATGGTATCAGCTCCTCCTTGTACTTCTGGCAGAATTCGGCTGTGAATCTGTCTGGTCCTGGGCCTTTTTTGGTTGGTAGGCTATTATTTATTGCCTCAATTTCAGAGCCTGTTATTGGTCTATTCAGGGATTCAACTTCTTCCTGGTTTAGTCTTGGGAGAGTGTTTGTGTCCAGGAGTTTATCCATTTCTTCTAGATTTTCTAGTTTATTTGTGTAGAGGGGTTTATAGTATTCTCTGATGGTAGTTTGTATTTCTGTGGGATCAGCGGTGATATCCCCTTTATCATTTTTTAAAATATCCCTCTTTCTTGTGTAATCCCATCATTTTTATTTTAGGACAAAAATTTACCATACAAGATTCTTTCTTATATAAAATATCTTTTCTTTAAGTCTTTTTAAATTTTTTTGTCAAAAATACCTCTTTATTTTTATAACTTTCTTTATATTGCTCTCATTTCCTGGTTTACTTGTTTCATATATAACCCTTAAATAAGGTTTTAATTAGACAAAGATATTTTACCTTAATAAGAACGTTAAAAATTTCTTAAATTGGAAATTACCCAGAAACTTAATATCAAATAATAACCTTAAATCCCAAATTATGACAAGTGTGTTTACAAGCATTTATTCCATTACATTTACCTGATTAATTTAGTAGTTTACCTAGGTTATTTGCAAAAAAGTGATAGCCAATATTTTAAGTTATTTTTCTATTAATGATTTTTATAGCTGTGAATTTGAGGTGTTTACTTAAGTAATAAAACTTATGGTTAGTTTTAAGGATATTTATACCAATATTTCAGTATTTAGCTGTTTTCATTTAAGCTAACAATATTTCATAAGCATATACAATCAAAGATCACTCTGTCTTGGGCTGGATTTTATAGTTTATAACACTTACGGCAAATCTAATAGTATTCTGTGGGAATAAACATGAAACCATTTGATCAATAGATGCAAAAAAATTCTAACAATTCTAAAGACATTGCTGATATTATTTTACCAATAATTTTAAAGCTGGCTAGATCCTTACTAAAATAAAATCTTATTTAGTAAAGATTTTACTTAAGTCACATGAACTTGAAAAAGCATTTGACTAGTTTTTTTTGTTTAGTATCTGATTTAAGCACTTTTTAAAGCCAATTAATTAGAGCTCTTCACATGTGTGTTTGTGTGTGTATATATAGTATTTTATTTTATTTTATTTATTTATTTTTTTGAGACAGAGTCTTGCTCAGTCAGGCAGGCTGGAGTGGCACAATCTCAGCTCACTGCAACCTCTGTCTCCCGGGCTTAAGCAATTCTCCTGCCTCAGCCTCTGGAGTAGCTGGGATTACAGGCATGTGCCACCATGCCCGGCTAATTTTTGTACTTTTAGTAGAGATGGGGATTCACCGTGTTGACCAAGCTGGTCTTGAAGTCCTGACCTCAGGTAATGTGCCCACCTCGGCCTCCTGAAGTGCTGGGATTACAGGCATGAGCCACTGGGCCTAGCCTCTTCATATATTTTTAGTCGTGAAAATATTGTTTACACACACATAAATATATACATGTATTAGGCATGCTGGTAGAAGCACATCACATAGACTCATAAAGATCTTTTTGTTTTCGCCATTTTAAAAAATCTTACCCTAGGCAGTTGTCAGCTAAATCATCTTAAATTTGCATATTAAAGGCAACTCAGGTGAAATCAGATAGCAAAATTTACATCATAAGGTATGAAGAGAAAGTCTGGTATGCTAGAGGGAAATTAAAATGGATTCAACTGCCAATTGAACATAAAATTATAGAAGGCTTTAAATAGACACACACACGCACACACACACAAAAAGTTCCCATAGCTATTACTTCAGTACTTTAGCCATGGGATAAATACAACTTTGCCAGCTTGCAAAAAGCGGTTAGATCCAAATGGTGGTTTTTATCTCAGTAGAAAAGTAACAGCAGCTTTAAAGCAGGCAGACAAGAAAATAGAAGCTATGTACTCGATAGTTTGCAGGTCGACCTTAGGAATCTTTTTCCTTAATGTAAATGTGCACAAAGACCATATTACTTCCATTTTATATAAACTCTGGCAAGTGGAGGTGCCATAAAACCTACAGAGTGCCCAAAAGAGGGTCATTCTCATTCTCCTTGTTTACTCCTTATTCTTAGATTTTGTTTCCTGCTTTTTTTTTTTTTTTTTTTTTTTCTTAAGAGGAGGAACTGAGCTGTAGCCTAGGGCTTTTTGTGGTGGATCAGTGCATGCTGCTTGTGGGCAGGACTCCACCGTGTATCACTACAGAGTCATTCCCACCTCCTAGGTGTCTGGGTTTCTCTCTCCAGAGGTCTATGACCATTGAGAGGGCTCAAAACACTGGGTAATCAGCCCTTATGTGCACTTCCTGGATGGGCAATTTTAAATTAATTTTTGTTGGGGATTTCCCTGTAGGGCCGCTGCACGTTGTGGAGGGTCAAGCTCCCAGACACTCCCATGAGTCCCCTGATCACCCAGGGGCACCTTTTTGACTAGGAGAAGCAAATGACCTTTCTCTTTGGAGCAGAAAAACTCAGTCTCTCATTTATCTATGAAAACGACACTTCAGTTCCTCACGCAAATGTGCTGAGATGAACCAAATCAAGATAAATTTTAGGAGAAAATGCAGGAGAGAATTCCATTTAGAATGCATCTCTGAACTAGAATAAGGATCCTGAAACAACAACTACCTAGGAGAAAACCAACTCAGAATAAATCAAGGACTGTCAACCAAAGGGATGTCTGGGGTTCAGGAGCACTTACCAGTTCCACCAGAGGAGAAGCTCAAAGTCAGGTAGGCTTCAGTGGGCCCTGCTGGTACCTTAGCTCCAAGTTTGGGCAACTCCTTCAAGGTCCTGAGTCTTCTCTGAGGCCCCACGTGTTTGGGCACCAAACTATTGTTGACAAAGAGTGAATCTCTGTAAAATATGTTTAAAGATTTATTCTGAGCCAAATATGAGTGACCGTGGCCTGTGACACAGCCTTCAGGAGGTCCTGAGAACATACGCCCAAGGTGGTCAGGATGCAGCTTGGTTTTATATATTTGAGGGAGGCATGAGACATCAATCAAATACATTTAAGAAATACATTGGTTTGGTTCAGAAAGGCAGGACAACTCAAAGTGGAGGCTTCTGGGCTATAGGTAAATTTAAACATTTTCTCATTGATAATTGGTTAAGTTTATCTGAAGACCTGGGATCAAAGGAAATGTTCAGGTTGAGATAAAGGTTTGTGGAGACCAAGTTTTATTGTGCAGAGGAACCTGTCAGATACCAGACATCAGAGAGAGAGAGAGAGAGAGAGAGAGAGAGCAGGTTGTAAAATGCTTCTTACTGGATTTAAAAGAGTGCCTGGCTCTTAGTTTATTATCTCCTGGATCTGGAAAGGAAAGATGGAAAACAAAGGGGAAAGGGGATTCTCTATAGAATGTGGACTTTTCCCACAAGGGACTTTGCAGGGCAGTTTCAAGATACGGCAGAGAAATATGTTCTGGGGTAAAATATTTTGATTTTCTTCCTTCTCTCATAATGGTATGCCAGAGTCAGATTGGAAAGTAAGTCATGATATAAAGGGTTAAATAAAACCCATCTGATGAGAATTTATGGTTTGTAGGGCATGACTCCCCAGACCCTTTAGGTAGGAATTTGGGCAAGATTAAAATAAAATAAAATAAAATAAAACAGAGCTTTGTCCTCACTACCAACATTCTGTGAGGGTCATAGGCTCTTGGACCCCTAAAGGTTCACTATAAAATCACTGACATGAGCCAGATTGATTAACAGGAGAGAAAGATTGCAAATTTATTTAACATGTATACATGGGAGCCTTCAGAATGAAAACCCAACTTCTCAAGGATTTACAGAAATTTTCATACTACAAACCAATACTGAGATAAGTCTCAATAAATTTAGAGGTTATTTTGCCAAGGTTAAAGACATGCCTGTGACACAGCCTCAGCAGATCTTGAGAACATGTGCCCAAGGTGATTGCTCTACAGCTTGGTTTTATATTTTTAGGGAAACATAAGACATCAATGAATACACGTAAGGTGTATATTGGTTTGGTCCAGAAAGGTGGAACAACTCAAAGCAGAGGCTTCCAGTTCATAGAAGGATTTTCTGATTGGCAGTTGGTTGAGTTTATCTAAAGACCTGGAATCAATGAAAGAGAGGGTTAGGATAAAGGATTGTGGAAATAAAAGTTTTTATTATGCAGATGAAGCTTCCAGGTGCAGGCTTCAGAGAGAATAAATTATCTTAAGGTCTCTGTTTTAATGTTAATGCTGGTTAGTTTTGCCTGAATTCCAAAGGAAGGAGGGTATAATGAGGTACATCCAACCACCCATTTCCATCATGGCCTGACCTCTTGTCTTAGGTTAACATTGGAATGCAATTGACTGAGAGGAGGGGTCCATTCTGTTGGCTGGGGCTGCTTAAAATTTCAGTTTTGGTTTACATTACCATCCTGAGGCTACAGTAAAGAATGCAGACTGACAGCATGGCCAGAAACAGGTTATGTTGGTAAATCAGGTTGAGTGGCAAGAAAGGTTAAGAGAGAGAGAAAAGAAAAACATTAGCTAGCAAAGCTGGCCTTGTTAGGTACATGAAGACTCCTTCAGAGAGAATGGATGGTAAATGTTTCTTTTCAGACTTTTAAAGTTATCAGATTCTCAGTCTCTCCTGGATATGAGAAAGGCATAGAAATGTTGGGGTTATCAGGCCCAACACCAGGTGGTGGGGGTGATGAAGTCCGGCAGAGTCAAAGGATTGAGAAAAAGACAATTTGAGAAGTGAAGTGGGAGCAGGGGGCCATCGCGACTGTGGAGGCTGCAAAGTCCCTGAGCTCTGGGAGCCCATGCTATTTATTGGTAATCCAACAAAGAAACAGGTGGTGAGAATGAGGAGGTCAAAAGGGCAGGTGCATGATGAACAGCTGTGATGGTTTAGCATTTATAAGGAACGTGTTCTGCTACTTGTGATAATGGAAATACAATCGATCTAGGAGACTAGGAAGGCTAGAAGCAAGGAGCCAGAAAGTCTAGACACATTCCAGAGGACATTATGTCAGACATGCAAGCCCTGCCTCAGTTTTCTTCCCAATATTCAGCTTTTTCCCAACATGCCCCCTTTCTCTTTTTTGTAAAAGAGAAATGTCATTATTACTATCATTATTACTAGATATCGTTATTAGTAGCATAAAAGATGGCCTCTTTTAATTGACAAGGCAATTGCAGGCTGTGAAGGCTTTAATTGCCAGTTGGTCATCCAGCTTCATTTTTCTTAGCCCTTATTTGAACTGGAGTCACTCTGGTTTGAATGCTTCCCACATATCTCCCCTTTCCCTTTTACAAGAGGACCCTTAATCCTAGGGGTTGCAGAAGGACGAAGGTCTATCTTCTGTAACTTCATGCTGAATAGAGGTGATGATATTCCTGCCTAACTATTAGGGTCTCTTGTATTCAGATAGAAAGGAGCTGAGTCAGGAAGCATTGGTCCATTAAGCATGCATGACTCTAGTCGGTCTTCATTCCTTCTTTGCATTCATGTTCAGCTGGCTCATGACTCATACTGGGGGAACCTGGTCCAAGGTTTTAATCCAAGGGTCCCTCCAGTCTCCCGTTCCATGGTCATACACGTCTTGAGGGCATCCACATGGTTCATTTATCTCCTGCAAAAACACAAGCATACCCTCCCCTCCATGTTAGTAAATCTACTGAAACAGAAGCAAAAACTTTTGTGTCTGTAGCCAGGAGGCCACTGATAATGAGAAACAGGCACCTTCTAACAGAAGGCAGAGGGAAAGGAAATTGAGGCTTTTCAAACCTTCAGTTTGGGTCCACTATATGCTGTGGCTCATGGTAGATCTTCAGATGTTTGGTGGGCACCCACATAAGCACCTGATTGTCACCTGGAGAGACACAAGCAAATACTCTTCCCCATAAAATTATCTTTAGGCAGGAATTGGAGGAAGTATATTCAGAGGTAAGGAGAATTTTGGGGCCTAATGGCTTCCTGATGTTTGATAGATGTTCCCTCAGAAGTTAGGAATTCCCTTTCTCTCCATATTGCTGTGTGGGCATGGAGGACTAGGTAAGCATACTTAGAGTCTGTATATATATTTACCCTTTTTCCTTCTCCTAATTCTAGTGTATAATGGCCCCTGCTTTTGCTAGGATGTCTCTCCCTAACAAAGGAGTGGGGCTTTCAGGCATAATTAGAAAGACATGTGAAAAGAGTAAAGTTCCCCAGTCACAACTTAGTGGCTGGGAGAAGTATCTAGTGACTGTCTGTTCTTGGACCCCTTGGATAGTGACAGATCTGGAGGACAGTTGTCTGGGACAGGAGGGTAAGACTGAGAAGGCTGTGCCAGTGTCCAGTAGACAGTTAACCTCCTGGCCCTCAATGGTCAAGCATACCTGGGGAGGGTGATGGCATGGGCTGGCATTTGCCCTGGGCACCCTCAGTCCTGCTGCTGGATCATCTGGTTAGTGGCTTCTGACTCAGATGACCTTCGTCCCATCGGGCAGTGGGCCTTCCAGTCATTCCCTTGACATAAGGGGCATGGACAAGGGGGTGGCTTATTTCTATTCAGACAATCTTTTTAAAAGTGTCCTTGTAGACTGCACTGGAAGCAGGCCCTATTAGGCATTTGATTTGCCCAGCCTTTCCCTTTTTCAGAGCCTCCAAAGTTCACTTGCCTGAAGGCTGTGACTAAAGTGGTGTTTTTTTTTTTCATTTTTAATCCTGTTTGTTCCATTCCACCTGCTACTCCTGATCTCTATTATAAAAAACTGAGGTTGCCAAGTTCAATAGGGTTTCTAAGTTTTGCTCCAGGCCTAAGGCAGACTTTTGAAGTTTTTCTAATGTCTGCAGCTGACTGAGTGATAAACTTATCCTTTAAGATTAGTTAGCCTTCAGTAGAGTCAGGTGACAGAGAGGTATGCTTCCTCAGTGCCTCCCTTTGTCTCTCCAGAAGAGCAGTAGGATTTTCTTCCTTTCCTTGTATTATAGTGGACATCATTGAATAATTCATAGCCTTCTTCCTAGTTTTCCTTAGTCCTTCCAGCATGCAAGTTAGCAAATGTCTGCAGCACCAATCTCCATGTTCTGATTCTGCATCCCAATGAGGGTCTACACTGGGAACTGCCTGCTGGCCTGTGGGGAATTGTTCTCTTTCCTCTGTTGTCATCCTATCATTGACCTGACTGAGATACCAGAGATCACCAAACTCTCAGGCTGCAGTAATGGCGGCACTTCTCTCACTTGGAGTTAGTGTCTGATTTAGCAGTAATATTATATCTATCCATGTGAGATCAAATAATTGTCCCAACCCTCGTAAAACATCAATGTAGCCATCAGGGTTATCTGAGAATGTAGCTAGGTCTATTTTAATTTGTTTCAAGTCTGAGAGGGAAAAAGGTACATACACTCTGACTGGCCTGAATTCTCCAGAATACATCTTAGGGGTGTTTTTGCCTTGGGGGGAACGTTTCCCATCTGAAAAAAGAACATAGGGATGACAGCACCCCTAGTCATTTTCTGATGAGTATTAGTCCTAGAGCATCCTCTATAGTCCTAATACTTCTTCCTTTCCAGGGTGCATAACCACCCATGGACCTCTGCTTATCAGATTAGTTATGCTCACCAATGTAGCAGTCCTGCACCTGTTTTCCCACCTTTCTTGACCACAAAGAAAGGGGTATGGGCTGCTGGATTCTAGTGGTCCTTTACCAGCTTGCCCAACATTGCCTTTGCACTCAGAGGTGAGTTCTAGAGCTGGGCTAGGTTCCTGAGTATTTCATAACAACCCAGCTTCCCCATCAAGATGCACTCCCATAAACAACTGTTCTTATGCAAATTCATTTCAGAGAGGATGTAGGCAATGTTTTGAGTCAGGATTGAGATAGAGTAATTTATTTATTTATATTTTGAAGATAACCACTTTTCCAAAGGGAACTTCCTTTATGTCTATGGAATAGACATAAGGAAGGCCACAAGACTAGAAGTTAGGATAATACATGTTACACCATTAACTTTTAGCAAATTTTACTTTTGTTTAAACCCTTGTAAGTTTGGGATTTCCATTATCTTTTGCTGTCTATAAGACCTTGTTTAGTCTAAACTAACTTAGAATTGGTATAGATGGTTCCTTCCTGGCTTTGTACTTTAAGGCTTGGCTGAGTACAAACAGCTCGCATGTTTGAGCAGACCAATTATTAGGCAATTTTTCTAACTCTGCTTCTACAAGAGTTTCCCTATCAATTACTGAATACCCATTGTGTGTGTGTGTGTGTGTGTGTGTGTGTGTGTGTGTGTGTGTTCCTCAATCACATGGGAGGAACCATCTATTGTCCTGTCTTGAATGGAGTTCCTCCTAGGTCTTGTCGGTCCTCTGTATGTAATTAAGATTTAAATCCCTCCTTAAGAAATCTGCTGGGTTAAGGGAATTTTCAGTGGTTAATGTTAAATCACCTTTTCCTCACAGAATGGCCCCATACTTTAAGATTTTTAAGTTAGTAAGCTACACTTTTGCTTTTCTCTTCCTTAGGATAGCTCTGAACTGGTGAGGTGTGCTCACAATTAGGTTTCTTCTAAGTTATTTTTCTACTTTCTTCTGCTAGCGAAGCAGTTGCTGCTACAGATTGAATGCATTTGGGCCATCCGTGGGTTACTTGGTTAGGATTTTTGATAGAAAGGCTGCTGGCTGTCAGTGGTCTTGAGAGGTGAAGCCAACTGGGCTTCTGGGTCAGGTGGGGACTTGGAGAACTTTTGTGTCTAGCTAAAGGATTGTAAATGCACCAATTAGTGCTCTGGGTCTAGCTAAAGGATTGTAAATGCACCAATCAGCACTCTGTAAAAAAACACCAATCAGCACTCTGTGTCTAGCTAAAAGATTGTCAAAGCACCAATCAGCACTCTGTAAAAATGCACCAATCAGTGCTCTGTGTCTAGATAAAGGATTGTAAATGCACCAATCAGCATTCTGTAAAAATGCACCAATCAGCACTTTCTGTCTAGCTAAAGGATTGTAAATGCACCAATCAGCACTCTGTAAAATGGAGCAATCAGCAGGATGTGGGCAGGGCCAAATAAGGGAATAAAAGCTGGCCACCAGAGCCAGCAGTGGCAACCTGCTTGGGTCCCCTTCCCTGCTGTGGAAGCTTTGGGCTTTTGCTCTTCACAATAAATCTTACAGCTGCTCACTCTTTGGGTCTGCACTACCTTTATGAGCTGTAACACTCACCACGAGGGTCTGCAGCTTCATTCCTGAAGTTAGTGAGACCACGAACCCACTGGGAGGAACAAACTCTGGACACACCACTTTTAAGAGCTGTAACACTCGCTGCGAAGGTCTGCGGCTTCACTCCAGAAGTCAGCGAGACCATGAACCCACCAGAAGGAAGAAACTCTGGACACTTCTGAACATCTGAAGGAAGAAACTCTGGACACACCATCTTTAAGAGCTGTAACACCCACTGCAAGGGTCCACGGCTTCATTCTTGAAGTCAGTGAGACCAAGAACCCACTGGAAGGAATAAATTCCAGATACAGTTTGGCAACCACAAAGGGACTATCACCTATCGCCAAGTGGTGAGCACCATCGGACCCATTTCACTTGCTATTCCTTCCTATTTTTCCTTAGAATTTGGGGCTAAATACCAGGCACCTGCCAGCGAGTTAAAAGCAACTAGGGCGGCTGCCAGACTAAAGACATGGGTGTCAGGCTTTCTGGAAAAGGGCTCTCTAACAACCCCCAACTCTTCAGAGTTGGGAGCATTGGTTTGCCTGGAACCAGCTTCCACTTTTCCTGTACTTCTAGGCTGAGCCAAGGGTCAACAGAGAGGAAAGCCATTAGCTCCAGGGTTCGACAACAAGTTGGTTGACCCTGGGGCCATGAGCAGAACTCTCAAAGTGAAGTGCTTTCAGACTACGCCCTTGTTTACACTGACAACAAGGCAGTATTGAGTGTTATAGGGTCACGGAGAATACCTTCAATTATCAATTATAGGTTTTAAATTTACCTTGGTTTTAAAGGAATAGGGCACACTGCATTTTCTTTAACTACTTGTATATCTCTTTCTTTCTCCTTTGTAGGTGGATTTTGGAAACACAGTGGAAGGATTTTTACTTGTTGCCCCCATTTGCCACTATAGGAATATGTGCCTCCCTTTAACTTACTCAATTCATTTTCATCTTGATCTATTACGTTGTCATAGACCCAGTTCCAGTTGTTAAAGTACTGGGTTATCAGTTCTAAGGCCCTGGCCAAGGAGTCAAGGCTTGGAGATTGTATTGCACGGGGGATAAGCTGGGTAGAAATTGGGGAGGAGAGCATCTTAAAAGGAAATGTGGTCCAATTAGCTATATTCTGTCCTCCCTGCTGGATTATAGTTATGGGAAATTGCCATGCTTCAAGTTCTCCCTTGGCTCTAGCCTTCTGAATAGAATTTTGTATACCACCACCAATTGCTCCAGGTTTTAAAGTTGCAACTACAGGAGCAGTAAGTTTTGTAGCTAATTCATCTTCTCACCCATTAAGAGGAGAGAGAGGATGTGGCTCTTCACTTAATTCAGCATGTGGGGCTGATGGGTTAGTAAAACATGCTTTTTTCAGTTTCCCTTTCTTTTCTTTAATTTCCTCCCTTTCCTGTTCCTCACATTCAAAATCTGAGGTTAGTTTTTTACACTTGTCCTCCTCTTCCTCATCTAAATCTGCCTCATGATCTGTTTAAAATGGCTCAAGAGTTGCTTTTATTAGTGCCCACGTTGACCAAACCAAGACTTTAATTTTTGCTCCATCTTTATATACTTTTTTAAAATCTCTGTCAATTTCTCTCCCATTCATCCAACTCCATAGTCCCTTGTTCCAGAAACCATGGGCAAAAGTGCTTCACTGCACTAAAGAGTGATAACAAATTCTGAGTACTAACTTTCACTCCCACTCTTCGTAATACATGTCTTAGGATATTTAAATAAGCAGAATGTCTGCTTTCACTTTGTCCCATTGTTACCCTGATTCTTCCGAGCACTCCACTTTCCCACCGAGCTTCTTTTAGACGTTCTTGGGTGTCCCTTGATGATGTGTCCTCTGCTTTCACATGATCTAGCGTTCCTTCACCAGGGTCTTCATCACCCCACATTGGGCACCCAGGAATGTTGGGCTGATCAGGCCCAACACCAGGTTGTGGGGGCAATGAAGTCTGGCAGAGCCAAAGGATTGAGAAAAAGACAGTTTGAGAAGTAAAGTGGGACCAGGGGGCCATCAAGACTGTGGAGGCTGTGAAGGCCCCGAGCCCTGGGACCCCATGCTATTTATTGGTAATCCAACAAAGAAACAGGTGGTGAGAATGAGGAGGTCAAAAGATCAGGTGCATGATGAACACCTGTGATGGTTTAGCATTTATAAGGAGCATGTTCTGCTACTTTAGATAATGGGAATACAATCAATCTAGGAGCCTAGGAAGGCTAGAAGCAAGGAGCCAGCAAGTCTAGACACATTCCAGAGGACATTACACCAGACATGCAAGCCCTGCCTCAGCTTTCTTCCCCACACTCAGCTTTTTCCCTACAAAAAGAGGGCAGGGCATGGCTGCATTAATAGATATTCTCTATAGATGTACACTTCCCCCCATAAAAGATGGCTTTGCAAGGCCACCTCTATTAGCTAGCCAAATGGCAGCCATTTCAAAATATGTCAAAGAAATATATTTTGGGGTAAAATATTTTAATTTTTCCTGTTCACATCAGCCTTTTCTGTTTTCTCTGAAATTCCTTCTGTCAGGGCTGTTCCCTGTAATGCTTCTGCCTCTCTCTTTCCCTACTCAGCTCAATCTGCTCTGATGTCCTGAGCAATTCACTTCCAATCCCTAACATGCATTCCCCATTCAGAAATACAAAAGCCCTTTAGTTAGTGTAGTGTAAGCTCCATAAAAGAATGTATAGTTCTATTATCACCCTAGCATGTCCTTAAGATCTCATCCTTTACCCCATTATGATTATAAAAATGTCCTTCTTAGCTATACAGAATGCTTCCCCAAGAGGAGTTCTGATAAACACACAGTTCTCCCTCTTGTTACACTGATATCCAAATTTAATCCAAACATTCCCAATTGAACACAATAGCCTCACCACCACCCATCCACCATCTGCCAGAATAGTTCACAGGGACTGGCAGGAAGTGAGTGACATCCACTTGGCCATGGCCAACTGTAAAATGACCAAAAGGTAAATAAGAAAGTGAGGAACTAGAAGGATGAATGATCTGGGTGACAGACTTAAGAGCTCTGAATGCACAGAGCCAGGGTGGCTCACCAATGCCTGGCACCTTGTCTTCCTCTAAGCATCAGGTTCCCTGCCCTGGAGCACTGCTGTACTGGCAGGGAGGTCGTGTTGCCCAAGGATCAGGAGGAG
This sequence comes from Pan troglodytes, assembly GCF_028858775.2. NCBI lineage: Eukaryota > Metazoa > Chordata > Mammalia > Primates > Hominidae > Pan > Pan troglodytes. Next base: position 23,233,576 of record NC_072416.2, on the reverse strand, counting down.
TGGAAAAGACGGATGGGCCTTCTGCTCTACGAGAACTATGGGCAGTCAGAAACGGTAGGTGGTGCAAACCAGAAAGTATCTGAGACAAGTCTCAATTAATTTAAAAGATTATTTTGCTAAGGTTAATGACACGCATCTGGGAAACAGGTTTGTGCCTTTCCCCAAAGATGATTTTGAGGGCTTCAATATTTAAGGGAGAAAAGGCAGATATTGGGGAAAAAGGAAGAAATTTTCTAAAGGTGGGGTAGTTACGAGGCAAATGGTTGCCTTCTTGTGAGTCTTTGATCAGCTGTTTACATATGAGAGAAGGGTAGAGGAAGAGTCACTTGTGCATTCATCTAGATCAGCGAATCTGCATTTTTACATAAGATAAACATAAGTCAGAGAAAGCAACTAGGTACATATTTGTCTCAGGTGAGCAGAGAGATGATTTTTGAGTTCTGTTCTTTGTCCTATACCTGTGAAGATGAGCTATAAATGTCAGGGTGAAATTTAGCAGAACTGTTTGACAGTAATGATCTTGGGGCCCACAAGGAATTTCTTAGTGGGAAAATTGTGGCGGAGGCATGTAGTTTTGTTTTGTTTTTTATCTTTTTAGCTCTTGTTTAGGAATAAAATGAGAGGCAGGTTTGACTGATGCAGTTCCCAACTTGAGTTTTCCCTTTGCCTTAGTGATTTTGGGGTTTGTTTTCCTTTCAAAGTGGAAAGGTCCCTTCTGGATAGTCATGATGTGCTCAGCGATTGAGCCCAGCAGATGTGCTGAATTATGCCACATGTGCGGGACACAGCCCCATCGCATGCACAGCATTGTTTGATGCCAACCAGAGGCTCTAGAGTTCTAGGCTAATTTGTCCCAAATCTATCTGCAGAAAGAAAATGTACAACTCGTCATCTTACCAAGGGACTAATGTGCTTAAAACTCTTGGACAAAACCTTAAAAAGGGGTCCAAAGGCGTTTTCACACTGTCCCTGTTATCATCAGCTCAGAGGATCCCCAGAGGGTGGGTGGGATAGGAGACTCTCTCCAGCAACATGGAGACCACCTCCTCCAGGAAGTCCTGTCAACTCCACTAACCCTCCCTAGGGCTGCAGAGGCAGGAGGAAGCTGGCTCAAAAAGTGCATTGCTTGGGGTTTAGGAGGACAACTCGCAGGTTTGACTGTGGGATACTAGCAGGGTGGGTGAGGAGCAGGGACTTTCTGTATATGCCAAACACATGTACACACAAACAGTGTCATTCCAGAGTATCACTGAGCTGCCAGGTGAGTGGGGCATTTGGAGTATTATGCATGTCTGGAAGTTCAAGGACCTCATCAATTACAGTGTGGGTGAGCATCTCTTCCAACATATTTGCAATCCATTTCCAATGCTGGACAGAGCCACTTTCTCCCTCTGTCTCCATTATCCCTCTAGCACATAAAGGATGACTGCTATCCCAGGCCCTGTGCAAAATTATTACTTTAGTGCCAACTCACATACTCAGCTGATATTATTTTGTAAAAAATATATAGCAATTCAGTTAATTTGTCTGCTTCCAGACCTGAAAAATGCTGACACTTCGGGCCTATGTTTGAATGGCTCACAGGTCATATTTGGACAAGGAGGAGGGTGGGCCAGGAAGACACACTCCACCCATGACTCCAATATTTGCAGCACTAGATGGTGCTTAATTTCTGAAAACACTTTCACATCTGTTCACTCATGTGTGCAATGTTTTTCACATGCCTACAGTGTGAGCAGTGATGTGGCAGTGGGCAAAGATCTTCCTATCCCAGGAGCACAGACCTGGGTCCAAGTCTCAGCTCTGCCAATTACAGCTTGAAGACCATAAGGATATTATGTATGCTTTCTCACCTCAGCTCCCCCACCTTTAAATGGAAATTATAATGCCAATCTTAACAGATTGTGATAAGGTAAATAAAAAGAATTATATAATGCTCTGGCTGGTGTCCCGCCTGTTGTATATGCTCACCTTGCAGCTGCTGTGGTCCTTGCTATTTTTGGTGGCTATTGTTCCAGATTTTGGAAGCTCAGGGATAAATAGGGCAGTCTCTATTCTTGGGGTGCTCATTATCTACTGAAGGAAACAGACAAACAAAAATAATTATAATGCCCTGTGGGCTGCAATGGAAGTATAGGAGAAATGCTGCAGAAAGAGAATCTTTCCCTTGACCTCTCTTGTAGCTTGAGTAATAGCCAGTAGTCATCATTCATTGAACACGTGGTGTGTGCCTTGTATTATGCAGAATTTTCCATATGCTTACAAGCACTCTGGGAGGTAAGTGTTATCATTATTGCCCTTTGATGGAGGAGATCAAGAGGGATTCATTGGCATGCATTTAGTGTGTGGTGGAGTCAAGGGTCAAACCCTCATTGGTCTGAATGTAAAGCACGCAGCTACAGAAATAAATATATTTGTGAGAACAATAAAGGAGGAATCAAGTTCATCAGGAAGAAAGATGAAGATAGGGCAGTGCTAACAGAGAGAACAGCACAAGCAATCCAGACAACCTCCACACACACTGGGGCATCCTGCAGGGTGAGATTCACAGGCCTCTTCCTACGGATCACTGATGACAAAGGCAACATTCTGCCACCCAACACAGGGGGAAAAGTTGGCATCAGGATCAGTCAAGAAATTGTGGCAGAATCCCTATCACTGCTCAACAGCCCCGAGTAAATGTTTGTTAGATAGACTAGTGGTCTTCCCCTAGCAAACTGACACATGCCTGTTCAATGGTGGGCATGCCACACCCCACATTATATGCCCACAGCCAGGGGAATACCCTGTTTCTTCTTTCTTTGTTTCCCCGTTGGATTCTGTAGACTCCACTTAGTACAGAGCCAGACCACACTGGCTGCAGAAAATGACTGTGGAATAGAGTTGGGTCAACACCTTGAGCCTAGACTAAGGCCTTCCAGCTTCCCTACGAGGGCTCTTTGGGCAGCATCCATTGAGAGGAATACTACATCTCTGAGCAGAGGATGCTGTGTATGATTCTGACTGCTTTGTGATCAGCCTGGCCTCTCTGATCAACCCAAATCTTCTTTCTTTTGTGAACAGGGACTAATTTGTGCCACCTACTGGGGAATGAAGATCAAGCCGGGTTTCATGGGGAAGGCCACTCCACCCTACGACGTCCAGGTCTGGTCCTAAGGGCATTGGCAGGGAGCAGTTAGGGCTCAGCGGGGGTTGGACAATTTGACACCAGGTGACAACACCAGCCGCCCTTCCCTGCTCCAGTCATCCTTCCTCCTCTCTTATCATTTATCCCTTAGTTTCATATGGAGGCCTCAGTTGAAAACTGCATTATTGTGAGCATGAACACCACTGACCCTGGCAGCCAGGGCATCACACACAGTAGGTAGGAAAGAATACCTAGAGGCTGCACTGGGAGCCCTCTCTAGCAAGTGGTGCTTTTCATTTTTTTTGATCAGTGTTTTCCAACTTGAAGACACATTGGTGACATCTACTAACTCATGAAACATAGACCCTTGGCTTGAGTTTCACATTTGCGTATTTTAAAGGCTTTTGACAGTTTTATTCCATTTTCTGATGTTTCCTCTGTTATTTCATCCACACTGGTGTCCCATGCATAAACCAGACAGTGCTTGGGTGGGGCAGAAGGGCTGCGGCCTCCTGCAGTGTATGATTCACAGGCCTCTTGCTACAGGTCATTGATGACAAGGGCAGCATCCTGCCACCTAACACAGAAGGAAACATTGGCATCAGAATCAAACCTGTCAGGCCTGTAAGCCTCTTCATGTGCTATGAGGTAATGACCCCCCATCTGCCCCCATCCTGGCCCCAAGGATCCCAACAGGGAGCTCTGCATCCTGAGGCTTCTTCAAGTCCTCTTTTATTTGCTCTAACTCAATGAAATGAATGAGTTTTCATTCAACTCGAAGCTCACCGTGCATTCTCCCATCCTTTCCTGTCCGAACCCACCTGGAACTTTTGGGATGATGGGGTAGAATGAAGACTGGCTTCAGAACCATCAGACTTGGGTTTCAATGATCTACTGTGGTCAAGAATATAGGCTTTGACTGGATTCAAATAATACCATCTCACTTACCAACAACAGAGTGTAAACAAATCACTTATCCTTGCTGAGCCTCCAGGGAACTCTATTATCCCATTTTACAGAGAGAAAAGCTGCAGATTAAAAGCCCTGCACATCTACTGCACATCAAATAAATGGTAGGTTTAGGATTAAAAAAAAGTAAAAACCAGAGATTATAGAAAACTGAGATGGATTACAAGGAAACCTGCTGAAACTCCTGATCAAATAAGCAATGGCCCTCCCAGGATAGGAATGGCCACAAAGAGGAAAATCTTAGCTCCCAATATTGGCCATGGAAGGATGACCAGACCCTGAAATTGATTTCAGACTTCATCTCCTTTCTCTAAAGACACTTTCATTGGCGGCTGTCCTGGTGTCACTGCCATCCTCACACTGTGGTTTCAAGGGAGCGATGGTTCCTTTGTGATACTATTGACCAAAGGGGAACATACAGGCCTTACTTAGCATTAATTCTCAGCAACACAACTTAAAGATTGGATAAAAGAAAATTAGGCAGGGTGGGGTGGCTCACACTTGTAATCCCAGCACTTTGGGAGGCCTAGGTGGGTGGATCACGAGGTCAGGAGTTCGAAACCAGCCTGGTTGACACAGTGAAACCCCATCTCCACTAAAAATACAAAAGATTAGCAGGGCATGGTGGCATGCACCTGTAATTTCAGCTACTTGGGAAGCTGAGGCAGGAGAATCACTTAAACCCGGGAGGCGGAGGTTGCAGTGAACCAAGATCGCACCACTGCACTCCAGCCTGTGTGACAGAGCTAGACACCATCTCAAAATGAAAGAAAGAAAGAAAGAAAGAAAGAAAGAAAAAGAAAAATTAAACATGGGGTAACACATATATTTTATATAATGTCCAGGCATCTTTGAGGACCACAGATATATATCTGCATATTACAATCATTTCAGGAGATTTTTAAAAATAGTAGTACTTGGATGCAACCAGAGATTTTGATTGAGCTGAAATGGGGATAATCCAAAGAAATATATTTAAAGAAAAAAACAAGGTCTTGCTCTGTCACCGAGCTGGAGTGCAGGAGCGTGATTAAAGTTCACTGTATCCTGGACCTCCTGAGCTCAAGTGATATTCCCAACTCAGCCTCCCAAGGAGCTGGGACCACGGGCAGGTACCACCATGCCCAGCTAATTTTTTGATTTTTTGTAGAGATAAGGTCTCACTATGTTGCCCAGACTACTTTCAAACTCCTGGGCACAAGTAACCCCCCTGCCTTAGCCTCCCAAAGTGCTGTGATTACAGATGTGAGCTATTGCACCCAGCTAATTTTTTTTTGATTGAGCATGACATATTTTATTTTCCAAAGAACTCCTAACATATACCCACACCTACGTATCCATGAAATGTTAGTATTCCTCCATTGAGACTTCTTTGGGTTTTTTTCCCTCCTTATTTATGTAAAAGAATTACAGAATTACCATGAGACCCAGCAATTCTACTTCTAAGGCTACTTACTACCAAGAAGTGGCAGCAGGAACTTGAACAGATACTTTATTTTTTACTTTATATTTTATTTATATAAAATGTAACATAAAATTACTCTTTTCACCATTTTTAAGTGTACAATTCAGTAGTATCAAATAAAGTAACAGTGTTGTACAGCCATCACGATTACCCATCTTCAGAAAATGTTTACCATCCCAAACAGAAATTCTACTAATAAGCAACATCTCACCGCCCCAGTCTCCAGCACATGATAATCTCTAATCTGCTTTTTAAAATCTATGAATTTGCCTATTTTAGGTTCCTCATATAAGTGAAAATATACAACATTTGCCCTTTTGCGTTTGGCTTATTTCACTTAGCATAACGTTTTCAAGGTTGATCTATGTCTTAGCATGTAACAAAATGTCATTCCTCTGTAAGTCTGAATAAAATTCCACTGTATGTATACAACACATTTTGTGTACTCAGTTGTCTCTTAATGGACATTTTGGTTATTTCCACATTTTGCTTATTGAGAATGTTGCTCCTATGACCACTGTTGTTTAAGTATCTGTTCAAGTTCCTGCTTCCATTTCTTGGGAGTATAGACCTAGATGTGGAATTGCTGGGTTCCATGGTAATTCTATGTTGAACTTTTTGAAATAAATTACCAAACCACTTTCACAATGGCTGCACCATTTTATATACTCACCAGAATAGTTTTGATCCATTTTGAGTTAACTTTTGTATGTGTTGTAAGGTAACTTCATTATTTTGCAATTGGGCATTGAAGTTTCCCAGCACTATTTGTTGACGACTGACCTTTCTCCATGGAATGGTTTTGGCACCTATACTTAAATCAATTGACAATATATGGGAGAGTTTCTTCCAGGACTCTCTATTCTATTGCAATGATCTGTCTGTCTTTATGCCAATACCACACTGTTTCTATTACTGTAGTTTTGTAGTAAGTTTTGAGGTCAGGAAGTGTGAGTTTTCCAACTTTATTCTCCTTTTTCAAAAATTTTTATTTCCTTTTATTTTTGAGGCCAGATTGCAAGACTGGCTAATTTTTGTATTTTTAGTAGAGACAGGGTTTCTCCATATTGCCCAGGTTTGTTTTGAACTCCTGGCCTCCAGCGATCCACCTGCCTTAGGCTTCCCAAAGTGCTGGGATTATGGATGTGAGCTACCGTGCCTGGCCTTTATTCACCTTTTTAAAGATTGTTTTGGCAGTTTGGGGTCCTTTGAGATTCTATATGCATTTTAGGATAGGTATTTCTAGTTCTGCAACAACAACAAAAAAGCCATTGGGATTTTGACAGGAATTGTGTTGCATCTGTAGATAGCTTTGGGCAGTATTGTCATCTTAATATTAAGTCTCCAATAAATGAGTATCATATGTCTTTTCATTTACTTATCTCTTCTTTAATTTCTGTAGTAACGTTTTGTAGTTTTCAGTGTACAAGTCTTTTGCCTCCCTGATTAAATTTATTACGAGTACTACTGTCTTGTATTCTTTTTGATGCTATTGTAAATAGAATTGCTTTCTTAATTTCCTCTTTGGAGTTTTAATTTTTAGTGCACAGAAATGCAATTGAGTTTTTGTGTGTGTATGGATTCTGTTTTTTACAAGTTTACTGAATTTATGTATTAGTTTTAACATTTTTTTTGAGTGTGTAAAATTCTTCGGGTTTTCTATATATGGTCATGCCATCTGCATGCAGAGATAATTTTACTTCATCTTTCCAATTCAGATGCCTCTTATTTTTCTTTCTTGCCTGATTGATTTGGCTAGAGCTTCCGGGACTATGTAGAATAGAAGTGGTGAAAGCAGGCATCCTCGTGTTTTTGGTCTTAGGAGAAAATCTTTCCAACTTTCACCATTGAGAATAATATTAGCTGTTGGTTTTTTATATGTGGCCTCATCATGTTGAGGAAGTTTCCTAGTTTATTTAGTGTTTTTACCATGAAAGGGTATTGAGTTTTGTCAAGTGCTTTCTCTGCCTCAACTGAGAGAAAACCTTGTGGTTATTTTCTTTTCATCCTATTAATGTGGTTTATTATATTTGTTGACTTTTGTATGTTGAAACAAGAATAAATCCCACTTGGTCATGATGTATAATTCTTTTAAAGTGTTTCTGGATTTGGTTTGCTAGTGTTTTGCTGAGATTTTTGCATCAATATTCCTAAGAGTTATTGGTCTGTAGTTTTCTTCTCTTGCAGTGTTTGTCTGGCTTTGGTGTCAGGGTAATGCTGGCCTCATAGATTGACTTATAAAATTTTTCCTTTTCTTTAATTTTGTAAAAAGAGTTGGAAAAGGATTGGTCTTAATTCTTCTTTAAATATTTGTCAGAACTCATCAGTGAAGCCATCTGGCCTAGGCCTTTTCTCTTTTGGAAGGTGTTGATAACTAATTTTACCTCCTTATGAGTTACAGATCTATTCAGAGTTCTATTTCTTTGTGACTCATGTTTTTGGTAGATTGTGTGTTTCCAGTAGTTTTTCCATTTTATCTAGGTAATCAAACCTTTTAGCATACAATTGTTCATAGTATTCTCTTATAATTCTTTTCATTTCTGTAAAATGTTAGTAATTTTAATTTTCACTTTTTTATTAATCAATCTAGCTGAAGACTTGTCATCTCTTCAAAAGAAATAACTTTTGATTAAGTTTTCTTTGTTGTTTTTCTATTTGCCATTTTATTTATATGAACTCTAATCTTTATTTCCTGCTTCTGCTATGCTTGGGTTTAGTTTGCTCTTCTTATTCTGGTTCCCTAAAGTGTAAGGTTTTCGGCTTGAGATCTTTTTTAACGTATGTGCTAAAGACTGAATGTTTGTGTGTCCCCCAGATTCATATGTTGAAATCCTAACCCCCAATGCAATATTTGGAGATGATTATATCATGAGCATAGGGTCCTCATGAATGGTGTTAGTGCCCTTTTAATTTTTTTATTTTAGTAGTTTTGGGGGTACAGGTGGTTGTTGGCTACATGGATAAGTTCTTTAGTGGTGATTTCTGAAATTTTAGTGCATCCATCACCTGAACAGTGTGGTCTTTTAACCCTTACCCCCTGCCAACTTTGCCCTCTAGTCCCCAAAGTCCATTATATCATTCTTTGCCTTTGTGCCTTCATAGCTTAGCTCCCACTTAGAAGTGAGAACATACGCTATTTGGTTTTCCATTTCTGAGTTACTTCACTTAGAATAATGGCCTCCAGCTCCTTCCAAGTTGCCACAAAAGACATGATTTCACTGCTTTTTATGGCTTAATAGCATCCCATGGTGTATATATACCACATTTTCTGTATCCACTCGTTGGTTGATGGGCACTTTGGTTGGTTCCATATCTTCGCAATTGCAAATTGTGCTATAAACACGCATGTGCATATGTCTTTTTCATATAATGACTTCTTTTTATTTGGGTAGATACGCAGTAGTGGGATTGCTGGATCGAATGGTAGTTCTACTTTTAGTTCTGGAAGGAATCTCTATACTGTTTTCCATAGCAGCTGTACTGATTTACATTCCCACCAGCAGTGTAAAAGTGTTCCCACAACCATGCCAAAATCTATTGTTTTCTGATTTTTTTAACAATGACAATTTTTGCAGGAGTAAGGTAATATCTCATTGTGGTTTTAATTTGCATTTCCTTGATGATTAGTGATATTAGTGCCCTTTAAAAAGCAACTCCAGTAGGGTTCTCCAGAAGAGTCCCATTCTCCATGTGAGGCCCCATCAAGAAGACAGCCATCTATGAAGCCTCACCAGACACCAAATTTGTTGGTGACTTGATCTTGCATTCCCAGCCTCCAGAGCTCTAAGAGATAATATCTATTGTTTATAACCCACCCAGTTTATGGCATTTTGTTACAGCAGCCTGAGTGGGCTAAGACAGTATGTGTGTAAATTACCTTCTTAGCACTGTGTTTGCTACAATCTATAAGTTTTAATATGCTGTGTTTTTTGTTTCATTTGTCTCAAGATAATTTCTAAATTTCCTCGTGACTTCTTCTTTGATTCATTGGTTAGTTAAGAGTATGTTGTTTAATTTTGCAAAGATTGGGAAAATTTGTGATTTTTTAAAAGTTTTCCTTCTGTTAATTCCTTTCATGTGACTTGATAAGATGCTTTGTATAATTTCTGTCTTTTAAAGTTAATTAATACTTATCTTCTGGCCTAATATATGGTCCATCCTTGAGAATGTTCCATGTGCACTTGAGAAAAATGTGTGTTCTTCTGCCGTTGGATGGAGTTTCCTGTATATGTCTGCTAGATCCAGTTAATTTGTGGTGGTGTTCGAGTCCTCCATTTTCTTATTGATCTTCTCTCTGGTTTTTCTACTCGTTATTGAAAGTGGTATATTAAATTCTCCAACTATTGCTGTAGAACTGTACAGTTCTTCCTTAAATTCTGACAATGTTTGCTTCATGTATTTTGGGGCTCTGAGGTTTATTGCTTATATGTTTATGATTATTATATCTTCTTGGTGAATTGACCCTTCTATTAATAGATAATATCATTTTTTATCTTTTGCAATTATTTTTAACTTAAACTTTATTTTGACCGGGCATCGTGGCTCACGCCTGTAATCCCAGCAGTTTGGGAGGCCGAGGCAGGTGGATCACTTGAGGTCAGGAGTTTGAGACCAGCCTGATAAACATGGAGAAACCCCGTCTCTACTAAAAATAAAAAAGATTAGCCGGGCACGGTGGTATGCACCTGTAATCCCAGCTACTGGAGGCGGAGGTTGTGGTGAGCTGAGATCGTGCCATTGCACTCCAGCCTGGGCAACAAGAGCGAAACTCTGACTCAAAAAAAAAAAAACAAAACAAGTTTTTTCTGTCGGATATTAGTATAACAACCCACAACCCAAGCTCTCTTTTGGTTACAATTCACAGGGAATATATTTTTATCCATCCTTTAACTTTCAACATATTTGTGTCTTTTTTTTTTTTTTTTTTGAGTTGGAGTCTCCCTCTGTTTCCAGGCTGCAGTGCAGTGGTGCGATTTCAGCTCACTGCAATATCTGACTTCCTGGTTCAAGTGATTCTCTTGCCTCAGCCTCCCCAGTAGCTGGGATTACAGGCACGCACCACCACACCCAGCTAATTTTTGTATTTTTAGCAGAGACGGGGTTTCACCATGTTGGCCCGGATGGTCTCCATCTCCTGACCTCATGATCCACCCGCCTCAGCCTCCCAAAATGCTGGGATTACAGTTGTGAGCCACCACGCCCAGTGGAATTTGTGTCTTTAAATCTAAAATGAATCTCCTGTAGATAGTGTATATTTGGATCGTGTTTTATTATCCACTTAGCCAATTCCTTCCTTTGGATTGGAAAGCTTACTCTACCTACATTTAAAGTAATTACTGATAAGGAAGGACTTCTACCATTTTGCTATTTGTCTTCTGTGTGGCTTAATATTTTCTGGCCCTCATTTCCTTTATAACTGCCTTCTTTTACGTTTAGTTTCCTTTTTGTAGTGACACATTTTTTTCCCTTCTGATTTTCTTTTGTTTATATTCTACAGATATTTTCTTTATGATTACTATATTACATACAACATCCTAAGGTTGTAACAATCTAATTTGAATTAATACCTACTTAACTTCAATTGTATAAAAAAAAAACTGTACTCCTGTATGGTTCCATCTTCCATTTATGTTGTTGATGTCATCTTGTACCTCTCAACTCAGTCCATAAAGGCACTCACATTGATCTAATATCATGAGTGGAAAACAGTATTACTTGCCATAAACAGAAGGCATTTATAACCATAACTATAGGCTTAAAAAAAAAACAATTTTCTCATAGTCTCCCTAAATCCTATTCTCATTGGAAGCTCTGATCCTGAAGCATGTCTTCCTCTTGAGACTTCCAGAGAGTTCAAAGCATATCAGCACTAAACTAAGAATCAACTTGATATACTCAGAACAATCAGAAGTGAATCCAAAAAGGGATGTAATTTGATGTTTTTAAAATGTTTTTTTCGGGTAGCTCTTAAAACCATTTCATGTTCCACAAGAGCTATTGCTTAGGGGTCAAGTGAATCGGTCATGAAGCAAGAATTAAATTCAAATATCAACTCTCTCAGCGAGCAGCTGAGTGACTTTGAGCAAGCAAATGTGCCTCCCTCAAGCCTAGGTTTTTTTCTTATTTAAAATGGGCTACAAAAAAAGTGCCAACTTCACACAAAAACATGTATGCAAATGTACATAGCAGCTTTACTCTAAATAGTCAAAACCTGAAGACAACAACCCAGATGGCTTTCAACAGGTAAATGGTTAAACAAAAACTCAGCTACATCCATAACATGGAATACTGTTCAGCAACAAAAAGGATCAAACCATTTGTGCATGCAACTTGGATGAATCTCTGGGGAATTATGCTGAGAAAAAAAAAAAAAACAGTCCCAAACAGTTATATGCTGTATGATTCTATTTATATAACATTCTTGAAACAACAAAATTATAAAAATAGAGAACAAATTAGTTGTTAGCAAGGGGTCAGGGAAGGTGAGAGGAGAGGAAGAGGAAATGAGAGGGAGGTGGGTGTGGTTATAAAAGAGCACCATCAGAGATCTTCCTGATGAGGTGGGGAAGCACAAACCTACATATGTGATAAAACTGCATACAACTAAATACACACACACACAAGTGAAATGGGACATCTGAAGACTGGTGGATTGTATGAAGGTCAGTATTCTGCCTAAGATACTGATCATATGGTTTTGCAAGATGGTACCACTGTGGAAAACTAGTGAAGAGTACAGGGCATCAATCCACATTATTTTTTGTAACTACATGCCATCCACATTTGTCTTAAAATGAAAAGTTAACTTAAAAACATACTAGACTCATAGGCTTTCTGTGAGGATGAAATGAGATAGTATTTAGGGAAGAAAATTCCCTCAGCAAATGTTTATTGACCCCTCTCATCTGTCCAGGCTCTATGTGAATGCTGAGCTTATAGCAGTAAGCAAGGTTCACACCATAATGGAAATTTCATTCTAGTGTAGTGTCACACAAAATGAATATATATATATATATACACACACACATACAGAGAGAGAGAGAGATGAAGTCTCACTCTGTTGCCCAAGCTGGATTGCAGTGGCGCGATCTTGGCTCACTGCAACCTCCACCTCCCAGGTTCAAGCGATTCTCCTGCCTCAGCCTCCCCAGTAGCTGGGATTACAGGCATGCACCACCATGCCCAGCTAATTTTTGTATTTTTAGTAGAGATGGGGTTTCACTATGTTGGGCAGGCTGGCCTTGAACTCCTGACCTCATGATCCACCCACCTCAGCCTCCCAAAGTGTTGGGATTACAAGCGTGAGCCACCGCACATGGCAGAATTGATATTTTTAAACATTGTCATTGAAATTGGTTTAATCACAACCACTCATAGAGCAGTCGCATGCATCATGCGCTACATGTAATGAAAATAGACTCAGAAATGGCAAAACTTGCCCAGGTACCGAGTAGAAACAGAGGCAGAATTCAAACCCAGATTGGAACCCAAGGTTGTGGCTCATCACCTCTAAATTCACTGCCTTCAACAAAGGAGCTCTCTTCTTTTTGCAGGGTGACCCAGAGAAGACAGCTGAAGTGGAATGTGGGGACTTCTACAACACTGGGGACAGAGGAAAGATGGATGAAGAGGGCTACATTTGTTTCCTGGGGAGGAGTGATGACATCATTAATGCCTCTGGGTAGGTGTGGCTGATGCTGGGCTGGCTGTTGTTGCCGTCACATGCCTCATGGAATTTTGCTTACCTAGACATTTTTTCATGCACTGGTGAAATTTCAGCCTAAATCTGAATAGAGCCGTGTCTATGGTGCCCTGATTCCAGGCTTCAGTGCACCTCCCGAACCTTCTCTGCACACAGAAGAATCAAGCAAAATGAAATTCAAGAGGGTCTGGAAGAGGAGCCATAATAAGACACTGTGCAATTTACAGTGGGGTGGGGGGAGTGGAATTGAGAAGGGAGACTCTGTCTTGGTCTCCATAGGTTCAGGGAGCCTATTTCATGTTTGTGCCCCTCTAATGCAGCACGAAATGTCACAGGACAAACATAGTAATAATAATAGCTAAGCTTTAGCTATTGTTTATTTTTATTATTATGAATATATTTGTTATAAATCTATGAGCATAATAAATCTATTATTATAAAATTATTTATTAGTATAAATATATTATTTACTATAACTATTTAGCTAACCTAGAGTACTTACTATGTGAAAACACTGTCCTTAATGCTTTATATAACCCACCTCTCAAAGCTGGATGGGAGATGTGATTATTATCCCTATTTTACTAACGAGGAAACTGGGTCACTGACCAGCGAGGAAATTTGCCTAAAGATTCAAAGATAGCACAGGATGCAATCCAGGTTTGAACTGAGGTAGTCTGGCTCTGAGCCCCTGTCCCTAACCCCTACATGATTTTTAAAAAGGCAGATTACATTACAGCAACAATTTCCCTTGGATATTTTGGAGAAATTGATGGGATTTTTATTTTTTTATTTTATTTTATTATTTTATTTTATTTTATTTTTCTGAGACAGAGTCTCGCATTGTCACCCAGGCTGGAGTGCAGTGGCCTGATCTTGGCTCACTGCAACCTCTGCCTCCTGGCTTCAAGTGAGCATGTCCAGCTAATTTTTATACTTTTAGTAGAGATGGGGTTTCACCATCTTGGCCAGGCTGGTGTTGAACTCCTGACCTCAAGTGATCCCCCTGTTTCAGCCTCCCACAGTGCTAAAATTACAGGTGTGAGCCACCATGCCCAGCCTGGATGGGATTTTTTTTTTTTATTTCTAAAACATGATGTACTGGAAATTTGCACAGAGAGTAGATTTTAAATGCTCTTACCACAAAAGAAAAAAAAAGGCAATTATGTGAGACGATGGATATGCTAGTGTGCTTGAGTGTTTTAATCGCGTTACTATGTATATGTACATCAAAACATCATGTTGTAAGCCTTAAATATATATAATAAAAGCCGAAAATCCTGCTGATACAATGGGAAATAGTATGCAGAATTTGCACGCATGTTTAAGACCAAGTTTGAGGCTTCCAAGAGATTTCGTGTTGGGGGAAGCTGCTTGGGCCAAGCTCTGAGGATACAAAACATTAGCCCTCCTCCATCAGTACAGGCAGTGAGACAAGAAGCCGGGAGCACCGGAGTCTTGTATTTCTCAGCCTATAATGTCCAGGTCTTTACACTTTGGGCCCATGACACAGACAAGTCAGGGGTCTCTGGCTTCCTATGACCTCCACCCTCTGTGCCAAAGGAAGCTGTGACTCCAAAGCAGAAGATCTGGGGACTTGGTTCACCCCAGCCCTGGCATCTGCCTCAGAACCCTTCATCCTCCAGGTATCGCATCGGGCCTGCAGAGGTTGAAAGCGCTTTGGTGGAGCACCCAGCGGTGGCAGAGTCAGCCGTGGTGGGCAGCCCAGACCCGATTCAAAGGGAGGTGAGGAGAACACAGAGATCATCATGTCTGTGCGTGGGCACTAGGAAAGCAGGTGCAGGGGAAGCATCCAGGCTTTACCTGTGCAGCCTTGGTGGAAGGGCATAGTGTGCATGTGCGTTTACACGGTATGGCACCAGGGGACAGTGTGGACTCTGTAGCTCTGAATAAAAGGATGCTAGATACTATGTAATGAGCACTTATATATGCCAAATCACTTAACTCTCACACAATGTAGTAATATAAGAACACTTATGCTTTTTATAGATGAGGAAAGAGAAGCAGGAGGAGGTTAAGTAATCTCTCCACATCACCCAGCTAGAGTGAGGGGTGGAGGCAGAATGGCATCTCAGCAATGTGGCTCCCGAACATACATGCATTTGTATATTGAAAAGTGTTATTAGGCCGGGCACGGTGGCTCATGCCTGTAATCCCACCTTTTGGGAGGCCGAGGTGGACCGATCACCTGAGGTCAGGAGTTCAAGACCAGGCTGGCCAAAATGGTGACACCTCACCTCTACTAAAAATACAAAAAAAATTAGCCAGGCATGGTGGGGGCAGGTGGGCGGAATGGGGGATGGGCACCTGTAGTCCCAGCTACTTGGGAGGCTGAGGCAGGAGAATCACTTGAACCTGGGAGGCTGAGGTTGCAGTGAGCCAAGATCACACCACTGCACTCCAGTCTGGGTGACAAGAATGAAACTCTATCTCAAAAAAAAAAAAAAGTCTTTCTTGATCACCTTCTATATGTGAGACCTTGGGCAGTAAAACTTGGATAACATTGCTAATCTAAAAATAATAAATTGCCAGTAATTATGAAATGTCCATTGGGTTTCTGGCACAGAATTACATATATAATAACAGTAAAAATGATGATGAAAATATTGATGACGGGAGTAATAATAAATGAAATCCAGCTGGATGTTTTATATGTATTATCTCATGGAAGCTTTAAAGAAACCAAACGAAGAATGGAAGGTTTATTGTCCCCATTTCACAGAAAAGAAAACTGAGGTTAAGGAGAGGTCAAATAACTTTTCAAGGCATGGAGTGGGAATTGGAAACACAGGGATTTACGCCTGGTCCTCTCCTTTTCCAAAACACTGTAGGGTTCAGTGTCACCTTGTTTTACCACTCATTCAATAAACATTGACTTTTTAAGCTATGGAGTAGGTTGGCACTCACTGTGAGCCCATGCCTTCATTCTGCAGGTGGTGAAGGCCTTTATTGTCCTGACCCCACAGTTCCTGTCCCATGACAAGGATCAGCTGACCAAGGAACTGCAGCAGCATGTCAAGTCAGTGACAGCCCCATACAAGTACCCAAGGAAGGTGAGTGAGGGCAGATGGAAGGGATCTGGTGCCCCTGAAGCGTTCCCTGCTAGGACGGGCTAGGTATCACCGTAGGTAACAAACAGCCCCAAACAATGGAGCTTTACAACACTGAAGGCTCTTTTTCTGCTCATGCCTCATGTCCTCCATGGCTCTCCTTGGCCCTGCCCTCCACATCTCATTCTGCCACCAGAATAAAGGAGCAGCCTCCATATGGGACCTGTCAGCTGCTCTAAGAGATGAAGGAGAGGGTGGTCAGTCTCAATGGCTCCCAACTCTTTTGCCTCAAGGTTACATGCTTCACTTCCACTCACATCTCCTGGGTCAAAGCAAATCCCATGGGTACATCCACCTTCTAGGGGCCAGGGGGAGAACCTGAAATACTTGGGGACTCCATTAAGGCCACCATATGGTGTCAGCCTGCATGGGAGACTGTGGAGGGGCAGAGGAGGAGAGTGGAGAATTGTTAGGAAATGGCAGCAGGACTCAATCACTGTGGATTTGCGGAAAAAGGAGACTGGTCAGATGTAATTGGCAGTGAACTCAGAACCCACTGCACACCTAAGGCAAATCCCTGGTCACTTTAGTCTCCCCAGTATGGTGAGGACGAGGGTGGGGCATTGAGAGTGTTGATTTGGGAAAGTATCAGGAGTGCCACGATTCCAATGTTTTCCTTCTTTTAAATTAAATTCAGTTGCTCTGCTTCCTCCAAGTCCTCTGTATCTTTAGAATTTCCCAGGTGAGCACTCATAACGCAAGTAATAAAATACTGATATCAACAATACCCTGTGTTGAGCATTTATTCAGGGAATTAACCTATGTTAAATGCCCTCCCTCTGTAATTCTCCCTAATCTCTAACCTGAGATAACTTGGGACCAGATTCTCCCTCCTGGCACCAGCATCTCAGGGTAGACCTAAGCACCCTTCAATAGCCAGGACACAGGGGTACAGGAGGGATGCCCCATGTGGCTCCATGGCTCCTGCCCATGGCCTGGATGAGGCCCCAGCAAGGCCAGGGCAGGACGGATGTCCAGGGTGGTCAGCCTTGGTTTGGGGACTACATTTGCCTGCCAGACCACCTCTGCCACCCCACCCAATGGGCTTCCACTCAGTGGTCTTCCACTCAATGATCTTCCACCCAATGGGCTTCTGCCTTTGTGTCCCCCAATAATGCCCGTGTGCACATGCATCCCAACCTATGGTGTGTGTGAGTGAGAGCCCTGACCTCTAGGGACCCAGGACTCCTGCAGCCCTGCCATGGGCCTAGGAGCCCTGCCTCCAGCTTTCCCCTGTAGGACCCTACATATCAGATCTTCCCAGTGACCCAGGAACTCTGTCCCCCAGCCCTTGCCAGAGGACCCCACTCATTCACCCTCCCAGGGCCTAGGGTCCCTGTAGTCCAGAATTCCTTGACCACAGACAATTTTCCTTCTTCGAATGTAACCCTGTCCAGGCATCTGGAGCCCTCCTCACATCCTTGGCCTGGAATTCTGTAACCTGACCCTTTTCTCCATCCCTCCTTGGGGCCTAAGAGGGAACTTCCAGGGGGCCAATGGAGGCTCAGAAGAGCAGGGGCAGAAAGGGCCTAGCCTGGGAATGAGAGGAGCACATATTGTCCCCTTCTCACCCACAGAGGGCCCTCTGTGACTGCCAATTTCTTAGGTGTACAAACCCAGGAACTCACAGGTAAATAAACAGACACCACAAGCACAGAGACACAAAGGCACAGAACCGCCCCAGCTTCACCTGGGCACTCAGGAGTATGGCCCACAGACAGGCTTACACACACACACACACACACACACACACACACACACACACACCAGGAGACCACAGATACACAAGGCCATGAGACACAGCCCCACAGGGCAGACCCCACACACAATGGACACTCATGCATGCACACACACACACACACACACAGTCACAGACCTACAGGCAGGGAAACAGAGAACACAGACATTAAGAGAAACGTAAACACTCAAATAGAGACACAATCAGGGACACCCAAAGGAGAGGCGAATTCACACACACACACAACACACACACACACACCAAACAACACACACAGATACAGAACACAGACATACACAGACACTCTCACAGGGGCATACATGCCCAGAGACACATTACACAGTCACAAACACACATATTTGTACAACAAACACACACTCATTCAGGAAGAAAGACACACAAATGCATACAAAGATAGAGAAAAACAGAGCTATCCAGAGACAGCTACACGGTGACATACTCACAGATACTCAGACGCACAGGTGCATACGTGCAGATTAACACATCCAGACATGCACACAGTCCCAGACCCCAGCCCACAGGACAACCACACGGCAATGGCACTCCACAGGGCACTCCTAAGGCAGTGGAGAGAACAGACCCAGGCATGACCTGGCCCTCCTGAGCTCTCTTGGACGGGGATATGTTCCAGGTTCCAAACCCAGGGCTGGGTGTGTGCCCCTTCCAGGGCCTTCAGAAGGGCTGTTCCTGGGCCCTGAGATGCCAGAGAGGCCAGGGTTGGTGACTGTGGGGACAGGGGCACAGGGTTGAGCCTGGGACCCTGTGTCGGTATGTTTAGACAGGGCGGTGTTGCATGGCGCTTAGCAGATCTAGAAGTCAAGAGAGAAAGAGAGGTGTGCCCCCCAGGACCCTACCCTGGGCCAGAGTGGGCTGGCACCCAGAAATCAGAAGGTCTGCGAAGGTTCCAGAGAGGACTTGTCCTTGGGTTGGGGGTGGGGGTTCAGGTGGGGGGAGGGGACCTTGGAAGAACACGAGCTTCTTGTGGATTGTCCACTGTGAGGCACCAAGTACCGGGCCGGGGATTTGTGAAGAGGGAGTATAAAGCCTCAGGATTTGCTAAGGCAGCTTCCAGACAGGAGAAGGTTTGGCGGAAACCAGAGTCCTGCTCCTGAGCCTCCCACTCCCCTGCCCCAAGTGTCCTGCTGCTTCACTGATAGCTGATCGCCTTTCTCTCTAACCTGTAGCTGAATCTCCCACCGGTGCTTGAGGACTTAGTTTGAACCGGATCCTTTCCCAGAGCCCCTTGTCTTCCTCCTGCTCTGGGTGCCCAACAGCCCTCCCTTCCCTTCCCTCCTTTTCCCTGCCCTCCCCCTCCCTCCTCAACTGCAATCCCACCCCCATCCCTATCCCCTTCCTTCCCCCAGTCCTAAGCCACTCCCACCTCTGTCCTGGCCACCTCAGGGTGCCCTGAGAGGACCAGGACATACTTGTGTGGTGGCTGCTGTTTTGGCTCCTCCTGCAGGGGTTTTCTAGCCATCAACCCACCCATGTAAGTAGATGCTGGACCCATGGGGTTTCTTCCTTTTTGTTGGGTAGTGTCAGGCGGCATAAAACTACACAACCTGTACTCCTCGCACACTGTGGGGGCCGAGGTGGGCAGATCGCTTGTGTCCAGGAGTTCAAGACCAGCCTAAGCATCATAGCAAAACCCCGTCTCTATGAAAGATTAAAAAAAAAAAAGTTGGTCTAGTCTGGTGGGGCATGCCTGTAGTCCCAGGCTGAGGTGGGCAGATCGCTTGGACCCAGGAGGTGGAGGCTGCAGTGAGCCAAGATTGTGCCACTGCACTCCAGCCTGGGTGACAGAGTGAGACCTTGTCTCAAACAAAACAAAACAAAAAAGTGAAATGTCATTTGAGTTTTGTGTCATCTGGTTTGATGATTTGTTTAGAAACTTCGGAGTCATCCATGTGTTCTCCTCTTGGGAGCTGCCTCCAGGGAGTCTATGTCCAATCGGTGTGAAGGTAGCCTGAGAAGCCAATCAGATGGGAGAGGAAAGGGTTGCATCCTGCTGGGATGTTTGCAATGCGAGAGTCACTAGGAGTGACATGACCAGGATGTGAATGAGAACTCTACTGACCTTTGTTTTGTAAAATGTGTCTTGTGTAGATCATTGATTTACCCAAAGCAGAAAGAGTCTTAAAGTCCTATGAGTGTCCAAACATAAAGAAATGACAGGTTTTTACTTTGAAAGTTTCCACCCTCACATTATAAGCCTCACTACTACCCTCAGGAGAGGGCACCTTATAGAGATGAGAGTATTTGTTCTGACCGGCATGCACCAGATTCTTAGAGAGGGATCTGGAAAAGTCTAGTGATGGGGAGCAACCACTGCATCAAGGCAGAATCACCTCGCATGAGTACCTCCAACCAAAGAAGAATTTGTTGTTTCTTTTGAGGTTATGAAGAAGGAAATGTCTTGATAATCTTTGTTGGAATTTTTTTCTCCTTACCTGGCTGCATTTTCATAGATCAGTTAAACTCTCTTTCCCTACCTCACCTTTGAAGACTTGGATAAGTTTTCCTCATTGCATTTTCCACCTTCCCCCTTGCTCATGGCCGTCGACTGTCAGAACCTAAGCTTTCCTTGCCCCTTTGGACCTAATCTAGGTAGGAGCCCACTACTGATAAGCTGCATCCAGATAGTTGTCAGATGTGACAACAGTGCCCAAGATGGGGGATGTTTTCCTGGTCAATGAAAAGATGGCCTTTGTACTTCTCGTGCATTTGATCCACATCTTTAACCATTGTGCCCAGAGCTCCTGGTCCCTTTCAGACAGAGGCTACTCAGAAACAGTGTGTCCTTCCCAGGAGCCCAGGCCGCACTCACCTCCACTGTGAGGCTGAAGATGAAAGTGCTGCAGAGCTCAGAGGCTGCTTTTTAGAGACGTTTTGTTTGCACAAAAGTGAGTCTTGGTATGTCAGTTGGTCTGAATTACATTTCGTATTCATTTTCTCCCCCAGTACTCATAAATCTAGTGTTTGTAAAATAATATGTGTGCCTTTTGTGGCAGTGGCTATACATCCCAGAAAGTTTTTATTGCTTTCCATATGGATTTCCAAGGTTGCTACTGATTGCTTTCTTTATGTGCAATGCTCTAAAATATGAAGGGGAACTCTTGTTATTGGTGTCTTGGTATTGTGTTTTTAACTAACTTCAATTCTCTCAGTTTGAATTATAATTCCAGGAAGACTATGTTATGCAAATCTTTATGGACTTTGAAAATCTGACATGAAGTGCAGCTGTTTCAGCAGCAAAGTGAACATTAATTTTCAAAAGTTAATGTTTTTATAAACTTGGGCTAAACAACAATCTGTGTTTATTTTGTTGAAATATAACCCAGGTACTATTATTACAGCAGCTGTCCTCTCTCAGTTTTGTGTATATATAAACATGTCTTTATGTAATATTTTCATCTATAACCGTAAGCCTTTTTTTCTTATATTTTTCCCATTCTTCCATACAGTGTGGACATATTTTTGGACATATTACAAATAGTGTAATGCAAATTTATAAATATTTAAAAAAAGATCTTGGCTTCCTGACCATTGTGAGTTTGTATTTTTAATCTCCATTTTAATTTGAATTACAGATTTCTAGGTAA
Source organism: Pan troglodytes (assembly GCF_028858775.2). Lineage (NCBI taxonomy): Eukaryota > Metazoa > Chordata > Mammalia > Primates > Hominidae > Pan > Pan troglodytes. Next base: position 23,211,821 of record NC_072416.2, on the reverse strand, counting down.
AGTTTTGTAATTATTTTAAAAAATATTTGCAATGTTTTTGTTACATAAGGGAAAGTGAATCCTGAGTAGAGCAGGGAAAGAATAAGATGCTCTGCTCCGGATCGGGAAGGAGCAGGGGGTGAAATGTTACAAATTCTAGAACTTAGAGAACTGAAGATAATTACTTCCTTTTCAAATTGTTAAACATTTTAACCTGTGGTAAAATATTCATAATAAAACATTTATAACATGACCATTGCCGTCTTAACAATGTTGAAGTGTACAGTTCAGGTGTGAGGTATTCTCACGTCATTTTTCAGTTATTTCCTAGATGTCTTTTCCCAAGTCTATCTCAAAGTCATGAAATGTAAATGACGGATCCACAGATCTGCAGCAGAGAGCTTGGAGGTCCAACAAGCATAGCCAGGAAGTTATGCTGTCTGTTGGAGTCCCCATAGTATGGAAATGAGTTTGCCCTGGAAAGGAGAAGAACAGTTTCTTGCCTTCAGGTCAATGACAAGAGTTCCAGTCCTGAGTCATGGAAACATGCTGTAGTGAACTGCAGGGTTAAGGACATCATGTCCTGGAAGGATCTCTCAAAGGCTAATTGTCTGGGTTCTGGCATCAGCCTGTAAATGAGAATCAGGTCTTCCTATGGGAGGAGTCAGATGAAGAGTGATCCCCTGCTCCATCTTGATGGAGTTAGTTGTGATGAGTTGGTGAGATCTGATTTTCCACAGTGAACTAAACTGAGCTTTCAGTGTGTCAAGCACAAGACTGACCCCAGAAGTACACATAGCACATCTCATAGAAGCTTCTAATGGTCCTTATTTACTTAAGAATAGGACTATGGAGCCACAAAGACGAGCTGGAAATTACAGGTGACTTGCTAACAGGCCAGAGTGTTGTTTTTTTTTTAAATTATTTCTGTCTGTCAATGGGAGGTGTCAATTCTTCCTCCCCAGTGTTGAATATCAGTTGTTTCATGTATGGGAAGGCAGTGGGGGACCTTTGAATCATGGCCTTCAGATGCCAGAATGGCAGAAAGAATCCCACATGGGCAAGTGGATCATGTGTGTGCATTTCTCTCCGTTTTCATCTCAGGAAGCTGAGAATGAAAGAATGTGAGTGAGCAGAAAAAGAGAGGCAGCTGTCAGAGGTGGAGGAAAAAGGGAAATTGGTTATGGAAAAAATTCACACCTACAAGTGAGTTCAGAAACTGAACACCAGCTACATGGGAAACTTCCATTGGAGTATTTTGTTTTTAACTTTTGTACAATGTTTAGACCCAGTTAACACAGAAATACAAACAAATGGTCAGAAGAAATATTTAGAGAAAGAGAGAATTCACACAAGAGAAAACAAAATACCTTAAGATTTATCAGTGACCAAGACATGTGAAGTAGCAAAACATCTGACCCCAATGGGGTCAGACTGTGTAGAAACTCAGTTCATTTCTGCCATTGTAGGGGTGGTATCCGTTGCCGTCATTCTTAGAAAAGCGTGTTGTAGGATCAACCACATTTTTTCAAATGGACTGTGCCCAGCCATTTCTACTCTGTGAAATATGGCAAGGATATTAATACAAGGAGACTAGAGCTTTATAATCAAAGATGCCCAATGAAGGATGAATGAGAATGGGTAAGGACAATGTGAACTCAGAACCCAGCAGGTATTAAGTAAAAGAGGAAGAATCATTATAGCAACAGTTTTGATCATACTGTACTTTGAAAACCATGTGAAATACATCTTCTGTGTATAGATAGTGTAAGGGTGCAGTTGTGAGGATAACAGAAACATGGCAGATTATTTAAAATCATACTGAAATGGTGCTTATTTGATGAAAGTGATTCTAAACCATTGGAAAATAATTCAAGACACCCAAGAGCTTTGGGGGTGAGTAGAAAGCTACTACAGATGCAAGATAAGGAGCTTCCTCCCCACAGTTGTAGGCTCCTTCGGTGCTGATGTGGATGATGCCATGGCCATTAGACTCTCTCAACATATAATTTCTCATGTGTTGGTTTTTTTCAGATTGTCCCTTCTATAAGAAAGGCCCTCGACAACTGGACAGTTTTTCCCCCCTTGCTTTTGGGCATAGTCTGCCAGGTCAGCACGTGGATGTATTTTTCTCCCCACAGCTCTGTGCAAAAGCCTTGTAGAGGGAGATGGCAGAGAGGAAGGCTGCCTACAAGCAGCACAGGTAGGTAATTGTGATAGACATTTTTAAGGATGTTTTTGTTTTAAGATGAAGCTTTGAGTGTCTAGTAAAGAACTTGGTGTTTTAATTCTTCTTCAAGTGAATTCTTTCTCTGTCTTCCAGATGGGAAATGATGGAAAAGCAGAGAGTCATGGAGATACACAAGAGTCAGGAGCCAGCCCAGGGACAACTGGGCCTAGAGAGCACTTTCTGGAGAGGTAGGAGCTCACTGTGAAGGTAGTCACTTCTGCTGCACAATCCACACACCCTGCTTCTCCTTTTGGGGTTGAGAGCTCAGGTGGGGTAACAATTATATTTCCTGGAAGCAATTCTAAGCACTTACTACAGAGAACATGTGTCTCGCTTGGTGGCAGGACCCTATTTTTCTCAGGTGCCCTAGCTGAATGTCTTTTCGATGGTCCCCTGAGAATGGCAGAGCTCAGGATCCTCCACTGACTGTGGACGTTGCCCCACTCTGACATCTTGGTTACTTTTAACTGAGAAGAGGAGCCTAGAAAGCAAAGGGACCAGCTCCCCTTCCACCTTCAGTCAGCATCAAGGCTTTATTTTTCCTTCATTTGAGAAAAGTAATACCAATAACATTTTAGAATGGGAGCTATATGTGCTGATGAGAGCAGATGTTTTCTGGCTATGTCTTCATAGATCAATATTGCACCATGAGGTCTGCTTTAAGAAAAGAAGCATTTATTTACATTTTTTGGAGCTTCATTTTTTTGTTTAATTGTTTATTGTGGACTATATAACTCCATTAGTAAATTAAATTTCCATGTGATCTTACTCTTCTAACATTCTAGGTATAACCCTAAAACTTTTCAGTTAATTTCTGACACTCTTACCTTTTCTCAGTACTTCTCGTCATTTTATGTCCATTTCTGTTCTTACATTTTGATAGTACCTGGACAGATATGAAAGTTAAAGTAGCTATAAATGTACAGAACTTTAAATGTCCATACGATTTGAAGAAAAGGAGCAGTGCTGTTTCTTTTCAGGGTTTATTGATATTCTTCCAATCCATGGCTGTTTCTATTTTAAATTTTAGTCTCTGTTTACAGGATGAGTGATCTTTTTTCTGATGTGTACTGGGAACCCCTGATTTAGAGCTCATTTGTAGCTTCTTAGAGCCCTACCTGTCCAGAGGCGGTTGATAGTTAAGAAAACCCATGGACCAGGGCTCTGAGGTGTCTGAGCCAGCCAGCCACTCAGCCTCTAATCCAGCCACTTGGCCAGCCAGCAGCTCAGCCAGCCCAGCCTCCCAGCCCTCTTCTAGGTCAGACTCTCACCCAGCCATTCGGCCAGCCTCCCAGCTGGCCGTTAAGACAGCTAGCCTGTGGGTCTCTCTGCCAGCCTCCCAGGCAGACTGTTGGTGAGCCTTCGAGGTAACCTCTAAACCAGGGAGCCAGCCCACCTCTGGGCAAGATTCCAAGCCACCTCCTTGGCAGATCTCTCAGCCAGCCAACCTGCCAGCCAGTCTCTTAGCAAGCTTCTCAACCAGCCAGGCTCTCAGGAAGCCTCTAAGCCAGCCTCTCAACCAGGCAGCCTCTGAGCCAGTCTCTCAGGCAGCCAGCCTCTCAAACAGCCTCCCAGCCAGCCTCTCAGCCAGCCTCTCAACTACCCTCTCAAGCAGCTAGCCTCTCAGCCAGCCCACCTACTAGCTGGCCTCCAGGCAAGCCTCTAATCCAGCCAGCCTCTCAGTAACCCTCTAAGCCAGACTTGCAGGCAGGCAGCCTCTCAGCCAGCTTCCCAGGCAACCAGCCTCTCAGCCAGGCAGCCACCCAGACTGCATCTTGACCAGCCTTCCAGATAAACCCTTGCTCAGCCTGACAGCCAGCCAGCCTGACAACCATGCTCCAGGCAAGCCTTTAATACAGCCAGCTTCTCAGCAAGCCTCTAAGCCAGCCTCTCAACCAGGCAGCCTTTGAGCCAGGCTTTTAGGCAGCCAGCTTGTCAAACAGCCTCCCAGTCAGTCTCTCATCCAGGCTCTCATGCATTTAACCTCTTGCCCAGCCTCCCAGATGTCCTCTTGGCCAGCCTATATGCACCACCTTTGCCAGCCTCTCAGTCAGTCAGCCTGATAGCCAACCTCTCAGCAAGCCTCTAAGACAGCCTCTCAGCCAGGCAGCCTCTCAGCCATCCTCTCAAGCAGCCACCCTCTCAAACAGACTCTTAGAAGTCTCTCAGTCAGCCATCCTCTCAACAGGCCTCTAAACTGGCTTCTCAGCCAGGTAGATTCTCAGCCAGACTTCCGCTCAACCAGTCTCTCAAACAGCCAGACAGCCAGTCTCTCAAACAGCCAGACAGCCAGTCTCTCAAACAGCCAGACAGCCAGCCTCTCAATCAGCCTGCCTGCCGGCTTCTTGCTCAGCCTCCTCAGCCAGTCTCTCAAACAGCTTCATGGCCAGCCTCTCAGCAAGACAGTTAGCCAGCCATTGTCTCAGCAAACATCTCAGCCAGCCTCTCAGTCAGGCAGATTCTCAGCCTGGCATTTTCTCAGCCTGCTTCTCAGCCAACCAGTCAACCAGCCTCTCAGCTGGTTTCCCCAGCCAGCCTGTTAAACAGCCTCCCAGACAGCCTCTAGGCCAGACTCCCAGCCTGCCTTTTCCCCAGCCTCCCAGATAGCTTCTCAGCCAGACCCCAGCCTGCCTTTTCCCCAGCCTCCCTTGCAGCTATCCTCTGGACCAGGCTATGAGCCACTCTCTCAGCCAGCGGGACAGCCAGCCTCTGAGTCCGTCTCCCAGCTGGCCTCTTGACTGGCTTCCTAAGTGGCCTCTATACCAGCGAGCCAGCCAGCCTCTGCAAGCCTCCCAGCTGCACCATTGGCTGGCATCTCAGCCAGCCAACCGGCCAGTCAGCATCTCAGCAAGCCTCAGCCAGCCATCCGCACAGCAAGCCTCAGCCAGCCATCCGCAGAGCAAGCCTCAGCCAGCCAGCCTCACAGCAAGCCTCTAAGCCAGCCTCTCAACCAGGCAGCCTCTCAGCCAGACACTAAGTTAGACACTCAGTCAGACAGACCGCCCCTCAGCCAGAGAGCCTGCCATCCAGCCTCACAATAAGCTGCTTGGCCAGCCTTTAAGATAGCCAACCAAGCAAACTCTCAGCTAGCCAGCCAGCCAGCCAGCCAGCCTGCCAGCCAGCTTCTAAGCAAGTAAACCTCTCAACCTGTCTCTCAGCTGGCCTTTAAGCGAGCCTCTCCACCAGGCAGCCTATGAGCCAGCCTATCAAGCAGCCATCCTCTGTAACATACCACCAGGCTCTCGGAAAGCCTCTCAGCCAGTCAACCTCTCAGCAAACCTCTAAGCCAGCCTCTCAGCCAGGCAGAAACACAGCCAGCCATCCTCTCAGCCATCCTCTCGGTCAGCCTCCAAGACACCCCATTGACCAGCGTCTCAGCCAGCTAGCCTGCTTCCCAGCCTCTTGGCAAGTCTCTCAGCAAGCCAGCCTCTCAGCAAGCCAGCCTCTCAGCAAGCCACTAAGCTGGCCTCTCAACAACGTGGTCTCTGAGCTAGCCTCTCAGGCAGCCAACCTCTCAACCTCCCAACAAGCCTCTCAGCCAGCCAGCATCTCAGCAAGCCTCTAACCCAGCCTCTCAGCCAGGCAGATGCTCAGTCAGCCATTCTCACCTCCACCCTCTCAGCTAACTACACAGCCTGCACTTGGCCAGACTCCCCAGACAGCCTCTAAAACAGCCTCTAAACAGCCTGACGTCCAGCCCCCCAGCCTGCCTTTTCTCCAGTCTCCCATGCAGCCATCCTCTGGACCAGCCTATCAGCCAGCCTCCCAACCATCAAGGGAGCCAGCCTCTCAACCAGCCTCCCAGCGAGCCTCTTGACCAGTGAGCTAGTTGGCCCTTCGACCATCCTCCAAGTCGCCCCCTTGACTTGCCTCAGCCAGTTAGCCTGCTAGTCAGGCCCTCAAAAAGCCTCTCAGCTAGCAAGCCCCTCAGCAAGCCGCTAAGCCAGTCTCTCAGCAAGGAGGTCTCAAGAGTCAGCCTCTCAGACAGCCAGCCTCTCAAACAGCCTCTAAGCCAGCTTTTCATAAAGCTTCTAAGCCAGTCTCTCAGCCATGCAGATTCAGAGCCAGCCCCCGATCTGTCCTGTCGCCCAGGCTTCCAGGCAGCCTCTCAGCCGACTTTCCAACCAGCCTCTCAGCAAGCCTCCCAGCTGGACTGTCGGCCAACCTCCCAGGCGTCCTCTAGGCCAGCATCCCAGCCCGGCATTGGCCGACCTCTCAGCCAGCCAACCAACCAGCCAACCTCTCAGCAAGCCTTTCAGCCAGCCAGCCTCTCAACAAGATTCTAACCCAGCCTGTCAGCCAGGCAGATTCTCAGCCAGCCAACCAGCCACCTCTCTGCTGGCCTTCCCAGCCAGTCTCTCAAACAGCCTCACAGCCAGCCTCCTCTGGACCAGCCTTTCAGCCTACCTCTACGCTGGCAAAGCAGCCAGCCTCTCAACCAGCCTCTTAGCCATCCACTCGGCAAGCCACCCAGCAAGTCTCTTGGCCAGACTGCCAGCCTGCCAGCCTATCAGCCAGAAGGCCTGTCATGCAGCCTCACAACCAGCCCCTCTACCAGACCCCCAGGAAACCACACAGCCAACCTTTAATACAGCTAGTCAGCCAGACTCTCAGCGAGCAAGCCTCTCAGGCAGCCACCCTTCATCCAGCCGCTCTGCTACCCTCCCATCTGGCCTCTCGTTGGCCAGCCTCCCAGGTGGCCCCTTGGCCCGTTCCCCAGCCAGCCACCCTCCCATCCAGACTTTCTCCCAGGTTCTAAGCCAGCCATACTCTCAGCAAGCCTCTCAGCCTGGCAACCTCACAGCCAGGCTCTCAGCAAGCCATTCACTCACTTGCCACTCTGCCTGCCTCCCAGCCAGCCATTTGGCCATGCAGCCAGTCTTTCATTTAGCCCTCCAGTCAACCTCTCAGCCAGCCAGACTGGCAGCCAGACTGCCAGCCTCTTGGCCAGACTCACAGCTGCCCTTTTTGCCAGCCTCTCAACCAGCCAACCTGCCAGCTGGCCTCTCAGCAAGCAAGCTTCTCAGGCAGCCTCTCAGCCGACCTTTTAGGCAGCCAGCTCTCAGCCAGGCTGTCTGCCATCCTGCCTCTCAGCAAGCCTCTCAGCCAGCCAGCCTCTCAGTAAGACTCTAACTCAGCCAGTCAGTCAGATGGCCTTTGAAACAGTCATCTTCTCACCCAGCCTCTCAAACAACCTCACAGCCAGGCTCTCAGCCAGCCAGCCTCTCAGTAAGCCTCTAATTAGCTCAGCCAGTCAGTCAGACAGCCTTTGAAACAGTCATCTTCTCACCCAGCCTCTCAAACAGCCTCCCATCCAGCCTCTCAGCCAGCCTCTCAGTCAATCTCTAAGCCAGCCTCTCAGCCAGGCAGCCTCTGAACAAGCCTCTCAGGCAGCCAGCCTCTCTCAGCCAGGTAGATTCTCAGCCAGCCATTCTCTCAGCCAGTCGCTAGCCCATTCAGCCAGCCAGCCTGTCACACAGCCTCCCATACAGCCTTCTAGGCCATCTTCCCAGCCTGCCTCTTTGGAAGCCTCTGATGCAGCCATCCTCTGGACCAGCCCATCAGCCAGCTTCTCAGTCAGCAAGACTGCTAGCCTCTCAAGGAGCCTCCCGGCTAGCCTCTCAGCCAGCCTTCCAGCTGGCTTCTCGACTAGCCTCCCAGTTGGCCTCTCAACCAGAGAGACACCTGGTCTCTCAGCAAGCCTCCCAGCCACACCCTTGGGTGGCCCCTCAGCCAGCCAACCTGCCAGCCAGCGTCTGAGCAAGCCTCTCAGCCAGCTAGCCTCTTAGCAAGCCTCTAAGCCAGCCTCTCAACCAGGCAGCTTCTGAGCCAGCCTCTCAGGCAGCAAGCTTCTCAAACAGCCTCCCAGTCAGCCTCTCGGCCAGCCTCTCAGGTGTCCTCTTGGCCATCCAGGCAGCTGGCTTCTTGGCCAGCTTCCAAGACCCCCTTGACTGGCCTCTCAGCCAGCCAGCCTTCCCGCCAACCTATCAATAAGCCTCTCAGCCAGTCACCCTCTCAGCAAGCCTCTAAGCCAGCCTCTCGGTCAGTGAGATTATCAGCTTGCCATCTTCTCAGCCAGCTTTTCTCCAAGCCTCCCCAGCCAGTCTCTCAAACAGCCTCCCAACCAGCTTCCTGGCCTGCCTTTTGGTCAGCCTCCCATGCCGCCATCCTCTGGACCAGCCTCTCAGCCAGCCTCTTTACCAAATTGCCAGCCGGCCTCTTGGCAAGCCTTTCAGCCACCCCCTTGTCCAGCCTCTCAGCCAGCCAACTTACCAGTCAGCATCTCAGCAAGCCTCTAATCCAGCCATCCTCTCAGCCTGCCTCTAAGCCAGCCTTTCAACCAGTCAACCTCTCATACAGCCTCTCAGGCAGCCTCTTGTCTGGCTCTTAATCCAGACAGCCTCTCAGCCAGTCTCTCTGAGAGGTCTGAGTGCCGGCGTCTCAGACTTCCTCTGGACCAGCCTTCTAGCTGCCCCCTTGGCCAGCCTCTCATCCAGCCAGCCTGCCAGCTCTTATTGAAGGGCTGCAGGGTGTCTTGTCTGCACATGGCTTCCATTACCATTGAAGGAACATTTACTAGGAGAATAGCAATTGTTTATAAGATCAGTTTTACTAGCCTTTAAAATAAGCGCAATAGCACATTGAAAAATCCAAGAAATCAACACTTAAAAAATTTGTGTTTCTGGACTCAGAATTAACGTAATAACAAACAATCGGATTTAAGGGGAAAGAACTATTATCACAAATTAATAACTCATCCAATGCCTATTAGTTAAGCAACTACTATATGCTCAAAATTGTTTTACATGATCTTTGCCCTCATGGATAAAGAGAACAAAGGTAAAAAAAAAAAAAATACTTTTGACCAAAAGCTCTGTTGGCATCCTACTAAACAAACACAAACCTATATAATTTTCATAATGTAAATGGCAGCTATTTTTATAATTCTTCTGCGAATAAATTATTTTTTTCTGATTTTTTTGGTAAAACCCAATATTCATAATGAAGTCCAGAACCATGAATTGTTTAAAATGATTTCTTCTTATTTATGATTACAAGTATACCTCTACAGGAAGTCAGTATACTCACACCAAGGCTAATATTCCAGAAGAAAATGGCAAATTTAATAATTCCCAGGAACACAACAACAATGTTAAGCATCCAAGGAATTCAAAAAAAGTCAGGCCCAGGATGAAGATGGCCAGGCAGAAAATTGATGACCTGGAATAATAACAGTTGAAATAATGAGAAGGGTCAATGACATTTACAATATTTCAGTCACAAAGAATTATCCTTAGAAACCCTCAACCTCCTCCAAGAAGTAAGTGCACCCTCAGATATCACCAGGGGATTCCACTGTTTCAAGAAAGATTGGAAATTACCAGTCTCATGCTTCTCGCATGGCTGGTAGTCTTCTTAGGCTTTGTGAATGTGGTGTGTCTTTTTTCTTGGTCTAAAGCAGGGATGTCCAATCTTTTGGCTTCCTTGGGCTATATTAGAAGATGGAGAATTTTCTTCAACTTGGGCCACACATAAAATACACTAACACTATCAATAGCTGATGAGCTATATGAAACACACAAAAAACTCATAATGTTTTAAGAAAGTTTACACATTCATTTTGGGTTGCATTCAAAGCTGTCCTGGGCTGCATGTGGCCTGTCAGCTGTGGGTTAGACAAGCTAGGTATAAGGTAATTACCTTTTCTTTAAAGTTATTTACTTTTATTTACTTATTTACTTATATTTACTTATGTTTTAAATTGAATATGACATTGTATCTATTTGTCATGTACCATATGATGAAAGAATCCCTCTGAATCATACTTCTTTCTTAGAGTACATGAATTTTTGCTATTTAAAGATCAGCATAAGTAAAAAAATACAATAAAGAGATGATTTCATTCAGAAATAAGTATCAAATTTTAGTGCTTAAACATAACCAATGTAGAGGTCGTAAAAATGGCATGAATAGTATGGGGTTTCTCTAAGATTCTTGATATTAATTCCATTAGACTCTTATGTGAATTAAGACAAAGATTTCACCTGAGTAACTTCCAACACCTTCTGATAACATTCCTACATTGATTCCTTGGATTTAACTGTATATTCTTGAAAACATCTTAATTTTAAATGTTTCAAGATGGCGAATTAAAAAGAGATAGCCATTCAACAGGTTAAACTAAGAATATGCTGAGTCCAAAATGGAAAGGATTGAATTAGAGATCTGTGCAACAATGGGAATGATTCAGAAACATTGTGTTGAGCAGAATAAGGCAGACACAAAAGAGTACCTATGGCATGGCATGCATCTATATACGTGAAATTCCAGAATAAGCAAAATTAACCTACTATGAGAAAGGGATTGGCTAGGAAGAGGGAGAGTTCACTTTCTGTGGTGACATAATAGTGTAGATCTTGAAAAGGAGGTGGGTTATGCTGGTGTATGTACTTTTCAAAGTTAGTAAACTCACACTTAAGATTTGCATATTTTCTTCTATGTCACTCTTCTTTAGAAGAAAATTTTATAAAGAAATATTGAATTCTAGTTAATGTTAGTCTTGCCAAACTATTCAGCAGGAAGTATGTTGATGCCTCCAATTCAGTTGGAAATACATGTAAAATAAGATGGGCTGAGGGATGGGTAGAGGAATGGAAAGATGGGTAGATATGTGTTGTCATGTTCATTAAAATGTTAACAAATCAATGTTGTATGTATGAGCATTTTTATAATAAAATGTTGATGGTAATTGCCAAAAGTCACTTGTCTCATGTCAGTGAGTTTTCCTTTGAACAAGAGTTCGAAAATAATTATTATTCATGTTCTATATGTTGGAACAATTTGAGACACTCTATCAATTGGATCTTTTCCCTGTCAATTGGCCATGTAGTTGCAAAAATGCAAGGATACACAGGGAAATCTTGCAGAGGTGCTGCTTTCTGGGTTTTGTTGTTTTCAGGACAAAGACCAAATGGGAAGAACAAGTCTCATATCTCTTTCCAAGGGAGAGGATTGGCAAACTATTGGCAATGGTACTAGAACATTGTAAATTGCACAGGTGGCTCACATTCTATTTCTTTTGGACGGTGCTGCCCCAGAGCTGTCTTCAGCTTTGCAAGGTCAGTTCAGGATTGGCCAAAGGCTTTTTGAGGGATTTCCTTTGAAGTATTGAGCCTTGAGAAGTGGGCTCTGAGTTCTGACCTCAGACCCAGAGACCCACAAGTCAGTGAGAGGTCAAAAGGACGGACCTCGGGGTCAGAGGAGAGAAATGACCATCACACAGCAGAACTGAGACTTTCTGCTCAGAAATGTGGAGAGTTTGTTCTACAAGTCAGTAGGGACCACAGTCACCATCAGCACTGACCACAGGTTTCTCCTAACCTCTGTGTTGTCCCCAAAGCCCAGAATTTATGACAATGCCCTCTTTCCTCTCTTTGGTGACAGACAGGAGGCGACCGCATGAGACCATGGCTGAGACACCTAGTCCTCCAGGCACTGAGGAACTCCAGGGCATTCTGTGGGTCTTGTGGGCAGCCAGCACCTCTACCTGTTCCTCAGAAGATCGTGGCCACCTGGGAAGCCATCAGCCTGGGAAGGCAGCCGGTGCCTGAATACTTCAACTTTGCCCATGAAGTGCTGGATGTGTGGAGTCGGCTGGAAGAGATGAAGGCTGTTCTGTCCTAGAGTCCATCTGGGGCATCTGAGGCTGCCCTCATGTACCACAATGAGACTCAAGGCTCCAAGACATGTTGATGAGGAAATTTGGACCTGGGAATTTTGCTAGTTCTAAAATGTAAACTGTTGGCATTTGAGACTTAGGAAAAAAATTCTGAGTCAGTGTTGTGAGCCTTAGACATGCTTGTTCCTTCTCTGAAGTGTCCTGCATTCTTGAGCCCAAATCATACAGTGAGACAGTTATGTCCCTTCTGATTCCCTTCCAGTTGTTCATCAACTGAAGGAGGAAGTTTTGTTTTGCTGCTACTCTGTCTTTGATGTCTCTCTCTCACTGTCATGCCCTTCTCTTCTAAATAAGGAAAGAAGGCCGGGTGCGGTGGCTCATGCCCATAATCCCAGCACTTTGGGACACCGAGAAGGGCAGATCACCTGAGGTCAGGAGTTCAAGACCAGCCTCGCCAACATGGTGAAACTCCGTCTCTACTAAAAATACAAAAAAAAAAAAAAAAAAAATTACCCAGGCATGGTGGTGCACACCTGTAGTCCCAGCTACTTTGGAGGCTGAAGCATGAGAATTGCTTGAACTCAGGAGGCAGAGGTTGCAGTGAGCCAAGATCATGCCACTGCACTCCAGCCTAGACAACAGAGCGAGACTCCACCTCAAAAAATAAAATAAAATACAACAAAACAATATAAAATAAGGAAAGAATAGGGCTCAGGCTCAAAGCTTTTTGCAGATCATAACAGATACATAGAATTGAATAAGATAACCCTGATTTCTTTGTGTGTCTCTGTGCCTCTGCTTTCTTCTTTATTTTCCCTTATATCTGTGTCTGTTGGGTCTCTCTATTTCATGGTTACCTTTTATTTGTGTTACATGATACTAACTTTTCATTTATAAGAGGAAGACATACTTGTAAAACTGTATTTCAGCCAATGTGAAGCTTAACCAGTGAGAAAAGCCTTTTCCCTAGGGGCTTTTTGTCCAGAACAATTACAGACAAATGTTTAACTTCATTGTTGCCTAAGGTGATGGATAACAGTAGGGACAAACAATAGACTCACCAAAAAGTGAAAAAAGAAAAGCTGGAGAATACAAAACTGGAAACATAAAATTTAATTCAAAGAATTGTATTCATGTTAATTGTAAGAAGAGATTGTTTAAAGAAAAAATATGAAGTAAATGGCATTGTTAGTAGATACAATAAAATTAACTGTCAGCAGATGTGGTGAAACTTATGAAGGTGGTATGAGGATGACTGAGACTTAAAAGCAGGATTTGCAGTCAGATAGACATTGTTCATCCATGTACATGAAGTGTGACCTTGGACAAGTGCCCTAAGTTCTTTAGATCTCAACTTTCTCATCTGTAAAATGGTAGTCAGACCATATGCTACTTAGAGTAATAGTGAGAATTAAATGAGAATTGCATGTAAGAGATGAAGCCAGGATGCTCCATTACTGATGGCCTACAAAAATCTAAGTTCTTTTTGCAATACTAGGGGCATCCTTAGAAGACTTCTCCTAATGATAAAAACAAGCAAGCAGGATTAGGTCAGGAAAAAAAATGGTAGAATAAGGACTTTCCAGCTATGTAGTAGCCTTGAAAAATAACAGCCCCCATTTCTGGTGCATCACGGCAACCATTAGATGGGCCAGAATGGAGTTGGAGTTTTTTCAAAGCTTCACTTATGAAGAACTGTTATTATTTGAGCTGCCCATTGGTCCTTTGGAAGACCCTACTTGTAAAACTGTATTTGAATCAACTTGAAGCTCAACCAATGAGAAAAGCCTTTTCCCTGGGGGTTTTTGTCCAAAACAATTACAGACAAATGTTTTAGCTTCATTGTTGCCTAAGGTGATGGATAACAGTAGGACAAACAATAGATTCACCAAAGAGTGAAAAAAGAAAAGCTGGAGAATCCAATGTCTATGGGAGCTTTAAAAAATTCTATTGTATTCCTGGAAATCTAGAAATCAACACACCTAAGTAAGGCTGTGTGCTTTCCCAGGGCTTTGCACATGCTTAGGAAAGATCTGAGGAAACTCTAGGCTCCCACTTCTGGCAGACTGAGAGTTGGAGCATGCAGGAAATTAAGACTAAGGCAGGATTGTTAATTGCCTGGCTGAGTGCTAAAGGTGTGCCCCAACACCCACCCAAAGGCTGGGAGATTTATTGGTTTCAGGCATTTAAAGAAATTTCTGTCTAATCATAAGATGACTACTAAGTGATGCTGAGTGAGTAAGTGATCATGCACTTATTCAGAAGGCTAGGGTTTTTAGGCTGTTATTATTATTATTGTTACCTCTTCCAGCTCATGCATTCCAACCCTCCCCAGCCCCTTCCTGCCTTCATCTCTTACCTCTATACCCAAAGCCTTCCCCGCTATCCACTCAACATCCCCTTCTGTTTTATGCCAGGGACTGTGATGATTCCAGGTGTCACTCAGCTGACGGAGAAGGACCTCAAGTACCGGCTGCAGGCGTCCAGGGCCAAGTCCATTATCACCAGTGACTCCCTAGCTCCAAGGGTGGACGCCATCAGTGCCGAATGCCCCTCCCTCCAGACCAAGCTGCTGGTGTCAGACAGCAGTCGGCCAGGCTGGCTGAACTTCAGGGAACTCCTCCAGTGAATTGGGGCTCTCCAGGAGAACAGCAGAAAAATGAAGTCATTTCCCCTTTAAGCAACAAGAGATGAAATGCATTGCTGATTCCACACATAGAGAGCGAATCAGAGAGGAACACTCCCATTGGCAGCCAGGCTGACTTGAGCATAATCTTGGTCCCTACCTTAATGTTCAAGGTCCCTCATTCAGTCAGTGCTGGATTTGTCAGCAGCTTTTCTGTGCTTCATTTGCTTCTATAATGCGGTGGTAGTTATTAGAGCTACCATTCAGAGTACATGAAATAACCTATATGGTGCATTTGGCACATAGCAGGTGATCAGTTAATAATAAACTAGTGCCCATGTATTGGGTACTTAGTGTATTGCTAGATACTGTGCTATGTAAGCCTTCACCTTCATTCATTGACGCAGCAAAGATTTAATGAACATCTATTTCATGACAAGCATTGTGTTTGGTGTTCAGAACACCATAATGGATCAAACATCATCTTATTTAATCCCTGAAAAGGACATTGTGATGGGCCCTTTAACCCAGTTTTACAGATGAGGAAACTGAGACTTGGAAAACTAAAGTGACTTGCCCAAGGTGCTAAAAAGTAGTCAAGTCAGGAGTGGGCAGAGCCGAGACCATATTTGCCTTAGAGCAAGGGCCTGGTGGAAACCCATCTCAGAATTTGAGACTTTGTCCTGATTGGAAGCCAGAACCCAAAAGGAGCCTCTCAGGGGCCTGAACCATTGAGTCACGCATGCTCACCCCACAGACCAGCTGCATCAGATTCACCTGGGTGCTGTTTTGAATACAGATGACAAGGCCTCACATCTGACCTACTTAACCAGACATAGCTGAGCAAGAGCCCTGGGGAACTTTTTTAAAAAATCAGCCCATAGGGCCAGGCACCATGGCTCACGCCTGTAATCCCAGCACTTTTGGAGGCTGAGGCAGGCAGATCACCCGAGGTCGGGAGTTTGAGACCAGCCTGACCAACATGGAGAAACCCCGTCTCTACTAAAAATACAAAATTAGCTGGATGTGGTGGCGCATGCCTATAATCCCAGCTATTTGGGAGGCCGAGGCAGGAGAATCACTTGAACCCGGGAGGCAGAGGTTGCAGTGAGCCAAGATCACGCCATTGCACTCCAGCCTGGGCAACAAGAGCGAAACACCATCTCAAAAGAAAAAAAAAAAAATCAGCTCATATGATTTTGAGAGCTGTCAGGTGGGCCTAGATCAGTGGTTCTCAATTTTGGCTGTTACTAGAATTACTGAGAAGCATTTAAGAAAACATCAAAGATTCTGATTTTATTTTGTTCAGGGTGGATACAGACAAGTTTCTTCCAAAAATTTACCAGGGGACTTCACAGTGCAGCCAGGGATGAGAGCCCGTGGATTAGCTGATCATCCAGATCACAGAACTCTGGGAATTACCTAGATCTCAAAACCCCACATTGGGGGAAACCTTTAGAAAAGAGTTCTAAATTATTAGAAATTGGGATGGGGGTGGAAGCTGTGCCTAAATGTGCAGAATTATAGACATGGACATGTGTGTGTTCTACCAGAAAGTCTTCATACCTTGGTAAGAAAGCATGGGCTCTTTTGAGTGAGTTATGTAACCATTTTGAGCCTCAGTTTCCTGGTCTGCAAAAGGGTTATAATGATAGTACCTGCCCCTTGAAGTGGTTGCAGATTACCCAAGCCAGAGCTTTCAGCACAGCACCTCACATGTGGTATTTATGAAACGGTAGTCATATTGTTGTTATACATATTATTGGTGCTACTAACTGTTTTTACTGTGGTAGTGCCACCTAGTGTTTTTACGTTTTACAGGGAGGCATCTACAGAGCACAACTGCGTGAGGACAAAGAGTCGAGACCCACTGGCTATCTACTTCACCAGCGGAACCACCGGGGACCCCGAGATGGTCGAGCACTCCCAGAGCAGCTACGGACTGGGTTTTGTGGCCAGCAGAAGGTACCAGAGCAGCTTGTCTAGAGGATCCAAGAACAGAAAGTGGGGAGTGGTCTGGAGGGGGTGGTGTGAGGGGAAAGGTGTCAGGAGCTGAGGTCAGAGAGCCAGCAGAATTACTGAGAAGCCAATAGGAGCAGCTTAGGAAGGATCTTGATGGTTCTGGATTTTACTCTGAGCGAGGTGAAAAGCCACGGGAGGTTTCTTGTTAAATCGTGCTATATATATATATATATATATATATATATATATATATATATATACATACATACACATATATATATACATACACACACATATATATACATACACATAAATATGTGTATGTATACATATGTATACATACACATAAACATATATATACATATATCATAAATGTACCCTTTTAACCATTTTAAGTGTACAGTTTAATGTCATTAAATACATTCACATTGTTGTGCAACCATGATCACCATCCATTTCCAGAATTTACTTTATCTTTCCAAATGAGAACTATGCCCCCATTACCCAATAACACCCCATTACCCTCTCCCCTCACCCCTGGTAACCTCTATTTTACTTTCAATCACTGTGAATTTGATACTCTAGGTATTTCGTGTGATTGGCATCATGCAGTCTGTCCTTTTGTTTTGCAGTTTGGCTTCTTTCACTTAGCATAATGTCCTCAAGGTTCATCCGTGTCATAGCATGTGTCAAAATTTCCTTCCCTTTTAAGACTGAAAAATATTCCATTGTATGGATAGACCACATTTTATTTATTTTAATTTTAATTTTATTTTTATTTTTTTGAGACAGAGTTTTGCTCTTTTACCCAGGCTGGTGTGCAGTGGTGCGATCTCCGCTCACTGCAACCTCTGCCTTCCGGTTTCAAGCAATTCTCCTGCCTCAGCCTCCCAGATAGCTGGGATTACAGGTGCCTGCCACCACAGCCGGCTAATTTTTGTATTTTTAGTAGAGATCGGGTTTCACCATGTTGGCCAGGCTGGTCTTGAACTCCTGACCTCGTAATCCTCCTGCCTCAGCCTCTCAAAGTGCTGGAATTACAGGCATGAGCCACTGCACCTGGCCATGACCACATTTTAAATAATCCATTCACCTGTTGATAGACACTTGGGTAGCTTCCACATTTTGGCTATTGTCAATAATGTTGCTATAAACAATGGCATGTGAGTATCTGTTAGAGTCTCTGCTTTCACTTCTTTTGGGTATACATGCAGAAAGGAAATTGCTGGATCATATGGTAATTCTATGTTTAATTATTTTTGAGAAGTGTTGGATATTTTGAGCAGAGGAGTGACATAATCTAATATGTTTTTTAAAGGCTCACTCAGGATGTTGGGTTGACAATGAAACTGTAGGGGAAACAGGTAAAAAAGATGACCAGTGCATTAAGAGGCAAGCATGGTAGCTTGCCCGGGGAGCAGTAGTGGGAGAAGAGATGAGATTCTGAATGTATTTTCAACCTAGACCCAATAAGACTTGCTGACAGAATCAGTGTGGAATGAGAAGGAGGAGTCAAGGAGAGCTCTAAGAGGAATGGCCTGAACAACTGGAAGCACTAAATGATGGGGGAAGAACTGTGGGATGAGCTGTCTGGTGGCAAGAAAACAGTTTGTTTATGGAGTTGTCAATTTGAGAGTCTTCTTAGACATCTCCATCCCCTTGTTAAAAGTGGAGATGTTGAGTGGGCATTTGGATACACATGTCTGAAGTTAATGAGAAAGATTCATGCTGAACTTATCAGTGTAAAGATGGTATTTAATACCATGAGATGGGATGAGATCAGCAAAGTGCAATATAAACTGAAAAGACAATGGGTCTCAGGACCAAGTGCCTGAGGCATTTCTGCACTGAAGGGGAAGACCAGGAGGACTCAGCAGAGGAGACTGAGAAGGGAACAGCCAATGAAAGGGGGAGAATGAGTAGTGCGTGTGTCCCAGGATTCAAGTGCATGACCGCTTTTCTGTCTTCCATGTTTGCAGACACTGTTTCCCATTCCTGGGATGCTCCTGCTTCTCTGCCTCACCTATATAATCCCTATATATTGTTTATGTCTAACTCAAGTGTCACCTCCTCCACCACAGCATTTCTCAGAAACCCATGTCCATCATTGCTCTGGGTTAGGTGCCTATTCTCTATAATTGCACAAGGCTTTGTGTTTAGCTCTATTAAAACATGCTCTCCAGGGGCTTCCTAGATATTTATACTTCCTAAACTATAAGGCCCTCAAAGTAAGACTAATCGTTCATTTCTAGATCCCTAGTGCTAAGTCCAGACTAAATGCTAAATAAATGTTGGCTAAATAAAGTGACCTTAGCACAGAGTATTGAGGTTAATTTTTTTCCCTTGTATATCACATCCACTGGACTGTGAACTTTCTGGAAACTCTTTTTGCTTCTGTATTCTTAGCCTAGGGCATAGGTACATGGAAGATGCTCAATAAATGCTGGTTGAGACAATAGTTGACTTGAAGGTTCTTGTTCAGGTTTCACAAGTATAAGTGAGTACCCACTGAGCAGGGCTCCAAATGTGGTGATATAGATAATACAATCCTTTTTAAAGGTAGAGTCATTGCCAAGGGTACTGACATTCTCTAATTTTTGGCAGATGGTGGTTGGCCTTGACCAAATCGGACGTCTTCTGGAACACGACAGACACTGGCTGGGTGAAGGCAGCCTGGACTCTCTTCTCTGCCTGGCCTAATGGATCTTGCATTTTTGTGCATGAGCTGTCCCGAGTTGATGCCAAAGTTATCCTGAATGTAAGAGGAAAAACCAATAATACCCCATATGTGTTGGATACAAATGAGATGAGTGGGATATAGAATTTCAGGCTGCAGGAGAAAACATATAAATCAGTGAATTTAAGGCTTCTTTGGTGTGGCTCCCTGGCCTTCCATAATCTGGTTCCTGACCACCTGGTTCCCTTCAATCATTGCCTATGCTCTAGCTAGATTCTTAGATGTAAGACTATTTCGTTGCTATTTCTCCTGCATGGGGTGCCCTTGTCTCCACCACTTTCTTCCCAATGCTCCTGCCAAAACCCTAGGTATTTGTCAAACCCTTAGGCAAAATCAGTCTACGCCTCAACTCCAAATGCTACTGTCCATGGTGCTTAACCTGAGTAGCTGGCCCAACTAGAGAGTCCTGGTGACTCCTGCTCAGCCTCCCAGGGTCTTCTCATGGGGAGGGAGGAGATTGGTGCCCCCAGTCAAGACACAGGTCACCTTTCTTCTGCCCCCCACATCCTAACTGTCATTCCTTAAAACGTCAGAGGTTCCTTCTGCTCTTATTATTTGTACTGAGATAAGCTGTATCACATGGTAGCTAACTGCACAGGCTGTGCCATCAGTCAAAGAGTCAGACCTGGACTCTGATCCTACACCTTTGATTCGCTAGCTGTGTGGCCTTGGGGAAGTTGCCTAATCTCCTGAGCTGCAGTTTCAGCCTCATCTGTAAGAAAGGGATAAGATATCTCTATAGAGTTGCTGAGTGAATGAAATGATACAAGGCAAAGGGGCCAGCACATCATAGGTTCTTTTTTGAAATAATTTTTAACTTTTGTGGATACATAGTAGGTGTATATATTTATGGGGTACATGTGGTGTTTTGATGTAGGCATGCAATGCGTGAAAATCACATCATAGAGAATAGGGTATCCATCCCCTCAAAGCATTTATCTTTTGTGTTACAATCTAATTACACTCTTTCAGTTATTTTAAAATGTACAATTAAGTTTTTATTGACTATAGTCACCCTGATGTGCTTTAAAATAACAGGTCTTATTCATTCATTCTATTATTTTGGTACCAACAAACCATCCCCACCTTTCTCCCAGCCCCCGACTACCCTTCCCAGCCTCTGGTAATCATCCTTCTAATCTCTATTTCCATGAGTTCAATTGTTTTGACTTTTAAATCTCACAAATAAGTGAGAATATGTGAAGTTAGTCTTTCTGTGCCTGGCTTATTTCACTTAACATGATGATATCCAGTTCCACCCATGTTATTGCAAAAAACAAGACCTCATTTTTTTTTATGGATCCATTGTGTATATGTACATTTTCTTTATCCATTCATCTGTTGATGGACACTTAGGTTGCTTCAAAACATAGTAGATTCTTTTTTTAAAAAAATTATTTTCATAGGTTATTGGGGAACAGGTGGTGTTTGGTTACATGAGTAAGTTCTTTAGTGGTGATTTGTAAGATTTTGGTGCACTCATCACCTGAGCAGTATACACTGCACCCAACTTGAGGTCTTTTATCACTCACCCCTTCCCACAATTTCCCCCAAGTCCCCAAAGTCCATTGTGTCATTCTTACACCTTTGCATCCTCATAGCTTTGCTCCCACTTATGAGGGAGAATATAAAATGTTTGGTTTTCCATTTCTGAGTTGCTTTACTTAGAATAATAGTCTACAATCTCATCCAGGTCCCTGCGAATGCCATTAATTCATTCCTTTTTATGGCCGAGTTGCATTGCATTATATATATTTATATACCACACTTTCTTTGTCCACTTGTTGATTTATGGGCATTTGGGTTGGTTCCACATTTTTGCAATTGCAAACTGTGCTGCTATAAACATGTATGTGCAAGTATCTTTTTCATATGACTTCTTTTCTTCTGGGTAGATACTCAGTAGTGGGATTGCTGGATCAAATGGTAGTTCTACTTTTAGTTCTTTAAGGAATCTCCACACTGTTTTCCACAGTGGTTGTACTAGTTTACATTCCTACCAGCAATGTAGAAGTGTTGCTTGTTCACTGCATCCATGCCAACATCTGTTATTTTTTGATATTTTGATTATGGCCATTCTTGCAGGAGTAAGCTGGTATCGCATGGTGGACCAAATATAGTAGATTCTTAACCCATATTGATTATTATCATCATGATCAAACTCATCACCATCATTATCCATGTAGTGCTTGATCAGCCAATGTATGGACCTTCTCCTTGCACTGTCCCCAGCTCTGATATAGTGTTTTCATTATCTATTGCTATGTAATAAATTATACTGAAACTTAGCACTATAAAACACAAGCATTTATCTCACAGTTTCTGATGGTCAGGAAGCTGGAGGTAGCTTAATGAGGGGGTTTGGGAGCAGGGTCTCTCATGAGGTTGCAATCAAGAAGTCAGCAAGGTATGCTCATGTTCATAGCAGCATTAACAATAACTAAAAGGTGAAAGCAACGCAAGTGTCCATCCACAGATGAATGAATAAACAAAATGTGGTGTATATGTACAATGGAATATTACCTACCCTTAAAAAGGAAGGACATCTTGTTGTATGATATAACGTGGATAACCCTTGAGGACATTATGCTAAGTGAAACATGCCAGTCATACAAGAACAAATACTGTATGATTCCGCTTACATGAGATACCAAGAGTAGTCAAATTTATAGAGACAGAAAGTACAGTGGTGTTTACCAGGAGTTAGGGGAGAGAGTAATGGGAAATTATTGTGTAATGGGTACAGAGTTTAAGTTTGAGAAGATAAAAATAGTTCTGGAGGTGGATGGTAGCAATGGTTGCACAACACTCTGGAAATGTTTAATCCCACTGGACTATACACTTAAAAACCGTTCCAATGGGCAAATCCTATGTTGTGTGTATTTTGCCACAATAATTTTAAAGAAGATATTTGCTAGGACTGCAATCGTCTTAAGGATTGACTGAAGCTGGAAAATTGCTTAAAAGTTCACTGGTGGCTGGGCACAGTGGTTCATACCTGTAATCCCAGCACTTTGGGAGGCCAAGGCGGGTGAATCATGAGGTCAGGAATTAAAGACCAGCCTGGCCAGGATGGTGAAACCCCGTTTCTACTAAAAATACAAAAATTAGCCGGGCCTGGTGGTGGGCACCTGTAATCCCAGCTACTCAGGGGTCTGAGGCAGAGAATTGCTTGAACCCGGGAGGCAGAGTTTGCAGTGAGCTGAGATCTTGCCACTGCACTCCAGCCTGGGTGACAGAGTGAGACTCCATCTCAAAAAACCAAACAAAAAACCAAACAAAAACCTCACTGGTGGTTTTTAGTAGACTTCAATTTCTCACTGGGTGTTTGCTAGTCTCCAGTTTCTCACTGTGTGCACCTGTCCGTAGGATGGCTTGAGCATACTAAAAACATGGTGGCTTGCTTCTGCCAGAACAGGGGATCCAAGAAAGGGAGAGAGAAAGAACATCCAAAAAAGAAGCCATAGTCTTTGTATAACCAAATCTTGAAAGTGGTATTCATCACCTTGGCAGTATGCCATTGCTGTCACAGACCCACTTTGGTATGAGGTGAGAGGGGATCCTCCAAAGGTGCACATGCCAGGAAGTAGGGGTCACTGGACACCATGTTGGCTGCTGGATTCCACACATAGTTTTCAGCTTCTCTGCTTTGGTACTGAGACTATAAAGATGCATTTGGCTCCATCTTCATGGTCCCACCCCAGTGATTCTAAGGACATCTTTCACCCTTTGTTTTTGTTTAGACTCTCTCCACATTCCCGATAACCACCCTCTGCTGTGTTCTAACCATCTTTCGGCTGCTTGTGCAGGAGGATCTGACCAGGTACAGCCCATCTATTTCGTGCTTTGAGGGCCTAAGTATGTGAATATATAGCATGGGTATCCACACACACAACTACCCTCTCATTCCAACTCTCTTTCTTTCTCTGTCTCTCCCTCTATATATTTTTCTGCCTCTCTCTTTGTCTCTCTCTCCCACACACATTTATACACATACACATTGACAAGTCAACATACCTGTAAATCTCACAGATGCCCCTCAAGAACAAGCTTCTGGCCCCCCAAAATTTGCATCCAGATGGAACTAAATAGATTTAAGGCAGACTGAAATTTTAGCACCTGAGATAGGCTTCTCCTCACACCATACACCCATGGGCTATTCTGTCAGCAGTGTGTCTGCTACCTCTGTGAGGGAAGAGAAATGATTGGACAATTGTTAGCCACCTATGGAGTGCGGTTTGTGGCCAGGGCCCTCAGGTGTGGTGAAACTAACAAGCCCGCACCACAGTAGATGCCCCAACTCTCAGCCTCAGACTAACCCCAGCCAACTGTTCTCTGAGCACATGCCATTGGGCACCCAAGAGAAAGGGACAAGGCACTGATGATGGCTCCATCCTGGGTGAAGCCAAAGCAACATCTTCTAGCAGAACAGGGCTAGTTGCTGGGGTATATGGAGAGAGGCCCACCATCCTTCAGTATCCACCAACCCTGATCTGTTCTCCCTCTTTTGTCCTCCCCCAAGTCATGAGGAGTCGTCCTCTCATCTTTCCTAATCACATGAATCTACCCACCAAGTGTCCAAAAGAGGGAGTTCTTACATGCTTCTAAAAGTGAATTCTTCTCCAATGTAAGAAAATCATCCCATTCATTGATCTGATGTGTGCATCTCCACATGATGATTTTGGCTGAAAGCAAGCTCCAAGTACCTCGTTAAGAACAATGTCGTTGAATGCTCTTTGGTAATAATAAGTAACTTAATCAAGCCAATTTGATCTCCCCTCTCCTCCAAGATTAAAAATGTACTTGCAATCACTGATTTTTTTTTTATAGTTTGGATGATTTGTTGAACAGAGAGGGCATTTTGCAACATAATTAATATCTGTAGGAATTTTTGGGATTCTTAGGGGTCTAATTTTTATCTTTTCAATTTTCTTTCCTTTCTTTTCCTTTTTCTTTTATTTTTATTTATTTATTTATTTTAGAGACAGAGTCTTGCTCTGTTGCCCAGGCTGGAGTGCAGTGGCATGATCTCGGCTTACTGCAACATCCGCCTCCCAGGTTCCAGCTTTCCTCCCACCTCAACCTTCCAAGTAGCTGGGACTACAGGCATGTGCCACCACACCTGGCTAAGTTTTAGTATTTTTTGGTAGAGACGGGGTTTTACCACGTTGACCAGGGTGGTCTTCAACTCCTGAGATCATGCAATCTGCCCACCTAGGCCTCCCAAAGTGCTGGGACTACAGGTGTGAGCCATGGTGCCTGGCCTATCTTTTCAATTTCTAATTGATCTATCCTTTTCAATCAGATTACTGTCCTAACCAATTTATTATCAATCAGTTTTTTTCCAACTAAATTATTTTGGCCAAGTTACCTGGAACTCACCATATTATGCCAAAACCTATTATATGAGCTTCTGATTTTATCTCAAACTCAGATAGGATGGATCTTTTAAAAATTATCTGTCCATGAGGAGCATGGTTGCAAAGCCAGTGGGTGGACTCACTTAGAGAAGATTAAAAAGCAGGGGCATCTACCCTCTAGTGCCTGTGGTGTTTGCATCTGGGCAGTGGCAACAGAGGGCGGGGTGGTATGAAGATCCTGACGTAGGTGGCCTTGTTTTCCTGCCTGAGAAAGGTACCAGTTTCAGAGCCTGAGGCACTGTCTGACCGGAGGAGAGGCCCTCAACCCTGACGTGAGGGAGAAGTGGAAACACCAGACCGGTGTGGAGCTCTACGAAGGCTATGGCCAGTCTGAAACGGTGAGTGCTGGAGGGGCCAGGTCCCTACCCCCCAGGTCCCCACCCCCCAGGTACCCTCGAGAGCTTCCTGCCTCTCCAGCTGTCACCTCCCTGAAGCTTCTCAGGGACCACCCTTCCCCCAGGGGAGAAGCCGATAACAAAATTCCATCAGCTTTCCTTCCCTTTTGATTTCCATATGTTCTCACTTATAAGTGGGAGCTAAGCTATGAGGATGCAAAGACATACAGAGTGGTATAAAAGACTTTGGAGACTCAGAAGGAGGAAGGTGGGAGGAGGGGCGTGAGGGTAAAAAAAGTACATATTGGGTATAATGTACACTGCTCAGGTGACAGATGCACTAAAATCTCAGGATTCACGACTATAGAATTCATCCACGTTACAAAAAACGCTCGTACCCAAAAAGCTATTGAAATACACACACACACACACACACACACACACACACACACACACACACAACTTATAAATTAAAAAAAAGGTAATTTAAAGTATTTTTACAATTATACCATGCCAGCAAACCAGCCCTCACTGCTGAAGGCATTGTTTGTCTCCACCAAGACAGTCTACATCTGCCACTGTTCAGAGTCCAAGATTCTAAGCAGCGTCCTCTATAGTCATCTAGGAAGAGATCTGGGGATCAACTGAGTCTTTTGGCTTAGAGATGGGTTAAGTTCTTTAGGTTTGAGTGCCCACTGGAGTGCCCCATAATTGTTTGCTAACTATGGAAAGAAAAGAAGAAAGACAGGCAAGAAAGAGGGAAGAAAATAGGAAGAAAATGAAGAAGGAAGGGAGGGAGGAAATAAAGGAAAGAGAAAGGAAAGGAAGGAAGAAAGGAAGAGGAAAAAGATGAAAGGAAGGAAGGAAATAGGGAACAAAGAAGAAGGGAGGAGAGAGGAAAATGGAGAATGAAATATCGGGGAAAGGAATGAAAAAAAGAAGGAGGAAAGAAAATGAAGGAGGGAAGGAAGAAAACAGGAAAGGGAAAGAAAGGAAAGAAAGAGGAAAGGAAAGAAGGAAGGGAAGGAGTGAGGGAGGAAGAAAAAAGAAAAGAAAGAAGGGAGGAAGAACGGAGAGAAATGGAGAGAGGAGAAGGGAAAGAAAGAAGAAAGTGAGGCAGGAGAAAAAAGAGGATGAGAGAAAGAGTTATCAGGCAGGGTGAGAGACAGGCATGGCCCAGGAAAGAAGCTAAGTGGAAAGGCTCTTCTTTATCTGTACTGCATTCTCCCCAGGTTGTCATCTGTGCCAATCCAAAAGGCATGAAAATCAAGTCTGGATCCATGGGGAAGGCGTCCCCACCCTACGATGTGCAGGTAGCAGCCTCCCCCAACTTCTGGCAAGGCCTGGCATGGAGAGGAGAAAGACACACAGTCCTGGCTGGCACGGGCTGCTGGGCTGCTGGAGGGGCCCAGGGTGTAGACACTCATGTATGCACCTCTGTGATGATCTCCTTACCAGATTGTGGATGATGAGGGCAACGTCCTGCCTCCTGGAGAAGAGGGGAATGTTGCCATCCGTATCAGACCCACCCGGCCCTTCTGTTTCTTCAATTGCTATTTGGTAAGAGACGGGGAACAGCTGTTCTCATGACAGTTACTGTGTGCTAAGCATTGTGCACCACACTTTGTAAATATCTATTTGTTTAATCCTTACAATGACTGCATGAGGCAGGTTGCTACTATTATTAATAAAGTTCTGTTATTGATAAGGAAGACTATTATTGATAAGGAAGCTAGTACAAAGGGGAAGTGACTTATCCAGCATCATGCAGCTAGTACAGGCAGGACATGGGATTTAAACGTGGGTGTGTCTGAAAGCGTAAACATATGACATGAGGGCAGCACCATTGTTTTAATGAGGAGAAAATCGAGGCGCAGTAAAGGAAAGGAGCTTCTGAAGGTCAAACTGCAGCCGGTTGCGGTGGCTCACACCTGTAATCCCAGCACTTTGGGAGGCCGAGGAAGGTGGATCACCTGAGGTCAGGAGTTCAACACCAGCCTGGTCAGCATAGTGAAACCCCGTTTCTACCAAAAATACAAAAATCAGCCAGGCATGGTGGCACATGCCTCTAGTCCCAGCTACTTGGGAGGCTGAGGCAGGAGAATCGCTTGAACCGGGGAGGAGGAGGTTGCAGTGAGCCAAGATCATGCCACCGCACTCCAGCCTGGGCAAGAGAAGGAGACTCTGTCTCAAATAATAATAATAATAATAATAAAATAAATAAATAAATACATAAAGGTCAAACTGCACTATTGTGTCAGAGCTGTCTTCAGGATTCTTTTTGTGGTTTGCTAGCAGGGCACAAACCTGGGATTTCAGTCCAAGTTTCTGGGATAATTCAGTAACTGCTTCTCTTTTGTATTCATCTTGGCTGGTGTTTATGTTGGGCTTTCTTTTCTTCACAGCTTTCTCTCAGGTTTAAGCAATTCTCTTGCCTCAGCCTCCCAAGTAGCTGGGATTACAGGCATGCACCACCACACCCAGCTAATTTTTTTATCTTTAATAGAGACAGGGTTTCACTATGTTGGCCAGCTGGTCTCAAATTCCAAACCTCAAGTGATCCACCCACCTCAGCCTCCCACAGTGCTGGGATTACAGGCATGAGCCACCACACCCGGCCTAGCCCTTCACTTTCTACCCTCAGTGATTCCTGAGCACAAAGAGTATTCATGTGTTCTCTTGTCCTAAAAAACACAGCCAGTGGCCCTGTGCCCACCCTCCTGCTTTCAACTGTGCTTTCTAGACCCCCTTCTAAGGATGGTGGTGGGTGGCTGCCCTTAACCATTGGCTGGCAGCTTGATTCCAATCAAAAGAGGGAAATCCCACAACTAAACAGGGCCATAGCTCCCTGTCCATTGGGGAACTCTGGGCAGCCGGGACTTTAGGAACTGCTGAACTTTCTGTTGAGTGGTCTCCAGCTTCCTACAGGGGGCTACTGGGGCAGTAACTGGCCTTAGCGGTTGTTCCCAGAGGGTCCTTCACGGGTTGTCTTTGTCTTTCAGAACAATCCTGAGAAGACAGCTGCATCAGAACAAGGGGGCTTTTATATCACAGGCGAGCGAGCTCGCATGGAAAAGGATGGCTACTTTTGGTTTATGGGAAGAAACGACGATGTGATCAATTCTTCAAGGTCAAGCTGTCTGCACTTTCCTCCTCCCTTTGAAGTTTCATGGGGGTTGAGGGAAGCCCACTTGGAAGAGTTTGTTTTTCCCTTCCAGCTACCAGATCGGGCCTGTTGAAGTAGAAAGTGCCCTGGCAGAGCATCCTGCTGTCCTGGAGTCGGCTGTGGTCAGCAGCCCAGACCCCATCAGGGGAGAGGTAACCAGTGCACCCAAGAACATGGCCTCCTGCTTCTGTACCTATTAGCACCCAGCAGAACAAGCAGGAAGGCTCAGATTGTCCTGTATTTCACCTCCATCCATGTGCCACAAAGTTGAAATGCCACCATCAGACACACGTTGCCTTCATGTCTTTAGAGATACGATTACTCTCTAAAGGGACATAATGGGAAAACACCAACACTTTGCTTTTAAATGGACACAACTACATCCCAGAGAGGCTGGCTATGGGGCAGGAGATCTTAGGGGGAGGTGCAGGCTCTGTATCCATCCTATCTAATAAAAAGTCTTTTCTATTTGCAGATGAGGACATAGCAAGCACACCAGTAATAGTTGCTGATGGCTGTAACCTGAGAGGGATAGAATATGTATCCAAAATGACCTTGATATACTAGAAAGATGGGCCAAATTTAATAAGCTGGGCTTTCATGGGAGAAATCTTTTTATTTTTTTTGAGATGGAGTCTTGCCGTGTTGTCCAGGCCGAAATGCAGTGGCATGATCTTGGCTCACTGCAACCTCCGCCTCCCAGGTTCAAGTGATCTTCCTGCCTCAGCCCCCCTCCAGTAGCTGGGATTACAGGCACATGTCACCACACCTGGCTAATTTTTGTATTTTTAGTAGAGACAGGGTTTTGCCTTGTTGGCCAGGCTGGAGGTCTTAAACTCCTGATCTCAGGTGATCCACCCACCCCGGCCTCCCAAAGTGCTGGGATTACAGGTGTGAGTCACCGTGCCCGGCCAGGAGGTCTTTCTGTGGGTCCCAGAAGAATGCATATTATGGGAAAGATCAGGTTCCAGGCAGACTTAGGTACTTTTCACTGGCTTACATCCAACATAATCCTAAAGCACAACAGTTACCTTTTGAAAGTTAGTGCAACATCAGCCTGCATTCTCAGAAGCACCAGGACCACAGGAGAGATTCTCAAAGTCTGGTTCGTGGGCTGCTTGCAACTGTATCATCTGAGATTCTTGTTTAAAATATAGATTTGTAGACCTAAAGTCAGACTTACCAAATCATAATGACTGGGAATGCAGCCCAGAGAATCTGCATTTTAGCCAGCCATTCTTGGCCAAGTGATTCCCCTCTAAAATCCAAAGCCATTAATGTATAATAAGGGAGGTGTGGAGTCCCATTGATGTGCTGAAGAAATCTACCTCAAACATATGCCTAGTTCTGCATGCCGTGAGTTAACTGGGACAGTGACAAATGGCTGTCTGCTCAAACTTAATCCATGTATAGTGCTTAGAACTAAGTCTGGTGTGTAGAAAGTGCCCAACACATGAGCTGGACACGGTGGCTCATGTCTGTAATCCCAGCACTTTGGGAGGCCGAGGCGGGTGGATCACGAGGTCAGGAGATCGAGGCCATCCTGGCTAACACGGTGAAACCCCATCTCTACTAAAAATACTAAAAATTAGCCGGGCGTGGCGGTGGGCGCCTATAGTCCCAGCTACTCAGGAGGCTGAGGCGGGAGAATGGCGTGAACCCAGGAGGCAGAGCTTGCAGTGAGCCGAGATCACCTCGCTGAGCTCCAGCCTGGGCGACAGGGTGAGACTCTGCCTTAAAAAAAAAAAAAAAAAAAAAAGTGTCCAACAAATGTTTCGTAGTTACAGTAGTAAGAGTAAGAGGAAGCTCTTTCTAAAAGCATATCTGTCTGAACATGAAATGATAGTGGCCTTCCTCCCTGTGGGAAGTATGCAAGGACAGTGAGCTACCCCTTTAATAGACTACTGTTAACAGATAGGAATGCTGGAATTAATAAGCATCCAAGTGACCTTCCATTCCTAACAGAAACTATGTATGTTGTGCTTGAGTCTGGGACACTTCCTCCTGCCTGGCATAAGATAGCCTGAAGGAAAGTTGTGGGCAGAGAGACCCAAGGTGCAGAATGTCCCTCGGGATGTCTGGAACAGAAGTGGTGCAGTTCAGGGTCTGCTGATTGCAAATGTTCATCCATGCAGACCCCCAAAGACCTAGTTCCCCTTGAAAGTGCCTGCATTTTCCTCAATCCCACCTGTTCAAACTCATGCCTACCTACCTTTCTCATTAGGAAAATCTGGAAGAAAATGGCCCTAGGAGTTTATGAACCTCTTTTCTCCAAAATATTTGCTTCTTAAGAGAAGCGATGTTGGCTTCAAATGGTGTCATTCCAAGTATGGGGAGTAATTTGAGAAAGAGGTAGGAGTTTGAAATCATCCCGGAAAGGTCAATCCTCCTAATAGTCACACCTGGAAGGGCCAGCAAAAGAAAAATTGATGTTGTTTGTGTCACTGGCTGTGCCCAAAAAAACTAGTAGAACTTTCATGGTGCAAAGGTAAATGTAGGCACTTATTCAAGGCTCACTTAAGGAGAAAAGAGTTGTTATACGAGGCCTGATCTTTTCTGGGTATTTTGTTTTCCTGCAGGTGGTAAAGGCATTTATAGTCCTTACTCCAGCCTACTCCTCTCATGACCCAGAGGCACTAACGCGGGAACTCCAGGAACATGTGAAAAGGGTGACTGCTCCATACAAATACCCCAGGAAGGTAAACATCAGGGTTTCCAGGGCACAGTGATCTGGGAATCAGATGGGCACGCTCTGCCTAGGCTCCCACTCAGAGCCAGGCCCTGTGCCAGGCACTGGGGATATGGAGAAACTTGTAACCCTGGCTGCTGCTTCAGCATTTTTCTGTATTTCTTCACTTGGATTCTCCCCAAAGCACATTTTGTTCCTGCTCTAAGAACAGCCTGATCCCTACCACTAATCAGATACAAGAGGTAGTGCTCAAATGCTGTCAAAATGATCCTGTGCTCCAGGCTCCAGCTGTTTTGCTTCTGGCCATTTAGGGGGAAACCCTGAATCACTGACGCTTTCCAAGGACAGGCAGACAGTATTGTCTCTTTCAAAACAAAAGTCTTTTTGAGAAATGATGATTTCCAAGTGTTTTTTGTTTTGTGTTTGGTCACTAGGTGGCCTTTGTTTCAGAACTGCCAAAGATGGTTTCTGGAAAGATCCAAAGGAGTAAATTGCGAAGTCAGGAGTGGGGGAAATGAGGTGCAACCCCAGGAAGGCCCCGTAGACCTCCTAAGAGTCCACGAGATACTAATGGATCACTGGTCAGCCCCCATGGGGAGCATCATCTCTTCAACCCTAAAGATGTCAAAGGTGTGCAGCTTCCAAATGGCATCCCCAGGATCACTGGGCAATGCTGGAAAGAGCAAAAGAATATCATTGGCCCTGACCACATAGATGCTGCGCCGCCTAGCAAATGCTTGGTGGTTCGACTTCTCCCTCTGTCTGGGGGCAGGCTCAGCATCTGCCCACTGGTCTCACTAAGAGCTTTCAGATTTCCCTCCACAGGACAGGTTACCATAGACTTGGGGCACTTGTGGGTACTCATTCTCTGCCAGTGGGAATGTAAAGCTTTCATCCTTTGTATGCAACCATTTGGTAAAAATATGCAGGAACATAAAATAAAATATCCTTTAGCTCAGAAATTCTACCTTCGGGAGTCACCACAAAAGAAAAAATCAAAATGCAGAAAATGTGTGGTGCACTAAGATGATCACACAGCATTAAAACTAAAAAAAAAAAAAAGAAAAAATTAACAATTAACATCCAAACAACAAGGAAATGATTAACAAAATTGTAGTAGATTAACTCAATAACATATGATGTGGCCACTAAAATATTTAAGAGCAGTTTAGTATGTCTTGGGAAAAGTGTAAGCTATATTAATTTTAAAAATCAGAATAAAAATATTTGCATACTGGAGAATCCCAAGTCTGAAAAATAAAGGGAAAACTGTAGTTAATTGTAATCCTCCTGGAGATTGAGGAGGGAGGGAGAGAAAATAATGGATGGTAGTTTTTCTTCTTCCTTTTTCACTACATTTCTGTATTTTCCAAGTTTTGTACTAAGCACATAGAACTATTTTAATGAAAAAGTTATGTTAAAGAAAGCACATTCTGCTTCATGTCTAGTTCTTCCTCCACATACTCATACATCAACCCCAAAGACTGCTGTATTATGTCTGTATTAGTCAGCATTCTCCAGAGAAGGAGAAGCAATAGGACATATTTAGACACAGGAGAGGGGATTTATGATGGGAATTGGCTCACTCGATTTTGGAGGCTGAGAAGTTCCACAATCTGCCATCTGCATGCTGGAGATCCAGGAAACCCCGTGGTATAATTCCATCTGAGTCCAAAGGCCTGAAAACCAGAAGAGCCAATGTTATAACTCCCTGTCCGAGTGCAAAGTATCGAGAACCAGGAGTTTCACCGTCTGAGGACAAGAAAACACAGATATTCTAGCCCAAAAGGAAGGAGCAAATTCCTCTTTTCTCCTTTTTCTCCTCGTCATGCCCTAATGGATTGGATGATGCCTGCCCACGTGGGTGAGGGCAGATTTTCTTAGTCTATGGCTCTATCTCTAATATCACCTGGAAACACCTCCCAGAGACACCCAGAAGTAATGTTCACAGCTATCTGGGGACTCTTAACCCAGTCAAGTTGACACCTAACATTAACCATCACAATGTCTTAACCAGGAGGGGCATAAAGACGTGCAGCCACGGCTCAGGCCTGCAAACAGGAAAGGGTGGTTCTGGGAGCAACCCTGGAGGAAAAGCAGCAGATGGAAACTGAAGCAATCCTGGTGCTGCTGACCCCACCCCCAGCACCTCCACACCCTCCAGGGAAAATTCAGTGAGCACCTACTCAGTACTGAGCTCTGAGACTGCAGTGATACACCAAAGCCAGCCTAGTCCCTACCTATGTGAGTTTTCTGGGGCTGCCATAACAAAGTACAACAGACTGGGCCATTTAAACAACAGAAATTAATGTCCTCACCGTTGTGGAGGCTGGAGGCCTAGGATCAGGGGTTGGCAAGGTTGGTTTCATTCTGAGGATGTTTCCTTGGTTTGTAGATCACCGACTTCTCCCTTTGTCTTCACGTGGTCTTTCTTCTGTGCATGTGTGTCTGGGGCCCAATCTCCTCTTCTTCTAAGGACACCTATCATGTCAGATTGGATTAGGGCCCATCCTCATGACCTCACTTTAACTTAATCACCTCTTTAAAAACCTTGTCTCCAAAGACAGTCACGATCTGAGGTACTGGGAGGAACTGGGGTATCTGGGGTTAGGACTTCAACATAAGAATTTGGGGAAACACATTTCAGCCCAAATCCTTGTGGAGTTTAGTCTAGTAGGAAGGTCATTATTATTTATCACAGAATAATGCAAATAAACATACAATTGTAATGCCATGAAGAAAAGAATACATTTAAGACATAGACTGGGGGGACTAATCAAGACTCAGGGGACTGAGGGTATCAGGGAGGCTTCTATAAGAAAGTCCCTGGACTGGGTGCAGTGGCTGATGTCTGTAATCCCAGCACTTTGGGAGGCTGAGGCGGGTGGATCACCAGAGGTCAGGAGTTCGAGACCTGCCTGGCCAACATGGTGAAACCTCGTCTCTACTAAAAATACAAAAATTAGCCGGGTGTGGTGGTGTGCACCTGTAATTCCAGCTGCTCGGGAGGCTGAGGCAAGAGAATTGCTTGAACCCGGGAGGCAGAGATTGCAGTGAGCTGAGATCACGCCACTGCACTCCAGCCTAGGTGACAGAATGAGACTTCATAAGTCGGCTCTGTCTAGGCAGTGGGCAAGGTGAACCCACTGAGCAGTTACAATTCCCTTCCATCAAGCCCACCTGCTGGCTTTATCAGCAGCCTTTTGTCATACACAGGCTGGAGGTGAGTGAAGCTCCAAAGTCAAGTTGGGATTACTTCTGAGCATGTCATGTAACACCCTCTCATTAAACGGTGGTTATCTGTTACCCTGGTCTCCACTTGGAGCTTCAGCCAAGATTCTGAGACAACAGAGGAAGTCCCATTTAACATTCTCTTTCATGGGTGTCATAGCTCATTGCTATTGCTTATTATTTTAGGTTTGTTTTGCCTGTCTTTCCTAGTAGATTGTGGACTCTTCTAGATCATAGGCTAGATGATAGTCTTGTCTGTCTTCCCAGTGCCAATATCAGGACCTGCTGCCTAGTAAATTGGCAGTAAATATCAGTAAATAGTCATTGAATGAATGACTGAATGAATGAAAAATAAGATACTAATTGAGGGGAATAGGCGTCAAGGAAGAATTACACCCGAAGACCGTTCACCTCTTTTTTCTTTCCAAATGAATATATCTGTTTATTTTCTTGAGTGCTGAAAAATTCTTAATAGAAACCTAATAGTTCTATCTTGTACACAGGCAGGTGACTTTCCCTCTCTAGGCCTCTTTTTCCACATCTCTATATTGGGGGCTGGAGTGTAATACTAGACCTACTTTCCCCAGCCTTTCCATTGCTGTGGACTCCTTTCTATCATTGTGCCATCGTGTTTGGAAAGATTTTCTCTCAAAGTTCATACTTCTTCCAATCCACTATGTCCATCAGAATTTGAGGTGGTGTCAGCTTTTATTGGGTAGTGATGCTTTATGTTAGCTATTAATTTTATTTTATTTTTCTTGTTTCAGTTTTTATCTTGGTTTTGATAAATAATCCTTAGCTAGAAAGGGCCCAATCTCCTATTGTGCAATGTGGTAAATCACAGCAACACCTTTTTTTTTTTTCTTTTTAGAGGGAGTCTCACTGTGTCACTCAGGCTGGAGTGAAGTGACATGGCCTCGGCTCACTGCAACCTCCGCCTCCCGGGTTCAAGCGATTCTCCTGCCTCAGCCTCCTGAGTAGCTGGGACTACAGGCATGCACCACCATGCCCAGCTAATTTTTTTATTTTTAGTAGAGATGGGGTTTCACCATGTTGGCCAGGCTGGTCTCAAACTCCTGATCTCAAGTGATCCACCCACCTTGGCTTCCCAAAGTGCTGGGATTACAGGCGTGAGCCACCATGTCCAGCCTCACAAGAAACATCTTTAAGGTAAGGAGAGAATCAAGGAAGTCCAAGATATGCCAAGATGGGAGCACTGATCCTTTCATTTCAGGGTTTCTGCCTGAGAATCCACAGCTCACCTTATACACTTCCAGTAATAAAGATGAAGAGGATTATGAGGGTGGTGGTGGTGATGATGATGATAGTAAACCACTACCACTGGTTGAGCTCTTTCTTAACTGTTGAACTTCACTGTGGGCTTACTAGACATTATCTCATTTAAGCCCCACAAAAAGCAATAAAGTAGGTATCTTTCATTCATCCCTTCATTTAGCAAAAAATGATTCTATTCCTACTCTGTACCCAGCACAGTTCTAGGCACTGAGGATGCAACAGTGAATGAAAGAGACAGAAACCCCTGACTTCTGGAAATGGCAACCTTGTGAAAAGAGAGATAACAAACAAAGAACTATTAGGTTAGTATAAAAGCAATTGCGGTTTTTGCCATTCCTTTTGATGGTAAAAACCGCAATTACTTTTGCACAAATCTAATTTTAAAAATTAGAGTATGTCGGACAGTGTCAGTGCTAAGGAGGAAAATAAAGTACAAGTAGTGAATAGGGACTACGGAATGGTGGTGCAGGGTTAACTGCTAGGGTTATAGAGGTGGTTGAACGAAACACCTGCACAGTTTGTGGCACACTAAATGCTCTCTCAATAAATGTGTTTTTGTTGTTTGTTTGTTTTTTTTTTTTTTTTTTGAGATTGAGTTTCCCTCTTGTACCCCAGGCTGGAGTGCAATGGCACTGTCTCAGCTCACTGCAACCTCCACCTCCCAGCTTCAAGCGATTCTCCTGCCTCAGGTTCCTGAGTAACTGGGATGACAGGTGCCCACCACCACACCCAGTTAATTTTTAAATTTTTTTTAGTAGAGACGGGGTTTCACTATGTTGGCCAGGCTGGTCTTGAACTCCTGACCTCAGGTGATTCACTCACCTTGGCCTCCAAAAGTGCTGGGATTACAGGTGTGAGTCACTGCGCCCAACCAATAAATGTTATTCCTAGTTACTATTACTCAGTCTACAGCCCCATTTTCTGGAGGGGACATTAAGATTCTGCACCCCAGAAGACTGGTGAGTTTCCCATCTTCATGCAAGGGGTCTCTGGGTGAGTTGCCTCGTGAAAGCTCCCAATAACCATTGAAATAGCAGTTTCTTTCCAAACCACTAATTATGTACCTGGTATTTGTCATATGCCTCGGCTGCTCAAACTGCAGCAAACAAACTCTATGGAAGAGAAAAAAATGGGACTCCAGAGACTTGAAAGCACAGCCACTTGTCAGATGCAGCCCCCAACTCTGAAAGTGAGAAGCAGAGACAAAGTTATCTCCTGAAGCACATGGATACTTTTGCGCAGGTTTTTCAGATCAAACATAAGGCTTTGCAGAAGTCTAGCACTTTGCATTGTTCTCCACGTCTAAGACTCTTAGGGGAGCAGCATCACACCCCTCTGGCAGCCGGACAACTGAGAAGTCTCCAGAATTGTCTTACTCAGGCTTTACCATGACCCTACCAGATAGATGCTATTTTAATCTCCATTTTGTACAGGAGGAAACTGAGGCACAGTGGGTCAGTGTGTGTATTCTTTTGGTAAGTGGTACAGCCGAGATTTAAAATGGGTCTTCTGATGGCAATTCTCAGGCATTGTCTCTTGCTCCAGGCTGCCTACAAAATCTTGGCTCCATCCAACCAGACCACCAAAGACTTCCTGAGACAATCAGAGGTGGAATGTGATAAAGAAAATCTGTTTTTCCCGCGATGATTCCTGACTGAAAACCCCCTGCCCTGGGAAATTCTGAGCCCCCACCACGGAGTTCTGCTCCCAGCATTTCCCCAGCAACTCCAGCGCTTTTTCTATTTTCCCCCAACATTGAATCCCCACTGTGGGTCAGATTCTAGGGACACAGAGGTGGCCAGCTGATTGTGCACAGCCTCCAACAGTGACCATTTCAAATCATTTTCTTTTAAAATGCCTCTTTGCCGAAACACGGTGTTCCCTATGAGAAGGACACTGGACTTTGAAGTTAGATTTGAGTCCTGTTGTAGCACTTACCAGCTGCAGGAGCTTAGCCAAGTCGCTTGTCCTCTCTGAGCCTCAATTTCCTTATCTATAAAATGGGGCTCTGGATACCTCTCTTGTAGAGTTCTTGTTTAGATTACATGTGAGCACATCTATAAAACACTGCAGACATGAGCTAGCTGTTATTCTTTATAAACAGTCATCAGGAGAATTTTGATTTTCCACCTCACAGATTTCTCACAGGAATGTGCTGTCCTGAAATGTGTCTAAAGGTCAAAATTTGAAAAACAGAAAGAATGGAAAAGAAAGTCAGCAAAGTCCAGCATCATGACTTGGCAGTGTCCCCAGTGGCCAGGTGCAAAGGAGCACCCAGAGAGGTGTTTTCAGACCACTGTAAATAGTGTGAGTGCTATTTAGGACTTACACACACTCAGACACATGCACACACACACAAATATAGATACAGCCACACACATCTGCAATTTCACTGCCACATATAGACACTCACACATGCAAGCACACACAAATATCTAGTCACACTTCTAGACACTCACACACATGAATACACACAGTTACACTTGCAGACAATCTTATGTACATGCCAAACTCATAAACAGATACATAGACATACACTTAACTACAGAGCTACATATACATGACAGTCACACACATAGTTACATACACAGTCTCACACATACATTCACACACATCCAAATCTACCAACACACATGCATGCATGTAAGTATACATAAACACCTGTACACCTGCGCATACAGCTCTACACACACTTGCACACATGTACACATACACAGTCTCACATACATCCATGTACTGACACATAGGCGCACATGGGCACAAACATGCACAACCTTACACACATGTCTTTACACACAGAACCGCACACACATAACAGCTATACATACATCCCACAGTCACATGTGCACACACAAAAACATACATACCTGCACTTAGGCTATCTCACATACACAGCTACGTACTTCACACAGGCACACACATTATAACAACATGTTTTCTTTTCTTTACAGCCCTTATTCATTCTCTCAGCTATTTACTGAATATTTACTGTGTGCTAGCTACTGTTAAAAGTCCTTGAGCTAAATCATTGAACAAAATGGCAAAAATATCTGCCCTCATGAAGCTTAGATTCTAGTGGAAGGAGAGAGAGGCAAAAATAGTAAGTAGGTATGTTAGCAGGTAGTGAGTATTAGAGAAAATAGTGCCTAGTAATGAGGAGGAGGAAGAACCAACTTGGAGGTGGGTTGCCATTTTGAGAAGGTGGTCAAGGTAAGCTTCATTGAGAAGTTGACAAAAATATTTAGCAAGGAAATAAAGTAGGAGAGGGAGTTATCCATGTAGATATCTATGAAAAATCAGTCTGAGAAGAGGAAACAGCAAGTGCAGATACCCTAAGGCAGAGTGTGACTTCAAGGAACAGGAAGAAAGCCCTTGTAGTTGACGTGCAGTGAATAAGGGGGTAAAGGAACAGCACATCAAACCAGAGATGAAGAGAGTGTGTGAAAATCTTACCAGACCTTGAATAATGAGGTAAAAACTCTGAAGTTAATTTTGCATGAAACTGAGATTCACTGGTAGGTTCTGAGCAGAGGTGTGACATGATCTGACCTCTGACTTATCCTTTACAGTATATAAAATGAACTTCATTACTTTACATGTTATTATCTGTGTCACTTCCGAACAGGAATGAATCTGTCATGGTCACTTCTGTGTCTACCTGAGAGTAACACTCAGTCAATATTTTTGACTACTTGATAAGGACAGACATTTCCGAGGAGAAAAGTGTTCTGAGGTGCTCCAGTTTGGATGTTTGCTCTCAATAAACCTCATATTGAAATATGAGATGGAACCTTACAGGAGGTGTTTGAGTCATGAGGGAGAATCCCTCATGAATAGATTAATGCCCTCCCTAGGGAGTGAGTGAGTCCTAATCCTATTATTCCCCACAAGAGCTGGTTGTTGCAAAGAGCCTGGCATCTCCCCACTATCTCTCTTGCTTCCTCTCTCACCATGTCATCCATGCACACGCCAGCTCCCTTTCACCTTCTACCATGAATAGAAGCATCCCGAGGCCCTTGCCAGCTGCAGATGCCCAATCTTGAAATTTCCAGCTATCAGAATCATGGGCCTAATAAACATTTCTGAAATAAATTACCCAGCCTCAGATATTTCTTTATAGCAATGAAAAATGGACTACAACAGGAAATTGTTGCCAGGGAGTAGGGTATTGCCATAAAGATACTTGAAAATATGAAAGCAACTTTGGAACTGAGCAATGGTAAAGGTTGGAAGAGTTTGGAGGGCTCAGAAGAAGATAAAGAGTTGAGGGAAAATTTGAAACTTCTTAGAGATTGGTTAAATGGTTGTGACCAAAATGCTGTCAACCTAAAATAATCAAAAGACTCAGCATCTAGTTAAAAGAGCTCATTCAAGCACAAAGTATGAGTGCGACCATCTAGGGAGCACAGCTGTTCCAAAGAATGGTGAGCAGTGTTGTGCTCCTGGTGTAGGGGAAAATGAGGATTGCTTATACCAGCAAAATGAAGTTGCTGAACAAAATTACAACATTTTCCATAAAAAAGGCTAACGTACAAATATAAGATTTCATTGGCTACTTTTGATTACACACTAAAGGGATAGTTTTACATTCTATTAAAAGGAGACAGTCACAAGGGTCTCTATCTTCACTTTGTTTAGCTCAGTTTTGAATAAAGAAGAGTCCAGTTAATGTATAACATTTCAACACAAAGGTCAGAAAGCAACGGTCATGCACCAGAGTCAGGGGAAGTTGTATTACCTCAGTCAGCTTTCAGGCCTTAAGTTTTCCCTTTTGCATGATAAATTTGGAAGGTCCTAAATTTAAATTTTTATAATGCTGATAGAAATATAGACAGTACAGGCCATGCCAAAAAATCTCAGATAGAAATGAGAAACTCATTGGAAGCTGGAGCAAAATTCACCCATGTTACTCTGTAGCAAAGAACTTGGGTGCACTGTGTCCATGCCCTAAGGCTTTGTGGAAGGCTGAACTAAGAGTGATGACCTACGGTGTCAGGTGCAAGAGATATCTAAGCAGCAAAATGCTCAAGAAGTGATGTGGTTACTTTTAAGAGCTTATGTTAAATTGTGACAGCAAAGGAATGACCTAAAGCCTGTCTTTATAATTAAAGGGGAAGAAGAGCATTAAAATTTGGAAAATTATCAGCCTGGACATAGTGGTAGAGAAGAAAAGAGAATTTTCAGGAGAGGAGTCCAAGAATGTGGCAGAACAACTCTGCTAAAGCATGACCAAAAGGGGGCCTGGTGCTAATAGGATAATAGGAAGAAGGTTCCAAAGGCATTTCAGAAAACTTTGGGGCTGCTCCTCCCATCACAGGCCCAGAAGACCAACAAAGACAGAATGGTATTAATTCTGCAGGCACCCAGAATGTAGGGGCCATAGATGCTTGGTGGTAAGATCCTCTACAAAGAATTCCCTCTAGGGAAATGCCTCATGAAGCCATGGGAGTGGGGCCACCCCCAAGACACAGAACTGTAGGATCACCAATTTGCAACTCCAGCCTGAGAGAGCTGAAGCATGGGCTGATACTGGCATTAAGACAATGTTGGCCATGCATGGTGGCTCATGCCTGTAATCTTTGGGAGGCCATGATGGGAGGATCACTTAAGTTCAGGAGTTCAAGACCAGCCTGGAGAACATAGTGAGACCCTGTCTCTATAAAACATTAAAAAATTAGCTGGGCATAATGGCATGTGCCTGTA
Organism: Pan troglodytes; assembly: GCF_028858775.2. Taxonomy (NCBI): domain Eukaryota; kingdom Metazoa; phylum Chordata; class Mammalia; order Primates; family Hominidae; genus Pan; species Pan troglodytes. Next base: position 23,170,768 of record NC_072416.2, on the reverse strand, counting down.
ATCCCAGCTGCTCAGGAGGCTGAGGTGGGATGGTTGCTTGAGCATGATAGATTGAGGTTGCAATAAGCTGTGATCAGACTACTGCACTCCAGCCTGGGCAATAAAGTGAGACACTATTTCAAAATAAAATAACTATGAAGAGATATAGAGAGTTTTTTTCCCTGTTGAGTTTTGGGCTTACTTGGACAGTGTTGAGTTGGGGTGGAACAGGGAAGAGAATGAGTCAGACTCTGAGTGTAGCCTGCAGGTGGATCTGATGGCTTTTTCACATCCATGTGAGAAAGAAAAGAGTCAGGGCAGTCTCTAAGATTTGATGTTGGAAGAACTAGAGGAATAGGGGTGTCATTTGCTGAGATGGATAAAACCATACCTGGAATGAGAGTGGCCAGGGAAGGATGTGATCAACCTCTTAGCTTTGGACAAAGTATGTTTGAGATGCCTGTTAGATATCCAGGTGGAGAAGTCAGGAAGATGAGGATGCAGGAGAGAAAACCAGGTTGGATACACACGTGTGGGGGCCATTGGCAAGCCACATGGTATCCAAACTATGACATTTGATGAGATAATGTACAGAGTGAACGTGGATAAAGATGAGGAGGAATCAGCAAAAGAGAAGGAAAGCAAGAGGACAACCAGGCAAAAGTGGTATGCTGGAACCAAGCAAAACAAAGAATTAAAGGAGTGGTCATCAAGCCTATGTGAGCTCCATTTCTCTCTCTTTGGTTGAAGCAATAATTTTCTGTCAGTCCTGGGCATAAACCTGCTTCATGTCCCTTGGATTGAAAGTGCAAGTCCAGTTGACCTCAAATGCTCTAATGTTGTAATGTCCATAAACTTGGCTAGGAGGACTGCTGTTACCCTTTGTAAGATTCCAAAGTTATCCACTGTCAATGATTAGCTGAGCTCTCTTTCCGACAGTGCAGGGATTCTGAAGCTGTCTGCTTGAGTTACTGTGCTCTCTTCCAAGGCTGTAGGAGTTCTGGAGCTGCTGGCTGGAGAGGAGGGTGGACCAAGCTCTCCCCAGAAAGACATCCTGAGAGGACTTGGCAGGTGAGCACTGTTTCAGTGAATGGGCTGATGGGGTCATAATCCATGATAACCTCACCAATCTTTTAGAGTCACAGCTGGTGAGAAGAGCAAAAACCCTCACAGAAAAGCAGAAATTCCTAGGGACCATGAAAGACAGTACCTGTCAAGTCTTAGGAGGAAACACTGGGCAGAGGAAAAGGCACCTTTATGGCAGCAACAGGGATAGACGAGGGCAGCTGGAAAAATGTGGTAACAGGTGGCTGGTAGTTGGGTGGTGGTCAGAGAAGGATGAATCTCAGAGGAGGTGAGACCAGAAGAATGAAGAAGAGCCTATTATGGAAAAAGAGAGGGACCAGCAGGTACAAAGGCAATGTGTAGTTCTGCTCAGGAGCTGGTACAGAAATCTTCAATTCTTATTCCATAGAAAAAAAGGAGACAGAAATGTCAGACACTGTGTGGTTAATACTGAGTGTCAGTTGATTGAATTGAAGGATACAAAATGTTGATCCTGGGTGTGTCTGTGAGGGTGTTGCCAAAAGAGATTAACATTTGAGTCAGTGGGCTGGGAGAGGCAGACCCACCCTTAATCTGGGTAGGCACCACCTAATCCAGCATGACTAGAATATAAGCAGGTAGAAAAATATGAAAAGAGAGACTGGCCTAGCTTCCCAGCCTAGATCTTTCTTCCGTACTGGATGCTTCCTGCCCTTGAACATCAGACTCCAGGTTCTTCAGTTTTGGAATTCAAACTGGCTCTCCTTGCACCTCAGCCTGCAGATGGCCTATTGTGGGACCTTGTGATCATGTGAGTTAATACTGAATAAACTGTATACAGTTATGTATATATATACACACATACATATGTTAATACTTAGTAAACTCATATATATACTTATATATATGAGTTTATATGTATTACTTATACATATGAGTTTATAAAATATATATATTCCATTAGTTCTGTTTCTCTAGAGAACCCTGACTAATACAGATTTTGGTACCAGAAGTGGTTCTAGAGGAAAAGAATATTAAGGATGGAGTTCTTTTGTTGGTTTTGGGGTTTCTGGAGTTGGCACCTTAATATGATTAGACCCCAAAATACTAAGGACTCTACTTCTAATAGTATGGAGAAGACTAATAGCCCTTGGTGTGAACTGTTTAAAGAGTTATACAAAGTAAATGCATTTGACACTCCTGATTCATTGCTCATGAGAGGCAAGGAGTTTAGTGACCCTATACATCATACCTTTGACCATATGTGGAGAACCAAGGAACATAATGAAGCTGGTTGTTTGCTCCTAAGTTCAGTGGATAAAGTGATGAAAGAAAATGATGAACTCAGGGATTCTATCTCCCAGCTTCAGAAGCAGATACTGAGCCTCAAATCTGCCAAGATTGCCCTGAGTGAGAGTCTAATCTCCTGTAGAGAAAGAACTGAAATTGTGGAAAAATAGACATAAGCTCTTATCATGTGAGTGGCTGACCTGCAATGAAAGGTGCATGCACAGCCTCACCATGCACAGCCTCACCAAGTGTCTACTGTTAAAGTGAGGGCATTGATTGTGTTGCAGGAAGTCAGGGGCCCAGAATGGAGGGATCAGCCAGAGCCGAGGCAGAAGAACATAAATTGTGAAGATTTCATGGACATTTATCACTTCCCAAAATTAATACTTTTATAATTTCTTATGCCTGTCTTTACTGCAATCTCTGAACATAAATTGTGAAGATTTCATGGACATTTATCACTTCCCCAATTAACACTCTTATAATTTCTTATGCCCATCTTTACTTTAATCTCTTAATCCTGTTATCTTCATAAGCTCAGAATGTAAGTCACCTCAGGACTACTATTGCACAAATGGATTGTAAAACATGTGTGTTTGAACAATATGAAATCAGTACACCCTGAAAAAGAACAGAATATCAGTGATTTTCAGGGAACAATGGAAGACAACTATAAGGTCTGACTGCCTGCGGGGTCGGGCAGAATAGAGCCATATTTTTCTTCTTGCAGTAAGCCTATAGAAGGATGTCCAAGTAGGAGAAATATCACGGAATTCTTTTCCCAGCATGGAAGAACCCTGGGGAAGGAATGCATTCCTGGGGGTAGGTCTATAGATGGCCGCTCTGGGAGTGTTTGTCTTATGCAGTTGAAATAAGGACTGAAATACGCCCTGGTGTCCTGCAGTACCCTCATGCTTACTAGGAGTGGAAAATTCCAGCCTGCTAAATTCTAGTCAGACCAGTTCTCTGTGCTCAAACCCTGTTTCCTGTGAAGATGTTTATCAAGACAATGTGTGCACAGCAGGACATAGACCCTCATCGGTAATTCTAATTTTGCCTTTGCCTTGTGATCTTTACTGCCCTTTGAAGCATGTGATCCTTGCGACCTACTCCCTGTTTGTACACCCTCTCTTCTTTTAAAATCCCTAATAAAAACTTGCTGGTTTTGCTGCTCAGGGTCACCATCATGGTCCTACCAATATGTGATGACAGCCCCAGAGGCCCAGCTGTAAAATTTCTGTCTTTGTACTCGTTCTCTTTATTTCTCAGACCGGCCGGCACTTAGGAAAAATAGAAAGAACCTATGTTCAAATATTGTGGGCGGGTTCCCCTGATAGATTGGAAAAGAATGAGACCCTGCAACTTGGAATGGGGAGGTATGGGAAGACACTAGTGAAGCTGGGGACACTGAGTTTGTAAACTCCGATGAACTTTTTTTGCCAGAAGAAACAACTTCCTCCCAACCCAGTAGTGGCAGCATTCCCTCCCTAACCCATGCTGCCATCAGCCTTTCCACCTTTGTCTGAGGATGTAAACTCTGTGCTGCCTGAGGCAATAGTGACGGCCTCCCCTGAGGCAGTTGCCAAGCAAGATAATGAGAAATAACAATCAGTACAGTTTGGCTCTCAGAAAGCCACATCCGTAGGAAAAGGGAAAGAGTACTACATCAGGGGAACATCCCATGGGAAAAAGAATCTGAACAGTAGCCTTGAGCCCCAGATCTTCCCTCTAACATAGCCTACCCAAATGAGAAGGAACCAGGAAAACAATTCTGGGAATATGATAAAACAAAGCTGTTTAACTCCTCCCCCCAAAAATCACACTAGCTCACCAGCAATGGATCCAAACCAAGAAGAAACTCCTAATTTACCTGAAAAAGTATTCAGAAGGGCAATTATTAAGCTAATCAAAGAGGCACCAGAAAAGGTGAAGTCCAATTTAAGGAAATAAAAAAAAAATACAAGTTATGAGGGGAGAAATCTTCAGTGAAATAGATAGCATACATAAAAACAATCATAACTTTAGGAAATAAAGAACACAGAGAAAAATGCACTGAAAAGCCTCAACAATAGAATTGAACAAGCAGAAGAAATAACTTCAGAGCTTGAAGACAAGATTTTTGACTTAGCCAAATCCAACAAAGAGAAAGAAAAAAAATTTTTAAATGAACAAAGCCTCCAAGAAATTTGGGGTTGTGTTAAATGATCAAACCTAAGAATAATTGGCATCCTTGAGACAGAAGAGAAATCTAAAAGTTTGGGAAATGTATTCAAGGAAATAATCATGGAAAACTTTCCCAGCCTTGCTAAAGACCTAGACATCCAAATACAAGAAGCTCAAAGAACACCTGGGAAATTCATTGCAAAAAGATCATTGCCTAGGCACATTGTCATCAGGTTATCTAAAGTCAAGATGAAGGAAAGAATCTTAAGGACTGTGAGGGAAAAGCACCAGGTAATCTATAAAGGAAAACCTGTCAGATTAACAGCAGATTTCTCAGCAGAAATCCTACAAGCTAGAAGGGATTGGGGCCCTATCTTCACACTCCTTAAAAACAAATTATCAGCCAAGAATTTTGTATCCAGTGAAACTAAGCTTCATAAATGAAGGAAAGATGCAGTCTTTTTCAGACAGAGAAATACTGAGAGAATTCACCACTACAAAGCCAGCACTACAAGAACTGCTAAAAGGAGCTTTAAATCTTGAAACAAATCCTGGAAACACATCAAAATAGAACCTTTTTAAAGGATAAATCTCACATGACCTATAAAACAAAAATACAATATAAAAAAACCCCAAGCTATACAGGCAACAAATAGCACAATGAATGGAATAGTACCTGACATCTCAATACTAATGTTGAATGTAAATGGCCTAAGTACTCCATTTAAAAGATACAGAATTGCAGAATTGATAAGAATATGCCAACCAAGGCCGGGCGCGGTGGCTCACGCCTGTAATCCCAGCACTTTGGGAGGCCGAGGCGGGCGGATCACGAGGTCAGGAGATCGAGACCATCCTGGCTAACACGGTGAAACCCCGTCTCTACTAAAAATACAAAAAATTAGCCGGGCGCGGTAGCGGGTGCCTGTAGTCCCAGCTACTCGGGAGGCTGAGGCAGGAGAATGGCGTGAACCCGGGAGGTGGAGCTTGCAGTGAGCCGAGATCGCGCCACTGCACTCCAGCCTGGGCGACAGAGCGAGACTCCGTCTCAAAAAAAAAAAAAAAAAAAAAAAAAAGAATATGCCAACCAAGTATCTACCGCTTTCAAGAGACTCATCTAACACAAGAACTCACATAAACTTAAGGTAAGGGGGTGGAAAAAGTCATTCCATGCAAATGGACACCAAAAACAAGCAGGAGTAGCTATATTTATAACAGACAAAACAAACTTTAAAGCCACAGCAGTTAGAAAAGACAAAGAGGGACATTATGTAATGATAAAAGGTCTTGTCCAACAGGAAGACATCACAATTCTAAATATATATGCACCTAACACTGGAGCTCCCAAATTTATGAAACAATTACTACTAGACCTAAGAAATAATATAAACATCAACACAATAATAGTGGGGGACTTCAATACTACACTGACAGAACAAGACAAGTCATCAAGACATAAAGTCAACAAAGAAACAATTGATTTAAACTGTACCGTAAAACAGATGAATTTAACAGATATTTACAGAACATTCTACCCAACAACCATGGAATATACATTTTATTCATCAGTGCATGGAACTTTCTCCAAGATAGACCATATGATAGGCCACAAAACAAGTCTCAATAAATCTGAGAAAAGTGAAATTATATCAAGTACTCTCTCAGACCACCTTGGAATAAAATTGGAAATCAACTCCAAAAGGAACCTTCAAAATCATGTGAATACGTGGAAATTAAATAACCTGTTCCTGAATGATCATTGGATCAACAATGAAATCAAGATGGAAATTTAAAAATTTCTCACACTGAAGGACAATAGTGACACAATCTATCAAAACTTCTAGGATACAGCAAAGGTGGTACTAAGAGGAAAGTTCATAGCCTTAAATGCCTTCATCAACAAGTCTGAAAGAGCACAAATAGACAATCTAAGGCCACACCTCAAGGAACTAGACAAACAAGAACAAATCAAACCCAAACCCAGCATAAGAAAGGAAATAACCAAGATCAGAGAAGAACTAAATGAAATTGAGATAAAAAAATACAAAAGATAAATGAAACAAAATGTGGTTCTTTGAAAAGATAAATAAAATTGGTAGACCATTAGGAAGATTAACCAAAAAAAAGAAGAGAGAAAATCCAAATAAGCTCAATTAGAAAGGAAATGGGAGATATTACAACCGACACCACAGAAATACAAAAGATCATCCAAGGCACTACGAACAGCTTTATGCACATAAACTAAAAAACTTAGAGGAGATGGATAAATTCTTGGGAAGATACACCCCTCCTAGCTTAAATCAGGAAGAATTAGAAAGCCTGAATAGACCAATAACAAGCAGCGAGATTAAAATGGTAATACAAAAATTATCAACAACAACAACAACAACAAAAGCCATGACCAGATGAATTCACAGCTGAATTCTACCAGACATTCAAAGAAGAATTGGTACCAATCCTATCGACGCTATTCCACAAGATAAAGAGGGAATCCTCCCTAAATCATTCTATGAAGCCAGTATTACCCTCATACCCAAACCAGAAAAGGATGTAACAAAAAAAGAAAACTGCAGACCAATATCCTTGATGAACATAGATGGAAAAATTCTTAATTAGCTGCTAGCTAACTGAATCCAACAGCATATCAAAAAGATAATCCACCATGATGAAGTGGGTTTCATACCAGGGATGCAGGAATGGTTTAACATACACAAGTCAATAAATGTGATACATCACATAAACAGAATTAAAAACAAAAATCACATTATTATCTCAATAGATGTAGAAAAAGCATTTGACAAAAATCCAGCATCCTCTTATGATTAAAACCCTCAGCAAAATCAGCATACCATGGACATACCTTAATGTAATAAAAGCCATCTATGACAAACTCACAGGCAACATAATACTGAATGGGGAAAAGTTGAAAGCATTCCCTCTGAGAACTAGAACAAGACATGAATGCTTACTCTCACCACTTGTATCCAGTATAGTACTGGAAGTCCTAGCCAGATCAATCAGACAAGAGAAAGAAATAAACGTCCTCCAAATTGGTAAAGAGGAAGTCATACAGTTGCTGTTTGCTGTTAATATGATTGTATACCTAGAAGACCTTAAAGACTCCTCCAAAGAGCTCCTACAACTAATAAATGAATTCAGCAAAGTTTCAGGACACAAAATTAATGTACAAAAACCAGTAGCTCTGCTATACTTTAATAGCAACCAAGCTGAGAATTAAATCAAGAGCTCAACCCCTTTTATAATAGCTGCAAAAAAAAAATACTTAGGAATATACCTAACCAAAGACCTATTCAAGGAAAACTACAAAACCCTTCTGAAAGAAATCATAGATGACACAAACAAATGGGAACACATCCTATGCTCATGGATTGGTAGAATAAATATTGTAAAAATGACTATATTGCCAAAAGCAATATACAAATTCAGTGCAATTCCCATCAAAATACCACCATCATTCTTCACAGAACTAGAAAAAAAAATCCTAAAATTCATATGGAACCAAAAAAAGAGTCCTCATAGACAAAGCAAGACTATCCAAAAAGAACAAATCTGGAGGCATCACATTACCTGATTTCAAAATATACTATAAGGCCATAGTCACCAAAACAACATGGTCTGGTATAAAAATGGGCATGTAGAACCATGGAACAGAAGGAACAGAATAGAGAACCCAGAAATAAACCCAAATACTTACAGTCAACTGATCTTCGACAAAGCAAACAAAAACACAAAGTGGGGAAAGGACACCCTATTCAACAAATGGTTCTGGGATAATTGGCAAGCCACATGTAGGAGAATGAAACTGGATCTTCATATATCACCTTATACAAAAACCACCTCAAGATGGATCAAGGACTTAAATCTAAGACCTGAAACTATAAAAATTCTAGAAGATAACGTCAGAAACACCCTTGTAGACATTGGTTTAGGCAAAGATTTTATGACCAAGAACCCAAAAGCAAATGCCACAAAAATAAAGATAAATAGATGGGACTTAAGTAAACTAAAGAGCTTTTGTATGGTGAAAGGAACAGTCAGCAAAGTAAACAGACAACCCATAGAGTGAGAGAAAATCTTCACAATCTATACATCTGACAAAGGACTAATATTCAGAATCTAGAAGGAACTCAAACAAATTAGCAAGTAAAAAAAGCCCAAAAAATCCCATAAAAAACATGGGCTAAGGATACGAATAGACAATTCTCAAAAGAAGATCCAGCATACATATGAAAAATGCTCAACATCACTAATGATCAGGGAAATGCAAATCAAAACCACAATGCTCTACCACCTTACTCTTGCAAGAATGGCCATAATAAAAAAACAAAAAAAATTATAGATGTTGGTGTGGATGTGGTGAAAAGGGAACACTTCTACACTGCTAGTGGGAAAGTAAGCTAGCACAACCACTGTGGAAAACTGTGGAAATTCGTCAAAGAACGAAAAGTGGAACTACCATTTGATCCAGCAATCCCACTACTGGGTATCTACCAAGAGAAAAATAAGTCATTATACGAAAGAAGTCACTGCACATGCATGTTTATAGCAGCACAATTTGCAATTACAGGAATGTGGAACCAGCCCAAATGCCTGTCAATCAACAAGTAAAGAAACTTGTATTCATATATAAAATATTTATATATTTTTATATATATACTTAAATATTTATATATAGTAGTATAGTTAATATAAATATATAATATGTGATATATATGATATGTGATATATTATATATTATATACATTATAAAATTGTATATAATATATAATATAATATATAATATTACATATATAATATAATATATATAGATATATATAAAATATATACATAGTATTATATATTATATACAATTATATAATGTATATAATATATAATACTATGTATATATTTTATATATATCTATATATACTATATGTTCTATAGTGTGGCTACATATAGTATATATAAAACATAAAATATATTTTTTACATATATTTATATTTTATATAATATATTATATATTATATATATTTTGCCACACTCCTGTGCCTTTCCTCCTTCCAAGCTCATGAACGTATCACATATATATAATATGTATATATATATATATCATCTTCTGTGAAGGCAGTATAGTATGGGAGAGAGACACCATGAGCTTGGAAGGAAGAAAGGCACAGGAGTGTAGCAATACATATTATGTAAAATATAAATATATGTAAAAATATGTGAATATTTTATATATAAAATATTTTTAAATATATACAAATATATAAATTTCTATATATTTAATATATACTATATATAGCCACACTATATAATAGTATAGTATATATCTATATATAATATATAAAATATATTATATAATAGTATAGTTATATGTATCTACACATACCATACTATTATATATCATATATATTATATCTTACATATATCTGTATATACACTGTACTATTATATATATAAATTCACTCTGAGAAACAGAACAAGACATGAATGCTTACTCTCACCACTGAGATCTAGATATATATAATAGTATAGTATATATATAATAGCATAGTATATATAGATATAGATATAATATACTATATATTATATATCTTATATTATTATTTATATAGTTTTATATATAATTTATATTTATATATTATATACTATTCATATAATTTATATATTTATATAGTTTATATATATTTTATATATTATTTATATATACTGTGATGCTATTATATGTTATATAATATATAATATATGTTAATATACTATATATTATATAGTATATATTAATATACTATAAATTATATATTAATATACTATATATTATATATTATACAATATATTGTATAATATATAATATATTGTATATATAATATTATACTATATATTACATATTATATATTATACTATATATTATATATTATACTACATATTTTATATTATACTATATATTATATATTATATATAATACTATATATTTCATACATTATATACATTACACTACATATTATATATTATAGTATTTATTTTATATTATACTATATACTATATATAATATATACTATAATATATAATATATAGTATAATATATAATATATACTATAATATGTAATATATAGTATAATATATAATATATAGTATAATATAAAATATATAATATATAGTATAATATATAATATATAGTATAATATATATTAGTATAATATATTATAATAGTATTATATATAATACATAATATTATTATACTATATATCTATATATATACTATACTATTATATATACTATGATGTATATATCTAGATCTAAGGGGTGAGAGTGTGCATTCATGTCTTGTTCTGATTCTCAGTGTGAATTTATATATATAACAGTATAGTGTATACACAGATATATATAATATATAACAGTATATAATATATGATATACATGATATATAATAGTATGGTATGTATAGATATATATAACTATAATATTATATATCATGTGTATCATATATTATATATAGATATATACTATACTATTATGTAGTGTGGCTATATATAGTATATATATAAAAGATATAAAAATGTATAAAAATTTATATATTATATATTTCAAAATATTGTATCTATATATCTATATATACTATATATAGTATATATCTACTATATGTAGATATATATGTATTATATATTTATAGATAACATATCTCCTTATATGCTATATATAGTATATACAGTTATATAGTATATATAATATATTTGTAATATATCGATATAGTATATGCATTATTATATAATATATATTACATTATATATTATATAATATGTTATATACAATATAAATGTATAATACCCATATATGATATATAATATGTCCATATATAATGTAGTATATATAATTTATATATATATATTTTTAGCCACACTCCTATGCCTTTCTTCATTCCAAGCTGATGGATATATATCTATATATCTATATATCTGTCTATGTATATATATATATGTCATCTTCCATGAAGGCAGTATGGTATGGGAGAGAGAGAGCATGAGCTTGGAAGGAAGAAAGGCACAGGAGTGTGGCAATGTATATTACATATATATATTATATGAACAAAAATATATATAAAAATAGAATTTTTTATATTTTTAGATATATACTATATAATACATACATAGTATATATATTATATATAGTATCATATATTAGTATACATATATGTATATAAAATGAAATACTACTCAGCCATAAAAAGGAATGACTTAATGGCATTCGCAGCAACCTGGATGGGATTGGAGACCATCGCTCAAAGTGAAGTAATTCAGGAATGGAAAACCAAACATCATATGTTCTCAGCCATAAGTGGGAGCTAAGTTATACATTGTTGCAAAGTCATGAGAATGATACAATGAACCTTGAAGCCTTGGGGGAAATGATGGGAAGGAGGTGAGGAATAAAAGGGTACAAAGTGGGTTAAGTGTATACTGTTAACTGTATACTGTAAGTGTTAAGTGTATACTCCTCGAGTGATGGGTGCACAACAATGTCACAAATCACCAATAAAGAACTTATATAGAAACAACAATTATGACAGCTGTAATTTCTAAAGTGATTGTGTTAGGTCCTGGGCACTAGATGGATAGGACCTGGGATTTAAGATGTATCAGTCCAGATTCAATTTAAAGAAAAGGATGCTACTTGTATTAGTTAGCATTTGCTATAGTATCAAATACCCTATACATCTTAGTAGCTTTTAGTCATGCATATTTTCCCCCTATGGGCCTGTGTGTTGCTAGTGGCCATGCTAGGCTCAGCTCAACTCCACATTTCTTGTTGTTCTGGGTCCCAGTCTGAAGGTACAGCATGATCTGGGTTATGCAAGTCTCATGCAGAGGGGAGAAATGTGAGAGTTTCTGATGAACCGTAGAATCCCAGACACTCACATCTCATTGACCAAAGCATATCTCATGAGCAAGCCAAAGTCAATGAGAGGTGGATACATATTCTTCCTCCTGAATACACTGGGAAGTCACTTAAAAATGAATGGGTATTTATAATCCTAGAACAGGAAGGGAGTGAATTGCTGGGAACAACTATCCCATCTATGACCGACTGTATTTTAAGCACAAGGGGATTTATTATATGGAAATGGGTATTCACAAAACTGTCAGAAGTGTTGAAGATGTAGGATCTAGGACTGGGTCTGTATCCTCTTATGCCTTTAGAAAACAGCACCCCACAAGGAGACTGAAACAGATGCTGAGTGCCAATTTACTCATAACTACAGCAAATTAATTCCTGGAAGAATCCTATAAGGTTGGGATGAATCTCCTGAAGCCGCTGATGATCAGTAGAGCAATCTGTTAAAGAAGCTCTCACCTGTGTCTCTTCTTTCTTTTACAGGCCTGAATATGCATTGGCTGCGAAAAGTTCAGGGACTTTGCACCCTGTGGGGCACTCAGATGTCCAGCCGCACTCTCTACATTAATAGTAGGCAACTGGTGTCCCTGCAGTGGGGCCACCAGGAACTGCCGGCCAAGTTTAACTTTGCTAGTGATGTGTTGGATCACTGGGCTGACATGGAAAAGGTAATGGGGTGGAAAAGAGGCACAGAGTGAGACAATTTCGTTGACTTTTAAAATTCATCCATTAATTCAGTAAATATTTGTTAAGTACTCATTACATGTAAGGCACTGTAATAAGCTATGGACAAGACACTCATCTTCCATGAAGGCAGTATGGTATGGGAGAGAGACAGCATGAGCTTGGAAGGAAGAAAGGCACAGGAGTGTGGCAACCTGGTAACTCCCAGGCAGCCAACACAGTTTGTTTGCACTGTGTGTAGACTGCACATGCTCTGTTGTGACCTCCCAGGGTGAAATGAGGACTAGTGGTCTGGGGTCGTAGAAGAGGCAGGTTTGAATCTAATAATAGCAAATCAAGCCTGGGCAACACAGCGAGACTCTGTCTCTACCAAAAATGTTTAAAACAAAATTAGCCAGGCATGGTGGCACATACCTGCAGTCCTAGCTACTCAGGAGATTGAGGTGGCAAGATTGCTTGAGCCCAGGAGTTGGAGGCTGCAGTGAACTGTGATCACACCACCGCACTCCTCAGAGTGAGATTCTCTCTCAAAAAAGTTGGGGGCAAATCAGCACTGAACAAAGACTGAGTCTTCCCAGAAAGTTAGGTCACGTGTCCCTGTCAATAGAGATGTGCAAGTAAGATAGCTACGAGGTGACAGTTATCAAAAGGGCCTCAATATGAGACATCCAAGAAAGAAAAAGATGAAGAAATTTCTGAGTTTCCTTCCCAGCCCTGAGCGTCTAGAATTTTAATCCATTCACTGCTGATCCATCAATTGCCTTCACCTGAAGTCCTGTGACTCTTTCTGTAGGATGGAAGGATTCATTCTGGCTAAGGGTAGGGGAAGCAGTGGAGCTACCAGCATGAACTTAATACATTGGTGCTCAAAAAGAGTCACGATTATGACATGATGTCCTAAGTTCCCTACACTATGAAACAGTCTTAGCGTGGAGATTGCAAATGCCTTGCCTCTAGGCTGAAGACGGCCCTAGGTGTGGGTACTCTTAAAAAAAAAATAAGGTTCAACATTTTAAAATTGAAAATTTTCAAACAGAAAGTTAGATTTCTGGATTTTTTTAAAGTTATACTTCCTTTAAATATTGAGGAAGGCCCTTTAAATATTCAGGAAGGCCCTTACTACCATGACTCACCATTCTGAATCCATAAAAGTAAATTTGCTATATAAACATCAAAAAATCTCTCAATTCACAAATAACACCATTAGCAAAATAAATGACTAATGAAAACCATGGGGAAAATATTCAACTCATATAACAGCAAAAACGTTAATAATATAAAGTGAGCTTGTAGAAACCAAGAATAAAAAGGTGCAACTCATTATAAAACCAAAGTATGTGAACAGATAGTTCACAAAAAAGTGAACTCAAATGGCCATTAAATATAAAAAATTCTCACCCTCCCTCATAATAAGAGTAATGCAAGTGAGAATTTTACTGAAGTAACTTTTTTGCACCTATCTTGTTAGTCAAATACAAAAGGTTGTTTTTTTATTTCAGAAAAATTAGTTTAATTATCACAAGGCATCTTAGTGGAAGGATGGGAAATATTTCTCAAATCTGCCCCCTTGAAAGCTCAGAGACTAGGGTTTTCAAAGATAATTTGGAGGGCAGGGGGCTAAGGAATGGGTGCTACTGATTGCTTGGGAATGAAATTATAGAGATGTGAGAAATGTCTTCAAGTGCTGAGTTTGTTTCTGGGTGAGGCAGACACAGGACAGGTAAAGTCAGTTCCTTGCTGTAGAATCACAGGTCTAGGTAGTGTCAGTAAGTTTTCCAGAATGCAAATGTCTGGAAAATATCTCAAAGGTCAGTCTTAGATTTTACAATAGTGATGTTAACTACAGGAGCAACTGGTGACGTTACAAAGTGTGACTTCTGGTTACATGACTCCTAAGCAGTAAGCAAGCTAGGGAACAATGGCTGGTTATTGCTTAACTATGCTTATAGCTTAGCAGAATTGAGGCCCCTACCATCTACCATAATTCTAATGCTGTGGAATTGCATTAATTTCACAAAGGGGTTTAGGTCCCTGAACAAGAAGGGAGTTGGTTTCAGGAAGAGACTGTTGTCATCCTTGCTTTAAAGTTAAATTATAAACTAAATTCCTCCTATAGTTAGCTTGGTCTATGCCCACGAATGAGCAAGAACAAAATACAAAGGTTTAACAACTCTATTGGCAAGGCTGTGAGGAAACAGACACTCTCATGTGTTACCAAAAAGTGGTATAACTCTGATGGAGGCAAATTTTGAAATATCTAATAAAATTGCTAACATGTTTTGTCTTTGATTTTGCATCATTACTCTCAAACTATGATCTGAGAACCCCTGAGGATACATGAGACTCTTTCAGGGGATATGCGAAGGGTCTATTTTACAATAAAACAGAGAAATTAGAACCCTTGTGCATCATGATGGGTATGTAAAATGTTACAGCTATTATGGAAAGCAATATAACATTTTCTCAAAAAGTTAAAAAATAGAATTGCCATTCAGCAATTCCAACTCTGGGTATACACCAAAAAAAACTTAAAATCAGGGTCTCTGAGAAATATGTGTACACTCATGTTCACAGTAACTTTATTCACAGTACTTGGAAGGTCAAACAGCCCAAATATCTGTCAACAAATAGACCAAAAATAAACCATCATTCTCAGCAAACCATGGCAAGGACAAAAAAAACCAAACACCGCATGTTCTCACTCATAGGTGGGAATTGAACAATGAGAACACATGGACACAGGAAGGGGAACATCACACACTGGGCCTGTTATGGGGTGGGGGGAGGGGTGAGGGATAACATTAGTCGATATACCTAATGTTAAATGACGAGTTAAGTGGTGCAGCACACCAACATGGCACATGTATACATATGTGACAAACGTGCACGTTGTGCACATGTACCCTAAAACTTAAAGTATAGTAATAAAAAAAGAAATATCAGGCAAATCCAACAACAACAAAAAAAGAGATTATTGTATTTTTCAATGTGAGAAGGACATGAGAATTGGAAGGGCAGGAGCAAAGTGACATAGTTTGGATATTTGTTTTCTCCAAATCTCATGTTGAAATGTAATCCACAGAGTTGGAGGTAGGGCCTGGTGGAAGACATTTGGATCATACGGGCAGGTCCCACACGAATGACTTAGCACCATCCCCTTCCTTATGAGTGAGTTCATGGGAGATCTTGTTGTTTTAACATACATGGCACTTCCCCACGCTCTCTCTCTCTTGCTCCTGCTCTTGCCATGTGATGCACCTGCTCCCCCTTCACCTTCTTCCATGGCTGTAATCTTCCTGAGGCCCTCACCAGAAGCAGATGCCAGCACCATGCTTCCTGTACACCCTGCATAACTGTGAGCCAATTAAACTTTTTTCTTTATAAATTACCCAGTGTCAGATATTCCTTTATAGCAATGCAAGAGCAGCCTAATATAGTACCTTATATAAATGAAATCACACAGTATTTGGTTTTTTGTGTCTGGCTAATTTCACTTAGCATGTCTTCAAGGTTTATGCATGTAACATATGTCAGAATTTCCTTCCTTTTTAAGGCTGAAATAATATTCCATTGTTATGTATATGCAACATTATCTATTCATCAAACATTCAGGTCAAATCTTGAATGCTCTGTTGCTTAAAAATTTCTTCTGTCAGATTCCCTAAGTCATTACTCTTAAGTTAAAACTTCCACAGATCACTAGGCTATGAACACAATGCAGCCAAGTTCTTTGCTGAAATATAGGAAGGAGGACCTTTGCTTCAGTTCCCTAAAAGTTCCTTATTTCCATTTGAAATCTGGTCAGCCTGCATTTCATTGTCCATAATTCTATCAGCATTTTGGTCACAACTATTTAACCAGTGCCTAAGACATTCCAAACTTTTCCTCATCTTTCTATCTCTTCTAAGCCCTCCAAACTCTTCAATTTCTTCCCATGACCAAGTTCCAGAGTTAGTTCTACATTTTCAGGTATCTTTATAGCAATATCCCACTTCTGGTACCAATTTTCTGTATCGGACTGTTTTGTGTTGCTGTAAAGGAATACCTGAGATTAGGTAACTTACAAAGAAAAGAGATTTAATTGGCCCAAAGTTCTGCACAGTGTACAGGAAGTGTGCTGGCATCTGCTTCTGATGGGGGCCTCAAGAAATTTACAATAATGTTGGAAGATGAAGAAAGAGCAGGCATAACAAAGGGCAAGATGAGGTGCAAAACAGAGAGTGAGAAGGTGCCACTCACTTTTAAACAACCAGATCTTATGATCTCATTTATCACCAAGGGGATGGTGCTAAGCCATTCATGAGGGTCCTACCTCCATGATCCAATCACCTCCCACCAAGCCCCACCTCTGACATTGGGGATTGCATTTCAACATGAGACTTGGAGAGGACAAATATTCAGACAATATCATGTATCTAGAATAGTCAAATTCATAGAGTCAGAAATTAGAATGGTGTTTATCAGGGCCTAATGGGAGAGGGGATGACGGGTGATTGTGTAACGGGGACAGAGTTTTTGTTTTGGATGATGAAAAACTTCGGGAGATGAATGGTGGTGATTGTTGCATAACAATGAGAATGTACTTAATGCCACTGAACTGTACACTCAAAAATAGTTAAAACTGGAAATGTTATGTGTATTTTTACCACAAAATTAAAAAAAGTAAATAGATAGAGATAAATATATAAATAAATCTAAAGTGATATTTGCCTTTTTATTCTAATTCTTTCACGAGTATACAATAGCATTTTCCAGAAGATACATGTTGGTACTCACAACAGAGTGAATGCAGAATCAGATGAGAGGATCCAATGTTATTCTACTAAGACATTAAAGGGAATTGCAGAATAAATAGATGCAATAAATAAAATAATGCCACTTTCCTCATTATTTTTTCATTTTGAAAAGTACACTTCATCATTATAAAAAAATTATGCATGCTAATATATAATGGGTTTATTACTGTTATTTCTAAAAGCATACATTT
The DNA here is from genome assembly GCF_028858775.2 of Pan troglodytes. NCBI lineage: Eukaryota > Metazoa > Chordata > Mammalia > Primates > Hominidae > Pan > Pan troglodytes. The sequence continues at coordinate 23,152,731 of NC_072416.2, read as the reverse complement.
ACAAAAATTCTGTTTTAATATCTACTATGGTAGATATTGATAGATATAACTCATATAAATAACAACTCTTTAGGGTTTTCAATACTTTTTAAGTTTGTATGGAGGTGCTGAGATAAAAAACCTTACTAAGCACCAACTTGGCAATCCCAAGACTTGGAATTTATCCTACCTGCTTGTGTACCAATGCCCCCTAATCAACAGGGTTTCTCTTTCCTCAGGCTGGCAAGCGACCCCCAAGCCCAGCCCTGTGGTGGGTGAATGGGAAGGGGAAGGAATTAATGTGGAATTTCAGAGAACTGAGTGAAAACAGCCAGCAGGCAGCCAACGTCCTCTCGGGAGCCTGTGGCCTGCAGCGTGGGGATCGTGTGGCAGTGATGCTGCCCCGAGTGCCTGAGTGGTGGCTGGTGATCCTGGGCTGCATTCGAGCAGGTTGGTAACTGACTACCTGGACAGAGAACTGTCTTCCTTGTGAAGAAAACTGATAGCAGAGAAATGCAGCCACCTCTCTCAAAAGAAGTCTCCGCCTTGGAGCATGCTGTCCTCTCTCATATGAAGAAAGACTTCTCCCTGCTTCCACTTATTTAAGCAAACTATGTGCCAAGCACTTATGCAGGGTGAACAACAACAATGACATAGTTTACATATTCATGGGACTTACAGAACTTTGGAGAAAGCTCTTAAACTATTAATTGCACATATAATATTTAATCAGAATTATGATAAGTGGTATGAGAATTCTATTAAAATCTATAAAAATAAATTTGGTAGACTGTGACCTGCAGGCCAAATCCTGCCCACAGCTTGTTTTTGTAAATAAAGTTTTATTATAACACAGCTATGCCCACTTGTTTCCATATTATATGTGGCTGCATTTGCACTACAGTGGCAACTTGAGCAGTTGGAACAAGAGAGTGTCTTATCCACAAAACCTAAAATATTTACTATTTGGCTCTTTGCAGAAAAAGTTTGCCAATGCTTTTCTAAAAAGAGACTTGAATTAACCAATATGAGGAGCAACTAAGTCTCAATGGAAGTGATATTTGAGCTGAGATCTGCAGGATGAGTAGGATTTTGCCAAGAGATAGAGAGGCTTGTGCCAAGCAAAGGGAACAGCATATGTGAAGATGTAATTATCTGATGATTTCTTCTGTCCACTTCCCAGAAAAGCCAAACACTGAAAACACTAGGAGTTGCAGTAGAGAAGAGTTTAATAATTGCATAGACAGCCAAGTTGAAGGATGGAGGATGTTTCTTAAATCCACCTCCCCAGGAAATCAGAGACTAGAGTTTTTCAAGGATGCTTTGGCATGCAGGGGGCTAGGGAATAGGAAATGCTGATTGGTTTGGTTGGGGATGAAAACATGGGTTGAAGCTGTCTTCTTGTGTTGAGTCAACTCCTCAGAGATCACAGAACTGGTTGAGTTAGTTTCTTGGTATCAGTTACTGATCTGGGTAGTGCAAGCTGGTCCATCAGAATGCAAGGTCTGAAGAACACCTCAAATACCAGTCTTAGGGTTTACCATAATGATGTAATCTATAGGAGAAACTGGGGAGGTTACAAATCTTGTGACCTCTGGCTCCATGACTCCTGAACTATAATTCTAACCTTGTGACAAATTTGTTATTTTTCCAAAGGCAGTTTCAATCTCCAAGCACGGACACAGTTAGTTTCAGGAAGGAGCTATTATCATTTTTGTTTTAAAATTAGACTATAAGTTAGATTTCTGCCATAGTTAGCTTGGACTATGTCCAGGGATGAGCAAAGATAGATAGCTTGTGAGGTTGGAAACAAGATGAAGTCAGCTATGTCAGATTTCCCTCAGTGTCATAATTTTTCCAAAGGCAGTTTCAAAGCCACAGTGGAGGGAAGCTTGAAAATTATAAAAGAACCTAAAAGGATATCTGTGTGCCTGAAGTCCAGGCCATAAAAGAAAGTAGTGGCAATAGAATGAACATGTAGAGGTGGCCAGGTGCTATATTGGCAGTGCCTTGTGGTCCATGGTAAGAGTTGTGGACATTTATCCAGTGGTGAATGCGAAATGATTGATGGATTGTGTGACACTCAAACCATTGATACATTGAGTGACATGATCATCCTCTGTTTGGATGGTCATATTGGATGCTCAATAGGGAATGGGATGAAGAAGGCAATAGTGGAGTTGGAAATCTCAGATAAGAGGTGAATGGTTGGTGATGGCTTCAGTTTGGTTGAGGCAGTAGAGATGGAGATAAGTGGATTTAACAGGCAATTGGGGGGGAACTAATAACAGGGTTATTCAAAGAAGATGCGAGGGAGAGAGAGAGAAGTCACAGACATTTCAGCAAGTGGGTGTATGGTGCTTTCTTTCACTGGAGTGAAGAACACAGATATAGAAAGAGGCATGGGTATCTTAGGAAAATATGACAAGTTCAATTTGGGCATGTTGAGTCCAGGATGTCCATGTGATGTTCAAGAAGTGATAACAAGTTGGATTTAAGGCTCTAAAATTTGAGATGGAGACAGAAATTTGAGAATCATCAACTTTTATATTAAAAGGATGAGAAGTACAGTGGTATCAAAAAGAACCCCAAGAAACTCCAGCAACCTCCTTCACAAACTGCTCTTTCCACCTCTGCTTGCACACAGCCTAATCCCAACTAAAAGCTCCCACCCACCCCATATTCTGGGGACAATGGGCTGAGCATGAGAGTGGGTAAAGAGAAAGACATGAATGCAGCCAGGAATTAGAAACTATCAGAGGCAACCAAACCAATTGCAGGAACTTGGAAGCCCGTGGAAAGAGAGAACAAGCCAGAGGGAAAGGTGACATACTGAAATTATAGCCAGAAGGAAAGGAGAACCCAGAGGAAGAGATGTGTCTATTGTTCTGTGTCTGTCTCAATTGACCACCATGGTAGAGAAACATTTGAGGATATTTACAGGTGTGCAGTGAGAATCCCAAAGTGTTGAGAGTGGGAAGAAAGTGAGCTAAGGTTAAAAGCTATTTAACAGGATGGGCATGTGGTTTAAGCTTCACAAAAAATGAAACCTGTGTAGTTATTCTGTTCTTTTATTTCTTTCTTTTATTTTTTTGAGATGGAGTCTCCCTCTGTAGTCCAGGCTGGAGTGCAGTGGTGCAATTTTGGCTCACTGCAACCTTTGCCTCCCAGGTTCAAGCAATCCTCCTGCGTCAGCCTCCTGAGTAGCTGGGATTACAGGCGTGTGCCATCAAGCCCAGATAATTTTTGTATTTTTAGTAAAGCTGGGGTTTCGCCATGTTGGCCAGGCTGATCTTGAACTCTTGACCTCTAATAATCTGCCCTCCTTGGCCTCCAAAAGTGCTAGGATTACAGGCATGAGCCACCATGCCTGGCCCTAAGTCTAGTTATTCTACAGAAGATTTTAAAAATCAAAGGAGTCTCATTAAAATAGTAAAGAAGAACAAGAATTTAGGAAAGTGATAATCATGGGATATATCTGTGCAAGGAATAAGTCAAATTTTTAAAGATAAATTGTACAGCATGCTAAACACAGCTAATAATTCAGTACTGTAAATTTCGGTATCATTAAGAGCAAAACTTTCTAATGTTCTCATCACAAAAAAATGTTAAATACTTGAGGTGATGGATATGTGAATTAGCTTAATTTAATCATCTCACATTGTCTTCAAAAATTATAATACCGCTTTGTACCCAATAAATATATACAACTATACTTTGTGTGTACATAGATATGTAAAACTGAAGGCACTCTCATCTAAGAAAAATGCATTTAATGTCCCAGGGTTGAAATAAATTGCTAGGACCTAGAGCTATTGGTGTTTCAAGACCATGGACAGTTCCAAGTGCCTTTCCTCATGATTCTTTAATTATCATATGAGAGTTTTGAATACAGCAAACTCCTGTAGAAAATTTTTTTTGAGGGGTGAGAGTGGGTGAGGAGAATTGTATGTGTCTTAGACTGTCAACAGTGCGACATTAGCAATTCAATTTCTTTTCTTTGTCTCAGTAGGGCCCTTAAGACTCGGACAACCCAGGGAATCCTAGGTTTCATTCACTCCCTAGTCCTTAGTCCCCTTTTTTATTGACGTTCTCCATTGGTCATTACTTCCCCATCCTCTCCTTCCCCACTTGCTCCCTGCTTGATGTTTATCTCAGGCTTCTCTAGGGACAAAGAAAACCATCCTTTCCAATTCTCTAAACTGTTGGCTTCTTTAGGTCTCATCTTTATGCCTGGAACCATCCAGATGAAATCCACTGACATAATGTATAGGTTGCAGATGTCTAAGGCCAAGGCTATTGTTGCTGGGGATGAAGTCATCCAAGAAGTGGACACAGTGGCATCTGAATGTCCTTCTCTGAGAATTAGGTTACTGGTGTCTGAGAAAAGCTGCGATGGGTGGCTGAACTTCAAGAAACTACTAAAGTGAGTATCTACATGTCTCAGCCTGGGTTTTAACTAAAACTGGAAACAGAGCCAAGCACTTAGGTGCAGGTGCTTTATTGAGGAGTTGCAGGAAGAACAGCATGGGACTAGGAAGAGTGAAGCTGGGAAGAAATAAAAGCTAATACAAGGGTTTTTTTTTTCAAGTCATTGCAAGGACTAAGTGGGGCTTGATCTGCCTGGACCTTCTGAGCAGCACATAGAATGCCTCCCAGGATTGTCCTCTAAAGGATTGGAAAGCACTGAACCATTAGCATCTGACCCCCACAGGTTGAGGGTTGTCCTGGGGGTGTTATTGCCTCCACACTTCTGGGCTGCGCACTCATGCGTGAAGAGTGTCTCAGAGTTCCATGCTATGGTAAAACAGAGAAACTATGGGGCACAAAGTGAATCACTTGTGATGCACACTGGAAACAACATGGTGTTAACACCAAGTGGGTTGAAACCCACCCAGAACAATTTACTGGAACTATGACTCAAATCAGGGGTGAGGCCAAGGTCATGAGGGAAAACCCAAGAGATGGCTGATATACCAAGTTTCTAGGCTCTTCTTCCCACCTCTTGTATCTCTAAGAGAGGCTGATCAAGGTCAGAGGCCTTTCCATGTGTTGATAGCATGGAAAGACCTTGATAGTCCTTCCAAAAGCCGATAGCAACACTGGCTGGATTAATGATTCTCTCTGTCAACATGTCTGAAATCCCTCTAGCAGGGGCACATATGATAGGAAACTTGAAGGGAAAACTTCAGCTTTTCCTTCCTAATGCCATGGTCTTTAAGGTAGCTGTCATGGAAATAAATAGCATCATGCCTGCTTTTAAAGGTTCAAAATCAAGACACTGGAGATGTCCAAGAGATATGTAGGTGCTTCCAGGGAATAGAAGAGAGTGCCAAGAAAGTACTTGGAAAACTCGTATTAATTCCACCCCTCCTGTCCACTTGGTGTCATGCCAGGGCCCTTCACAACAATTAGATTAGCATTTATTGAGTTCTTGCTAAGCAAGTTGCTCATTTCTTTGGTGGCAGAGTTAACTTTCTCAATAACTCTATAAGACTTGATCTCACTTTTTTGCAGATATAAAGTGAGACACAGAGAAGTTAAATAAGTAGTTTAAGGTTTCATTGATAACAAAGTGCCAAACTTGAGTAGTTTTCAAACCCAACTCTGATTGACTCAGACTCCCATGATCTTAATCACTCAGCAGCCTCTTTTGTGAGGTGGGTCAATCAACTTGCCCTTTTCAGCACAGTGGGTGGTGGGAAAAGATGGGTCACTTTGATATCTGGTGTCCAGGCTAGATCTGAGAAAATGACAATCTGTGTCTTTGTCAGTGAGGCATCCACCACTCATCACTGTGTGGAGACTGGAAGCCAGGAAGCATCTGCCATCTACTTCACTAGTGGGAGCAGTGGTCTTCCCAAGATGGCAGAACATTCCCACTCGAGCCTGGGCCTCAAGGCCAAGATGGATGCTGGGTAAGCTGAGCTCTTTCTCTCTACAGAGAATTGCATGACCAGGCATGAAGACTTTTCTGAGTTCAAATCCAATGCTCCTGGGCTGTGTCACCACCTTGTGGTTCTGAGAAAGAAAATTCAGAAGGAAAGCTAAGGAGGACATGGCTTCACATGCTGGGTATCAAGTACCTTCAATGGGACACATATTTTAGATAACACAGGGTCTCAAAACTTCTTCCATGTGTTAAGCCATGTGCCTAGCAGGGTGAATGATTAGCAAAAGGCTTACGTGCATTTCCCCAGGCTGATCTCTATGTTGTTCTTTGGGATGCTGGCAATTTGCTTTGATACCGCCCACATTCCAAGAGGGCAGTTTTTGTCGGCAGCAAATTACTTTGCAAATTGACTGAAGTGGAAGATATAATTGGATAAATTTGTGAACAAAGATCTCAGGATTTCTGGATCACAGACCCCATAGTTGAGCATTTTTTTCCCACTGATACATTAATCCCATTTGTGGAATCAGGAAACACTGTGCCAAGGTATTGAAGCAATGATATCTATAAATCATCAGAATTGTTTTAGTAGATCCCACCTTCCATGTTAATTTTATTATTAGAATGGGAAGATACATTAATGCAAAAAATGGAAAATGTAAATGTTCCATCTATGAGCCCATAGGGACAGAAAAATAAATAAGTTAGTAAAAATTATACAATAGAAGAGCTGCAGTAAAAGGCAGTTTCTAAAAGATGGGGATAAATTACTTAAATATAACTAAGATATTAAATTCCCCTTCCCCCAAAAAATTTGGTAGTGATCTCATTTTTTGCAGATATAAAGTGAGACTTAGAGAAGTCTTGTACTATGACCTAATTTCCCTACAGAGCTGAAAGTATTAATCATCTTCAGGAAAGAAGATACACTATGGCAGTTCCCAGTCACAAGGAAGTTGTTCATGTCTAGCTTAAATCATTCTTGCTTTAAGAAAGTCCTAAACCTTTTATTCTGCCCTGAAAAGAGAAAAGTGATGAGTTCACTTAGTGCAAGACCATCAGCTTTACGGGCAATTTGCAGTACTTAAAGAAAAGAGAAGCAAAGTTCTACTCAGCCAAACTTGAACTTGGCAAGGCATCTGTTAGAATATTTGTCATGCAGATGCCTTGTGTTAGTAAAATTTTCCTGGGTGGTTACCACATGCATGCCAGAAACTGTACGGAGTTTTGGAGTTAAGAGGAGAAAGAGACCCAATTATATATTAAGTCATGTCAACTGGGGTCCCACCTTCTGAACATTCATCTCCTATCGATGCAGGATGTGTGGATAGAACAACTTTTCTTCCCCCTTCCTACTTATACTTAAACATATGCCTATAAACCTGCAGGCAGATACACACACACCTCTGCACACACACCTCCCTTTCCTCCCCTACACCTTAGTGTCCCATGCATCCTAAGCATGCACCCACCTATATGTACATGTGTTTTGTCTGTGCTTTCAGTTGGACAGGCCTGCAAGCCTCTGATATAATGTGGACCATATCAGACACAGGTTGGATACTGAACATCTTGGGCTCACTTTTGGAATCTTGGACATTAGGAGCATGCACATTTGTTCATCTCTTGCCAAAGTTTGACCCACTGGTTATTCTAAAGGTAAGAGAGGATCCAGTTTGCAGCAGTTATTCAGAGTGAGCCCGAGGTTTGCACACTTCAATTTATTGTAGTTTGTTTCAATTCATCTAATTTTTGCTAAACCCCTGCTATGTGGCGAACAGTGTTCAGTAAACGAGATGGAAATGGTCCCTGACCTCACAGAGCTCATGTTCTGGGGTAGGAGACAGGCACATATATAGATAAAAGGAGTATGTTCAGGAGAAAGATATTGTAGGTCATTTGTTCACTCAACAAATGTAATGGGCTCTTCCACTGGTGTCACCTGTCAGATAGATGCTGGTGAACCACATGTAAAAGGGAAAACTGGAGTATTGGAGGGGATGCCATCTCGCTCTCATGTGTGTGTGTGTGTGTGTTTGTGAGTGCATGTTTCATTTCCTTTTTTATTTGCAGCATAACACACAAACTGAAGGTAAAGTACACAGAGTGCCACCATCCTATGTGTACAGTTTGAAAATAATTTACCTGTGTTAGATACTGTCTTAGTCAGCTTGGGCTACTATAATAAAATACCATAGTCTAGGTGGCTTAAATAACAGACGTTTACTTCTCATAGCTGTGGAGGCTGTAAGTCTGAGATCAGGGTGCCAGCATAATTGAATTCCTGGGGAAGCCCTCTCTTCCTGGCTTGTTGATGGCTCCCTTACTGCTATATTCTCACATGGTTGAGAGAGACAGTGCTGGTATATCTTCCTTTTTACAAATAAAGACACTCATGCTATCACTGGGGCACCTGCTTCATTACCTTGCATAATTACCCCTAAAAGCCCCGCCTCCAAATACCATCAAGTTGAGGGTTAGAGCTTTAATATAGGGATTTAGGTGGGGACACAACATCCAATTCATATCAGACACCCCTGTAAACACCACCAGATAAAGACATGAAACATTCCCACCACTGCAGAAGGTGTTCATACCCCTTCTCTGACAGTATCTGCCCCCCATAAGTTAATCCTTCGTTTGATGTCTATCACCATAGATTAATTTTATCTCTTCTTGCATTTCATGTAAATGGAACAACATTATATATAACCTTTTTCATTTGACTTCTTTTACTCAAAATATTCTCTGTGAGATTAGTCCATGTGTTGCATGTATCAGATGTTTGTTCTTTTAGCTGGCTGCATAGTATTCCATTACGTGAATCTGTAAAAATTTTCCCCCATCCTATTGTTAATGAACTTTGGGTTATTTCCAATTTAAGATGATTTTCTAGAAGCAATTCGGAAGAATAAGTGGAATTTTTTCCTATAGAACTTGATGGTACAGCCATTAAGTAAGACCCACAAACTGCAGCTATGCTTTATCCTGTAGCAACAAAGCAATGAAAATGACCTCATTTTGCTTATGAAGATACACCCTATGTTGGACTCTATGATAGAGGGATTGGGTTATTTCCCTGCTGTGCCCCCAGATCTCTAATGGCCCATCCAGACATCTATTTGGCTGCAGCAAAGGTTCAAGCTAAGGCATAGATGACGTCTTCAAAAGTCAAAAAGTCAGGTGTGGTCTGGATTTTCGTAGGAAATTATCTTCAAATAATACTGTCATTCTCTGTTTTAAGCAAATTCTTACTCTGTGTCCTTCTCAAAAGGATTTGAACTGGTTTTTAATAAGTTCCACCATTAAAAAAATGAAAACAGACATAAACTTATAAAGCCCATTAGGAAAATATAGGCTGGAGGTGTAGGGTGGAAAAGACTAAGGAAATTAAGGAGAAATACAGCAAATGAGTATGTAGTTGCAAGTTGAGCTTCTAGTAAGTCAAAGCAATAAGGAATATGGGATCATTTTCATAGCTTATATCTGTGCATCAAGCACATTTGAAGGAAATTATTGCATGATACTCACATTTGTCATTTTTTCTAGACATTTTGCTTAAACCATTGCCATGGTTTGAATATTTGTGCCCCCCAAAACTCATGATGAAACTTGTAAACCAAAAATAAAATCCTAAGGCCCCATCCCGCCAGCCATCTGAATGGACTTCCTCCTCAGCCAGGGTTCTTTTAAAATTTAACCTGAGAGACTGTTTCAGGCCATGACAGGAAGTGGGAGTGGGAGATGCCTCATTATACCTTTCTGGTATTAACATCAATATAGACTTTAAGTCTGATAAAAAAAAATTAAAACCTATTCTGTCTAAAAAGCCTAGTGTCAGTACCTAAAAGCTTCCTGTGCAAATAAGAACTTGGGTCTCCACAATTCTTTATCTTAACTAAGGCATTCCTTTCTATTGATCCCAGGTCTTTAGATAAACTCAACCAATTGTGAACCAGAAAAAATTTAAATCTACCTATAAGCTGGAAGCCCCTGCTTCAAGTTGTCCCACCTTTCTGGACCAAACCAATGTGTTCTTTAAATGTGTTTGATTGATGTCTCATGTCTCCCTAAAATGTATAAAACCAAAGTGCACCCCGACCACCTTGGGCACGTGTTCTCAGGACCTCCTGAGGGCTCTGTCATGGCCATGGTTACTCATGTTCGGCTCAGAATAAATCTCTTCAAATATTTTACAGAGTTTGGCTCCTTTCATCAACAAACTCAATCCCCAGTGTAACAGTAGTAAGCAGTGGGGCATTTAAGGGATGATTGGGCCTCATGAGGGATTAATGGATTAACAGTTTATCATGTTAGTGGGTTAGTTTTGGAGAGTGGGTCTGTTATACAAAAAGCCAGTTTTGCTCTACCTCATGAGCCCCTTTGCCATGTGATGCCCCGAACCTCCTTGGGACTCTGCAGAGTACCCATCAGCAAGAAGGTTCTCACCAGATGCAGCTTCTTGACCTTGGACTTTCCAGCCCCTAGAACTGCAAGAAATAAATTTATTTTCTTCATAAATTACTCTGTCTCGGGTACTCAGTTATAGCAACAGAAAACAGATTAAGACAATACTCTATTACATTCTGCATAAAGAAAAGCATGGGATGGAGATGGTGTTATTTGACAGGAATACATGCTGCAAATAATGATCCCACTACTTGCTGACTAGGTGACCTTGGAGCAGCTACTTAAACTTGTACATCATGGGTTTCCCCTCTGTATCATGAGGATGATAGCGCACACTCCATGAGGTTATTGGAAAAATTAAATGAGGTAACACAGGACATGGCAAGTATTCAGTACTAGGTCTTTTTGTAGCACTTGTTTTGAAATGTCTATAGATGTCTTTAGCTTTTCAAAGAACTTTTATATCTAAAATATATTCCAAAAATATTTTCAGGAAAATAAGGCTGGAAACAATCTATTATAAAGCTGGCTACAGAAAGTTAAGGGACTCAACCAAGACAGCTGCTGTACTCAGGCAGCTGATCTTCCCTTGGTTGCTGGGGGGTGATATACTCCTAGGGGTGTGTTAATGAGGGCAAGTCTTAAATTGGCAGGAACAGACATCCAGGATTTGACAAAAATGTTTCAAATTAGCCTTAGACTTTTTCACTACAGTAATATGTACTCATTTCCCTGTTATTTGTGTCTTCAGGGTACATGAGAGTTATGGGGCTCATTTAACTTGAATCAGACATAGTAAACAAGCTAGGGTTTTAATCCAGACCTCTACAACTCCATAGCTCACAATTGTAACCACTGTGCATAGCCGTAAGTTGGCATTTGACCTGGTGACCAATGTCTCACCTGGCTCTCTTCTTCCAGACACTCTCCAGCTACCCAATCAAGATTATGATGAGTGCCCCCATTGTTTACCGGATGTTGCTACAGCAGGATCTTTCCAGGTGATGGGGCTTTGAGGATTGGTAAGAGAGTCTGGCCCCATCCCCCTGACTCCCTCACATACATTCATGCCTATCTATCTGAATCTCTCGCACACAGAGAGCCCCATGAAGCCATTTGCATCATCAAAGCACCCAGAAACTAGGTCTAGGCCTGAGTGGACTTTGGTTCCAGGAAGGCTGAGGAGAAACACTTATTTCTCTTCTTCAGTTACAAGTTCCCCCATCTACAGAACTGCCTCGCTGGAGGGGAGTCCCTTCTTCCAGAAACTCTGGAGAACTGGAGGGCCCAGACAGGACTGGACATCCGAGAATTCTATGGCCAGACAGAAACGGTACCTGTTCCCAGGGGAACCATGGGCTGTGTGCCCTTTTTGGGCTTCAAAATTCTCTTTGACAATAAAACATGTTAGCCACCATGTATCATTCATTTATTTGAGAAATATTTATTGAGCCTCTATGAAGGGACAGGTACTGAGTATTGAAAATTCAGCACAGAACAAAACAGGCAAAGTTCCTGTTTTCTGGGAGATTACATTCCAGTGGGATTTGGGGAGAGAGACAATAAACTAAGAAATATCTAGCATGGCAGGTGGTGAGAAATGCGATGGAAAAAGTAAAGTAGATGACATGGGGTGAGAAGTTGGTAAATCACATATGGTAGTCAGAAAGTTCCTCTGTGATGGGGAAACATTTTAGCAGAGACCAAAGTTTATCAAACATGTCAAGCACTGTACAAAGCTGCTTAGACTGAAGTGAGGAATGGGCAGAAGGACCCACCATGGCTTTACTGCACCTCCTGAGATATCTTCTTGGAACTCTTGAGGTCTCATGTGCACAATGTGGATTTATACTATTCTATACTATTTTACTTATCAAAACTACATGGGGAATACTTTTCCCCAACTCTTCTTCTCCTTTTTCCAGTGCCTCTTACTTGTGACTCTCAGCACTTCTTGCCTCTTCCTCTCCACTCTCTTACCCTGCATCCTTCTTTGACTAATGAGTACCCTTGGTAGAACTTTTGCAGAGTGTTGATGGCAGCTCTGTGGTATGAAAGAGCCAGGAAGAGCTCTGCAAATATGAATAAGGACAATGGAGTTGTGGCAAGCATACCCTGGCAGGGGCCTCCCACCATTCAGAGGAGGACATGTTTAGAATATGCTTATAAGGACACTCAGATTCCCATGATCTTAATCACTCAGCAGCCTCTCTTCTGAGGTGGGTCAATCAACTTGCCCTTTCCAGCACAGTGGGTGGCGGGAAAAGATGGGTCACTGTGACATCTGGTGTCCAGGCTAGATCTGAGAAAATGACAATCTGTGTCTCTGTCAGTGAGGCATCCACCACTCATCTGTTATTCTGTTGGGAAGGTTCATTTCAGGGTTCAAGCAGAACTGGTGCTGCCTAGGAGATACTTTAAAAAGTATATTTTACTGCTTGAGGAAATGGATACCTCATTCTTCATGATGTGATTATTTCATATTGCATGCCTGTATCAAAACATCTCATATATCCCATAAATAGATACACCACAAAAATTCAAAATAAAAATAAAAGTAAGTATTTTAGGTCTTACAGATTGCATATTGGTGATTCCATATAGTTTGAAAGGGCTTTGGGTATCCATAGTGTCATATTAAAATGTGACTCCCCCTAAAAGAGATTATAATGTGATTGTTAGGTCCTCTTCCTGGGGAGTGGTAGGTGGGTTGCTTCCTGAACAAACAATTTAGCGAAGCCCCTAGGATTGTGGTTCCAGTAATGCGGAGAGAGCCACGGAATGAGGAGCAGGGGGAGCTACCAAGTGTAGGCCAAGTTCAGGACAGTGTCAGGACCCACTCTGCAGAATTTTTTTCTTTTTCTATGACCTTGTACCTCCTCCTGAGGTTTGCTGATCTGTCTGCTTCTTTCCACAGGGATTAACTTGCATAGTTTCCAAGACAATGAAAATCAAACCAGGATACATGGGAACGGCTGCTTCCTGTTATGATGTACAGGTTTGCTCGAGACACTAAGGAGGGAGGAAGTTAGGGGAAACACTGATTTTCAGTAATTTATGTATTCCATTGTTTATTGAGTCAAAAATAATAGAAAGTACTGATATTAAGATAATATCAGAAAAAAGGGACGGAGGGAGGTTAGGGGGAAGGAGAGAGTGAGGGAAGGAAGGAGGAAAAGGGGAAATGATTTATATTCTTACCATCCTGAAGGACTCACTTTGAATATCTAGCAAATTAGCTAGACAGTATGCAAGTATATATGCTTTAAAAACAAAAATAGGGGTGAATCTTGACATAATATTTTGTAAGTAGCTTTTATCATTTAACAATATAGGTAACGATCTTTTCAGTTCAATTAATGCCAAGCTGCAGCATGATTTTTAATGATGATATAGTATTAAATAGTATGTATCCACTGCTGTTTATGCCTTTTATTGGACCGAGGGATGATGTCCCAGTTTTCACTAGTAAAAATACACTATAATGAATGCGTAGTAGCTAAAGTTTTATTGCTTTCTCTTGTTGTTTTTTGAGAACTAGAATTTGTGTTTGTGTATCTGTGTTATGTGTATAGTTCTGTATATCTAAGGTGTAACTTAGACTCTATTCAGTGTCATATCCAGTTACTTGCCATGACATTCACTATGATAATCATTTGCTAAGCACCTTTCTTAGTATCTTATTTCATTCCTATAAAAATCCTGTGAAATAAGCTGTCAGTATCTCTGTTTTATGGGTGAAAGCACTGAAGCACAGAGTTTAAGTAGTTCAAAGTCAGCTAGTAAGGTAGCAGAGTAAATTTGAGTTTTGATCTGCCCTATTTCTAAGTCCACAGGAGAGGTAGATCTCAAAGATAAGAGGAGGCTATTATTTTATCTGAGCTCCTAGAGCCAAAAGCATCTCCCCAGGCTCATCTGGGCCAGTCTCAATAAAAGGATTCACCTAAACTACTCCAGGCAGGTGGATCAGAGATCTGAGTTTAAGACTCTCAGGTTCCCTTGGTTTCTGGTTGTCGTTTTCAGTCTTCACTAGAGCAAGAGAGTCTTTCATTTGACCAACTCAGCAATCTCCTGCTGCCATTGAAGCCATCTCCTGCTCCATGCATCATTCTTCCAATATGCTTGTTTCTCCAGGTTATAGATGATAAGGGCAACATCCTGCCCCCTGGCACAGAAGGAGACATTGGCATCAGGGTCAAACCCATCAGGCCTATAGGCATCTTCTCTGGCTATGTGGTGAGAAACTGTGCTCCTCCTGCTCTGTTCCCCAGTGAGGATGGGAGCACTAAACGGGATGAGGGAGGCCAAATGTTCTGAAACTTCCAAGAGGCACTAGATGTGGAGACAAAGAGCGTCCAGTTTTCAAGAATGTATGCTTTGCCAGTGGAAGAAAAGTGGCTATTCAGCCTTGCCATCCTCAGCCTATCACTGTGATCTCATTGGAAGACTTATTTTTCTTCATTTAGCCCTTAGACTCCTCAGGAACTCTCTGTTTCATGCCCAAAATATTATTGACCCTGAGCTATACACAGCACCATTCCCCCAAGGGATGCCTTTCCCTCTCCCCTAGGTATCATCCCCATGCTCTATGCCATTGATCTTCTTTAGAGCCATGCCAGGCACTTTACATTGAGACTTCACCATCTAGTTGGAGGAATCCCTATCTTCAGATCTTGGGAAGGTAAAGACAGATAATCCTTGAATCTGGCCACCTCACTTGACAGGTGAGGATGGTGGAGCCAGAGATTACAAGACTTGTTCAAGCTCACAACCATTAGAAAGTGGACAGAGAAGACCCCAAGGGCATGCCTTCTGATCCCTGAGATAATTGATTAATAAACTAAATAAACAATAAATCAAATAATAATAGTTTCTACCATTTATTGAATGCATACCATGAGGCAAGCATTGTCGTATAAACACATTTAATTTTTAAACTTTAAACTCATTTAAACTTTAAACTCGTTTAATCCTCCCAGCCACCCTATAAAGTTTTTGGACTCAGCTTGCTCGAGTTCAAAACCCTGCTCTACTATGTATAGCGTGATCTTAGGGAAGTTACCTATCTGTCATGTCTCAGTTTCCTCATCTGTAAGTTGTGTGTCGTGAGTGTGTTAAATAAAAGAATTGTTGTAGATCCAAATGATTATTCCTATTATACAGATGGGGAAAACTGAGCCTCAGCGATCAGGGCAGAGCCACACTGTCCCCTTCTCCAAGCATTTCCTGTGTGCGGTCCCACTCTATTCTCAAATGCCAGTGAAGTATTAAGTCATGGGCTTCTCCCCATTTGACAGAAAAGGAAACAGACTCAGAAGCGTCTGTGGGGCAGACTCCTAAGGCCACAGAGGCTCCCTGATGCCCATGAGAAAGTCAATCCAGAAGCCAAGGTTCTTGGCTTCTGGTCTCAGTTCTACCTTCTGTAATGGCTGTGTAGCTTCAGACTAACCTCTTGATGTCTCTGATCATCAGTATCCCTATATTCCCAATGATGGAGTGAGGCTAAGAATTCTTTATGCCACCATATATAATCCAGTAACTGAACCTCCAGTCTGGAGCCCATGCCCCTATACCTGAGTCAGATAGGAAGATGCACTGACAAGGGATAAACCTCAAGCCTTTTCATTGCTTATAAGCAAGTGCCTCAGCTGAATAGACGGACCCAGCTATTGTAGAAATATGCACGTTAGCCAGGGTCCCAGGGGGCTTCCTGGCTAATGTCCCTAGAACTTTCAAATTTACAAAGAAGCTAAGAAAAGTACCTAATCAAAATGATAGCTTTGAGTGGTGCTATGGAGTGAGCAGAGATTAGGATATCTATGAAAGGGGAGATGGAATCAATTGGGGAAAATGCCCTAAGCATGGATGAATGAATACATCAATAATATCCATCAGACTGGACCTAGAGGAGTAGCTGAGAGACCCTGGGTGGAATAACTTCAATAAGTGGGAAAGATCCAGTTCTGCCTGTGGCCTAGGGTTGGCTGTTTCAGGGCATGTCTGCCATGTTCACGTTATACACTGCACACATGCAGTTTTAATAAGACTCATAGCATTTGTTCATGGCAGCCCCAGGGCAGGGGATTTAGGCTTTGCAGGCACAATGACTCTGTCTTTCTGTGGTCACCAGGACAATCCCGAGAAGACAGCAGCCAACATTCGAGGAGACTTTTGGCTCCTTGGAGACCGGGGAATCAAAGATGAAGATGGGTATTTCCAGTTTATGGGACGGGCAGATGATATCATTAACTCCAGCGGGTGAGCTTGGTTTCTGGGTTGGGAAGGGAAATCTGGGTCTTTACTCTGGCTGGTTCCAGACTTCTGGGATGGCCTAGAGGTTCGGTGTCCAGTGTTCTCTGAAGGACAGGTTCTTCTGCAGGTACCGGATTGGACCCTCGGAGGTAGAGAATGCACTGATGAAGCACCCTGCTGTGGTTGAGACGGCTGTGATCAGCAGCCCAGACCCCGTCCGAGGAGAGGTGATGGGGAAGCAGTAGCCTGGGGGTGAACACATATGAACACAAGGGCAGTGTAGTATGATGGTTTAAGAACAGGGACTGTGTGGCTGAACACTCTGAAACCCAATCTTGGCCCTGCCACTTACTAGCTATGTGACCTTGGGCAAGCTACTTGGCCTCTCTGTTTCTCAGTTTCCTCATCTGTAAGATGAGGGATTGTTATGAGGGTTAAATGTGCTAATATTTGTAAAGTACTTAAGTATGGTGATTTCTCAAAAAACTAAACAGAACTACCATATGATCCAGCAATCCCACTACTGGGTATTTATCCAAGGGAAAAGAAATTAACATATCAAAAGATGTCTACACTCCCATGTTAATTGCAGCACTATTCACAATACGAAGATATGGGATCAACCTAAGTATCCAATGGATGAAAGGATAAATAATATGTGGTATATATACACAATGGAATACTATTTGGCATTAAAAAAGAATGAAATCATGTCATCTGCAGCAACATGGAGAGAACTGGAGGTCATTATGTTAAGTGAAGTAAGCCAGGCACAGAAAGATAAATATCACGTATTTCCACTCATGAGTAAGTGCTAAAATAGCTGATCTCATGGAGATAAAGAGTAGAGTGATAGATACCAGAGGCTGGGAAGGGTGTGTGGGTGGGAAAGCGGGGGATGAAGAGAGGTTGGTGAACGGGTATAAACATACAGTTAGATAGCAGCAATAAGTTCGAATGTTCAATAGCAGAGTAGGGTGACTATAGTTAACAACCATGTATTGTATATTTCAAAATAGCTAGAAGAAAGGACTTGAAATGTTCTCAACACACACAAATTATAAATACTCAAGGTGATGGACACCCCAAGTAACCTAACTTGATAATTACAATATTTGCGCTTAGCAAAATGTCACTTGTACCCAATACATATGTACAAATATTATGAAATGATAAAAACTTTTAGAAAGTAAAGTGCTTGGTTGGGAGGCCGAGGCAGATGGATCACGAGGTCGGGAGTCCAAGACCAGCCTGGCCTACTAAAAATACAAAAATTGGCCGGGCACGGTGGCAGGCATCTGTAATCCCAGCTACTCAAGAGGCTGCAGCAGGAGAATCACATGAACCCGGGGGGCGGAGGTTGCAGTGAGCCGAGATCACGCCTCTGCACTCTAGCCTGGGTGACAGAGTAAGACTCTGTCTCAAAAAAAAAAAAAAGAAAAAAGAAAAAGAAAAACAAAGGAAAAAAGAAAGTGAAGTGCTTGGAACAAGGCCTAGCACATAGTAAGTACTATATAATGTCTATTTTGATGAGGCTGGAAGGATTCTATCCTGCTGTTTGATATTTGAATCAGAGTCTGATTCCTGACCAGAAGCACAGAGGAGGGATTTGAGCCAAAGGACAGAGCCCGTGTGCCACAGAGTTCACAGTGAAAATAAAGGGAAAAAGAAAGACCCCTATAAAGCCAGGGTTATAGAAATAGGCTCAGACGGGGTCTAGTGGACTTTGATGTGTGTGTAGGAAAATATTAAGGTGGGATGTGTGGATCAGTGTCCTAGCACATTCCCGCAGGGTGTAAGCCTGGCACTATCATACCTCCGGTACGTACAGAACACATCACACAGAAAATTATGGGAACCACTGAGCAGTGAGGCCAAGGGTGATCCCCTGCTGAGAAAACCCTGTGTGCCCAGCTCTGAGCTAGCCCTGCTGTATATGATTTCATTTTAGTTACCATAAGTTCAATTTGGCTATTTTATCCCCATTTTGCAGATGGGAACACTGAAGTTTGGAGAAGTTAACACATTTTTAGGGTTATGGTTTTCAGTCTGTTTTTCTCTTTTCTCCCCCTATATCTTCTTTCTCCTCATCTGTCTCTCTTGTCCTTGGAGCATGAGGTGAGCCTGGTCTCAATCTATTGTCCACCTGCTCCTCCAATAAATGACTTCAGAGAGAGCTGGAATCTCATTCTTGTCCCCAGTTTCTCCCTTTACCTTGACCTGGATCACCGGGGGTGCAAATGAGTAGATACAAGGGTGATGCAAGTCTTAATGCTAATTTCACATTATTCCAGGAGATGACTACACACTCTAATCCCTTCTCTCTGGCCTTCATCTATTTTGCAGGTGGTGAAGGCATTTGTGGTCCTGGCCTCGCAGTTCCTATCCCATGACCCAGAACAGCTCACCAAGGAGCTGCAGCAGCATGTGAAGTCGGTGACAGCCCCATACAAGTACCCAAGAAAGGTAAGGCCTTTGAGCTCCCAAGTCACTCAAACTTGAGAAATAGATTGTTTTCCTGTTATATTTATCTTCTTCAGGAGGAGGACAGTCCTCTAATTTTAAAAAGTCTTCCTGGGCCGGACACAGTGGCTCACGCCTGCAATCCCAGCACTTTGGAAGGCCGAGGTGGGTGGATCACCTGAGGGCAGGAGTTCAAGACCAGCCTGGCCAACATGGTGAAACCCCGTCTCTACCCAAAATGCAAAAATTAGCCCGGTGTAGTGGCATGTGCCTGTAATCCCAGCTACTTGGGAGGCTGAGGCACGAGAATCGCTTGAATCTGGGAGGTGGGGGTTACAGTGAGCCGAGATCATGCCACTGCACTCCAGCCTAAGTGACAGAGTGAGACCCTGTCTCAAAAAAAAAAAAAAACAAAAAAAACAAAAAAAACACAACTCTTCCTATGCTCAAGAAAGCCCAGAAAGACAATCTAGCAACTATCTTGATGCCTGAAAAATGACCTCAGCTTTTGACTCACTCTGAATCAAAAGCCAAATGCTATCAAGGGAATAAGTTCTAGCCAGTATCTTACCTGTATTCCCATTCTCTGCACTGGGTTCTTGCTATAGTATTCAGGGTTGTGCAACGCTCAGTTGCAAGTGACAGAAATCTAGCTTACATTTATTGCTCATGCAATTGAAAAGTCCAGGGGTGAAGAAAGCTTTCATTATGGCTGGTCCCAGGCATTCCTAGGATGTGGTCAGGTGTCTCTCTTTCACCCTTTGACTCTCCTTCCTTTGTAGTGGCTTGATTTCTTGGAATGCTTGTGGCTCTATCAGGTCCAAACATATATTCTCAGCAGCTTAGAAAACTCCAGTAGAAAATGAGCATGTTTTTCTCCAAAGGCCTCAACAAAATTCTCTGGGTTGACTCTCACTGGACCAACTTGGGCCATGTGTCCATTGTTAAATGAATCCCTGTAGCCAGGCCAATGTCACACTGATTAGCCAAGTCATCCTCAGAGAAAGTGCAGGGGGGATGGGGGAGAGAGAGCTGCCCTACCCCATGACATGGACTGAGAGGGAGGGGTGGCTCCCCACAGGAAAAGGGAAGTGTTCTTACGAGAAAAGACAAAAGCATAGTTTTCAGCTTCTTTCATTCCGGGACAGAGAACTGAGGCACAGAGGTTGACATGGCAGGAGAACCCAGTTATTGGATTTGGGTCCCAGATAGGAGCTTGTCCCAGAGAAAGAAAAAAAATTGAGTCTAGGGTAGAAGGTGAGAGCAACTATGCTGAGCTTAGAGTCCCTTAGATTCTTATGTAGCCCAGATGCCACCTGCCTTTCCTCAGCACAGGCTAATTGTCATAGGTCTTCTGAGAAGCAGGCCATGGGGAAAGAGGTTACCACGCAAGAGGCTTATTAGGGAGTGTTTTGGAATCAACCCCTGGGGGAAGTGAGAGGAAGGGAAAGAAAGGAGCAGAATTGAGCAGACGGTGAGGTTGCACTGTGACTTAGTCTCAATGGGAACTCCAGCCAATCCCATGGGAGTTCTGGAGCTAGTATAACCTTTCAGTGTTGTCCTAAGGCAAGGTGAGGAAGGGAAGGGGGTCTTTACGGTCACAGATGGATCAGGTATGGATGTAGGCTGCCCTGGGAAGGAGTGTGACCTTGGACAAGACAGCTGTCTTTGGCTGAGGCAATCCCCACAGGGGTCTGGCGGTGGAGTGGGACTTCTTTGTCCCTGGAGGAGGATCTCAGCTGCATATCAGAGTCCACCACATGGACTTGCAGCCTCTGAGAGTGAGGCAGCATAGCACAGTCTCAGGAATCAGACTGTTGGGTTCAACATTCACCTCCACCACTTACTCGATAACCTCTGCGTTCCTCAGTTTCCTTATTTGCAAAATGAGAATAATGCTGAACGTTTAAGTATAACTGAATATTGTAGAATACTGAGTCAAGGAGTCCTATCACACAGTGTGCAGTGTCTTACTCAAATATCTCAATAGATGTGTCTCTTTCTGCAAGTCTCTCCTCTAGAATTCTCAAGGCAGCAGATTATTTGCACCTTCCCCCTCCTTTAACCAACTACATCGAGTCCTTTCTACTTCTCTCTTCATGACAAACAGAGTAGCTTCCTTCTTAGCATTAAATCTGGATACCTCCTGTGGCTTTCATCCACTCTCTATCTACCCTTTGGGGCCCAAATAGTAAATATTTTAGGCTATGTGGTCTATGTTGCAACTACTCAACTTTGCCCAGGCAATGCTAAAGGTTGACAGTTTCTAAATGCATGGGTATGACTGTTTCAATTAAACTTTATTGATAAAAACAGGAAGTGGGCTGTATTTTGCCTGCGGGCCATAGTTTGCTGAACTCCGCTCCATTTCATTGTGTTTTGAACAAACTCTTCTCAACAAAGTCAGTCTTGACTTATAGAAGAATTCTTATATCAGCCACTAAGAAGATACTTTTTCCATCTCAGTATCCCTATTATTAAATTAAAGTTAATAAAGGGTTAATTTTTATTAAATTCGAGACCATCTGAAGCTTAAATCAATGCCATGGCAACTGAGCCACATCACTGGAAGCCTCAATGAGGCGTCTTTATCGTCCATATCTTTGGATTTGGGAATATTAGAGATAGAGGATCCTCAACTTCAAACATTCCTTTTAACAAGAGCAAATAGTGAAATTGGAGAGATTTTATAATTTTGCTTAGGGTACATTGATAGGAAATGATTGATGTGGAATTCAAAATGAGGTATTCTAATTCTTAAATGTCTTACATGTCTGAAGACCTCAGATTAATCCAGATTAATAACCACAGCTATTATTTTTCAGTGGTTACTCCATACCAATAACTTAGCCTGCATAATCTCCTTTGGTCCATGTAATCACCCAATGAAGTTGCTATTATCCTCCATCTTACTCAGTGGGGAAACTGAGTCTTAGCAAAGCCAAGGACCTGGCGAAAGCCAGATGATTGGCAGAGGAGGAGCTGGGGTCCAGAGAGTCTGATGTCAAGGCTCAGCTGGCTGACTGTTGTGCCATGTGTGTCTGTTATGCTGCTCCTCTTCTGTCTGAAAATATGTCAAAGACCTTTATGCCCAATTCTAGCCATCCTCTTATTGTCCTCATCCCAGAGCACCTTCTGAAGCTTCTTATTGCACAGGGCGGCTACCCTGAAGTGGCTCCAGCCTGAAGAACTTCCCCTCACTCTACAGCAGTTCTGAAAAATGCAACCCACTGTCGTCAGAGATCACCCACCCTGGATTGATTTGTTTTTCAACAGATAGAGTTTGTCTTGAACCTGCCCAAGACTGTCACAGGGAAAATTCAACGAACCAAACTTCGAGACAAGGAGTGGAAGATGTCCGGAAAAGCCCGTGCGCAGTGAGGCGTCTAGGAGACATTCATTTGGATTCCCCTCTTCTTTCTCTTTCTTTTCCCTTTGGGCCCTTGGCCTTCCTATGATGATATGAGATTCTTTATGAAAGAACATGAATGTAAGTTTTGTCTTGCCCTGGTTATTAGCACAAAACATTACTATGTTAGATATTGAAAGAAGAAAGGGAAGGAATGAGAGAGAGTGAAAAGGAGAGGGTAACAGAAAAAGAGGAAAGAAAAGTAAGTCAGGGAAATATTAAAAACTGCAAGAGAAAGCAATTGAAAAAGAAATAAAGTAGGGAGGGAAGGCGAGAGGAAGCAAGGGAAGGAGGAAGAAAGGAAAGAGGAGATGAAAGGTGGAGAAAAGATAGAAGAAAGATAATTGAAGGGAGAATCAGAAAAATAAAGAGAAGAAAGGAAAGAAATAGAGAAAGAGAAAGAAGAAAGAGCAAAAGAACACAAGAAAGAAATAGAGGGAGAAAGAGAGGGAGAAAGGGAGAGAAAAAAATTTTAAAAATAAAAATAGTAAAAGAAACTGATAAAGAAAAGTAATGGAAGACAGGAAGAAAGGAAGAGAGGGAAGTAAAGAGGAAAACCTATAAATATTCCCACAGATAGACAAAGTCAAGCATAAAACTGGAGCTTGAGAAGGAAATGAAAGGAAAAGAAGTGGTACCTTCTTTTACCCTAGGAGAAGACCTCCATACAGGAAGACTTGTGTGTGGGGTTGGGACGTTAGAATCATCCGCAAGTCACTCCAAACCTTGAAACTGTCAGGGTCAGAGGGGAACCACCATTTATTAAGCATTTGCCATGTGCCAGGCACTGACCCAGACACATTATAAATACCACGTTGTTTCACCTGTGTGTGGCATCTACAGACCTTAGATCATAGCTGTGAGAACAACGTAAGCACTGCCAAAGTTATCAGCTACCCATACCTCATGTTTTTGGTGTTATCTACTCTTCCTAGAATCAAATATTAAAATAATTTTAAAACCAAGATCCTGACAATAGTCTTTGGGAAAAACAAAAAGAGACAGGGATGAGGTAAGTGTATGTTTGCAACAGCTTGTGAGTTGGGGAATCCATGGAGAGAGATTGGGGAGGTGGTTTTGTTGAAAGAACAACCAGCACGTCAATTCCTGGGGCTTCTGGGACACCAGATCTATGGTCCAGGAGATGGAGAGAGGTGAGCACTATGAGGACTTCACCTACAACCCAGAGATGGAGGATGAATGTTCCTAGCAATTTCAAGTAAGTAGGAGAAGAAAGCAAAGGTTCTCTGAGAGCCCATGACTCTTCTTAGGAAGACTTAGTAATAATAACAACAATAGTAATAATAATATTGATCGTTCATCAAGCACTTGCCAAGAGTCAGGCACTATCCTAAGCAAATGCACATATTAATCCTACTTAAGGTTCACAATTACCCTTTGGTTCAGGCACTATTATTTTTTCCATTTTACAAAGGAGTAAATTAAGACTCAGAGATATTAAATGACAGAGCCAGGTTCTAACACAGGCCGAGCTGCATGCAACACCTATGCTTTCAATTTCTATACTCACTCCATCAATTTGCTTTTCTTGGCTTCTGGACCTTGACAAAGCCGCTCTCACAGTCTGTACTTGTTAGAGTCCTCCAGAGAAATAGAACCAATATATACATATATGTACTCCACAACATAGGATGGGGTTACATCCCGATAAATGTATCATAATATCAACAAAATTGTAAGTTGAACCATTGTAAGTCAAGAATCCTCTGTACACACACACACACACACACACACAGAGAATGAGAGAGAGAGAGACTGGCTCAAACAATTATGTAGTTTGAGAATTCCCAAGATCTACAGCTTGGAAGCTGAAGACCCAGGAAAGCCAATGTGTATATCCAGTCTTAGTCTGAAGACCTGAGAACCAGAAAAACCAATGGTGTAAGTCCCGGTCTGAGGGCAGCAGAAGACCAATGTTCCAGCTCAAGAAGTCAGGCAAGAGGACTTCCCTTTTACTCAGCCTTTCTGTTCTATCTAGGTCTCTAATTGCTTGGATGAGCACCCCACCCCCACATTAGGGAGGGCAATATTCTTTTTTTTAATTATTATTATTATACTTTAAGTTTTAGCATACATGTGCACAATGTGCAGGTTAGCTACATATGTATACTTGTGCCATGCTGGTGTGCTGCACCCGTTAACTCGTCATTTAGCATTAGGCATATCTCCTAATTCTATCCCTCCCCCCTCCCCCCACCCCACAACAGTCCGCAGAGTGTGATGTTCCCCTTCCTGTGTCCATGTGTCCTCATTGTTCAATTCCCACCTATGAGTGAGAATATGCGGTGTTTGGTTTTTTATTCTTGCGATAGTTTACTGAGAATGATGATTTCCAATTTCATCCATGTCCCTACAATATTCTTTATACAATCTGATTCAAATGTTAATCTCATCCAGAAGTACAGACATACCGAGAATAATGTTTGGCCAAAAGTCTGAGATCCCCGTGGCCCAGTCAACTTGACACATAAAGTTAACCATCACACAGTCGTCTTACAAAATATACACTAGAAGGCAGATATACTGTAATATGCTCCCCCTATAGTTCACTGAAATACAGCAGATATTTGTTGCCCATAGCAGAGAAATGCAATCTGCTAATCAAATACAAAACTTTGTTTTTCTCAATCTGAATTTATCAGTGTTTGAGGGAGTCTCATTTAACTGAAAGCTTCCAAGAATTTAAAATGAGGTGGATTGCTCATTCTGACACTTGGATTCGTGTTTAGTTTTCTCTGTCCACTGCATGCTTGCATAGGCAGCAAGAGGTCTCACCATCACTCTTCATGCTGGATGATGATCTGCTGATAAGGCCTCACATTTCATCCCCATTTTCCCAGTGTCAATAGCCCCTCAATCTCCCAACCTTAAGAGATGTGAAAAAGAATTATACTTTATAGATGCCTCTGTGGACAGCAAGGAAGAAAGGGGTATACCCAGCTGGGAGATCTTGGTGCTGCCTTAGAAACACCTGATGTGGCTTCATGAGGTGACTTCTGTTTTGGAGGTGGAGTGGAAGACAGCAGCAGTGGAAAATGATGATGGGTAGAGATATGTAGGGCCAATGAGTTGGAGACATTTTAGAGTATGCCATAACTGAGAAACTTTGGATATAGAGGGAAACTAACCAATTTTTAAAGGAAGATTTCCAATTAAAATCAGTGTGAACCCCCAATCCATTACCATGTTGTCTAAATAAACTTCACTGGTTTCTGTTTTAGCAAACATTATTGAGTTTTGAGGATTTGAACTCTAGTTTCTACGACTGCCAAATTATGCAAAGACTAGACTACATAGGCTCCTAGTATTTATTGGGATTATACATTGGTTAGCATATCATGTGAGGATCACATAAAGGTGTCGTTAGTAAGAATGGAAACTTTTAAGTAAGCAAGTGAGATCTGGGAGTAAATCCTGGCCCATCGTCTGTCATAAATGTTGTCTTAAATAAGCTTCATTAAGTTGCAAGATGTATAAACCTATTCAGACTAGCAAAAAGTATTCTATTTCAAGGACCCATTGATAATTTCACAGGATTGAGGAATATGGGAATCAACCAGCTCTCATAAGGGCATAACCAGCTACTTGTTAGAAAACCAAAAAAAAAAAAAAAAAAAGCAAAAACAAACAAACAAAAAGCCATCAGGAGCCCAGGAAGCCACTCTATCCAGCTCTGTGGGAACAGATTACAATATATCTATCTCTTTTTCCCCCTCAACTATGTGTATCCTTTTTTTTCCTTGTAAGTATTGAGACTAATGTCATAAAGTGGCTTCTCCCACCCTCTGGCTTCATCACCCTCCAGCTTCAGTGCCACTACCTAAATTCCAGAGAGAATGAATCTGATTGATCCAGCTCATGTGAGTTGCCCACATGTACTCTGATTATCACAGAGTACAAATACGGCTACAGGGGCCCAATTTCTTTGGACTGGGAAAAACTTTCAGAGAAAAGGGACAAAGGGTGGCATGAGACACCTCCTAATTTGACTACCCATTTAGACACAAACTAGCAAGTTTTTGCAAAGATTGAGCCTACCTTCCAACATTACTCAATGCCTCTTTCCTCCTTCTTGCTAAAAGCCTTTCTCTCCATATATAGACCTTCTGCCCATTCAGTCTCATTGAAATCTTGATAAAGGCTGAGACTTCACCTGATTGTTCCCAGGACCCTGTCTAATGAGACCCCAGTTGCTAGAGAAAATATCTGTCTAGTCAGGCTCTCTCTCACTGTGAAAGGCACTGAGAGGATTTAATTCGTAGAGTGATTAGAATCTGATTTCCTAGATACTAATTATCTGTGTGCCATGCCCCTTTAAGGAGGTTTCCTGCTAACTCTGGCTGTCTTTCCTTTTAACCTATGGCCTGCTATTTTTATTCTGTACTGAGAATATATTTTTGATCACATCTCCTTACTCACCACCCAATCCATGAGTTCATTAACTTCTCCAGGCTCAGGGATGATTGATGATGGAAACACATCACTTTTAAAGGAAAGCTATACCCTACCCACAGTATAAAATCTGCCTCCCTTCCCTCCTCACCCCCAACTTTAATCTCCTTCTGCCTATGACTTTGACAAAGCAATCATAATATTCAACCTGTATCTTTCACAAAGACTGGTTTGCTATGACTACTGTGAAATCACCAACTCGCCTTTCTCAGGATGAGGCAAAGCTAGACCACTTTATCCTTTCTGCTCATTTTCTGATCTTTACTTACAAACAATATCTTTTGAGTCGCTCTGAAAACATAGACTCATCCACACCTACATACACACATATATCCACCTATTCTGATTACACAGTGCTGTACAACAAGTTACACTAAAATATGGCAGTTTAAAATAACCACTTCCTTATGTTCACAAATTCTGTGGGTAAAGAATATGGAAGGGGAATAGTGGAAATGGTTTCATTCTGCTCCAAGGTCTAGGGCCCCTGCTGGGAGGACTTGAAACCTGTGGTGACTTGATGGCCTAAGGCAGTGCCTTTCCCTCAAATTCATATGTTGAAGCCCTGACCTCCAGTGTGATGAAATTTGGGGATGGGGCCTTTGGAAGGTGGGATAGAATGAGGTCATGAGGCTAGGTCCCTCATGATGGCATTGTGGCTTTATAAGAAGGAGAGAGAGAAAGAGATGATCCTCTCTTCACCATGTGACTGATGGCAGCGGCAGGCGGTCTGGAGCGGCTGCGGCTACTACTGCACCGGCTGCAGTGGGGAGGTGCCAGCAGTGGTGGCAGGGGCAGCTGCGGGAGCAGCCGTGGCAGCAGGGGGACCCTTGTACCTCATGTCTCCTGTGCCACGTCCCCAAGGCAGCAGACTGCACTGCCCTCACCCTTGCATGGCTGGGCAAGACCCACCCTAGGCCTGGAGCCTACACAGCTCCGGACCCTGGCCCCGTGTCGCCTTTCTCGCCTTTTGCCACTGCAGGGAGGGTGTGCGGAGGAGGCAGACAGTCCCCGAGCGGACCCTTTGGAGCTCCCCAGAGCTTGTAGCCCTGGGGGCTGCTGCAATGGGTCCGAGTTGAGTTGGAGGGGGAGCAGAGAACTCGGGCAGAGAGGGGCCCCAAGGCGGAGCTGCGACCGGGGTGGTGCCACACTTGCACATGGGGCCTGGGCGCTGGGCCAGGGGCCTAGGGCTGGGGTCATGCTTCAGGGGCCCAGGGCAGGAAATGGGAGTGGTGCCCGCTTCGGGGACTCAGCCAGCAGTGCGGCCGCCCCGCCCACCCCACCAAGGGCCCCAGGTTCCTGAACCTAGGGAGGAGGCTGTAAGTGGGGCCACCAGGGGCAGTGTCCCTGGGGTCAACCGTGCATCAGGGGGACCGCCAAGCCTGACACTCCCAACGGCCAGGCCTGGGAACCAGCGATCCACTCCCAGAGGTGTCCCCGCAGGCAGGGCCGCTTAATGGGGAACCACGGGCAATCCCTGAGCACTGGGGCCACTGGAGGGGCTCACGGCGACATCACCCCTGCCCTGGACACCAGCCCAGGCCTAGCAAGAACCTGGAGCCCCGGCCCCAGGCTGCGAGGAGGCACGACCCAGGCTAGACGATCCACGGAGCTGGTGGAAGCCAGGGACAAGCAGTAGCCCTGTCCCTTCTCAGTTGGTGGGGTGGGAGCCACCTCCCCATCTGGTGCAACTGCAGCTGACCTGCCGGGGCTTCTAGCCAGCAGTCTCTGCACTCCGCACCCTCGGGGGTCTGGGAAGATCTCCCTTCCTCCACAGGCTTGGGGGTGTCTGCCCTCGTTGCCTGGCCTCTCCCCATCCCAGTGCCCACAAGGTTGGGGCTGAGCCTGGGCACTGTTTTCGCACGCTTGGGGCAGCACTGACACTCCAGCCCCCTACCACCTCAGCCCCCTGTGGCCTTTGGGCCCCAACGAACTCGGTGGGGGGAAGACCGAGACTGGGGCTGAGGGCAGCTTGCCACTGGTCTGCAGGTGCCCCTTGGTGCTAGACAAGGTGCCCATTCGAGCCTGGGGCCCATGCCAGCACCTGGAGCTGTCCGCCCTGCTGCAGCAGGGGCACAAAAGATTCCTGCCAGAATAGCAACACCCCCAAGATCTTGTAACATTTTGGGGGCTTGTCTGGAATCCGCAGAAGGGTGAGTAAAAATGGATCTGTTCTTTCCATCCTTTCTTGGAGTCCCTAAATGCCACAATAATGAAGATGAAAGAAAAATACTGGGTCTCAGTCAGTTAAAAGTGCCTAGTGTGGCTGCCAGACTTACAACATGGAGGATAGGCTTGCTGGGGAGGATGCTGTCAATCCCCCATCATCCTCAGATGTTGGGAATGTTGGCTTTGTTCCAATCCAGTTTCCCTTCATGGAGGTCTAGCCCTCAGGTGGGACCGGAAGGAGGTCCTGGGGCAACTGAGGGTATCTGGCCGAGGCTACACCTGTGTTATCCAAAGGCCCATGGACCTGGTCCCTGATCACCTGTTAAGGTGTCCAGTCTTTTCTATTGTTTTTTCTTTCATGATTGTCATAGTTCCTATCTCTTCTTTATGTACAATGTTAAATGTTAAGCATGTTGCAAACCACAGAGATAATATTACTGGGTAGAATGAGCATTTGGCTTAGTGGTCAAATGTATAAAATTGAAGGCTAAGGTTAGCACAGATGAAACAAAATGTGCCTTAGTATCTGTACGTAAATTTGTGGCAGAAATGTTCTTGTCATTTCCTTCATTGCCAATTAGTGCCAAGCACCTGAGGCACAGAAAAGAAGAATGGCCTCACGAGGGAAGCATTAATTTCAATACCTGCTACAGCTGGTCCTTTTCTTTAAACACAGGGACAAATGTTCTGAGATCCCATATATGCAGGCCTTCTTTGCTTTGCAGGGTAATCTGGACCTTGGCCAACATTGTAGTATTGATTCAACTCTCCTAGTGGCCACCTTGGGAGAGGCTGGAAGGGTCAATCCCAGGGAACTAGGAAAGCAAACCTCAGAGGTACCTCCTGCAGGGGAATCAATTCCCTTTGCTCCTCCCTATCTGGGTTGTCTCTCAAGCTTGACTTAGCCTAGAAATTTTGGTTTTAGGCAAGATCCAGTCTCAACTGTCCCCATAACACATGCCTGGTGAATATGGCCCCATTAAGTTCCAGGTCCCCTTTTCTTTTCAGGACTTAGGGCAAATTAAAAGGGATCTTGACAAGTATTCAGAAGGCCCTGACAGGTATATAGAGACTTTCCAAGTATTTGAACTCTTCTGGAAGGATGT
The DNA here is from genome assembly GCF_028858775.2 of Pan troglodytes. Taxonomy (NCBI): domain Eukaryota; kingdom Metazoa; phylum Chordata; class Mammalia; order Primates; family Hominidae; genus Pan; species Pan troglodytes. The sequence continues at coordinate 23,122,577 of NC_072416.2, read as the reverse complement.
CATATTACTTTTGAATCAAACCCTGACTACTGTTGAAAAGCAGGCCACCCTGCAAGCAGCAGGCAATTTGGGGGATGAGCTTTCTATCTCATATTGGACCAGGGAAGGGAATGAGACTTATCTGATTGGAAGAATAGCAATAACATTGGAGGACTCTAAATGGGACCCCAATGATGAAATAGGAGAGTGGAAGAGGAAACATTTTCAGATGTGGATACTGGAGAGCGTATGAAGGACTAGGACTAAGCCTCTCAATTACACCAAGCTATCCATGGTGGATATCCAGGGATTAGATGAGAATCCCACTGCCATCATGGAAAGGCTAAGAAGGGGCTTGGTAAAATACACCTCTCTATCTCCCAATTTAGTAGAGGGACAGCTGGTCCCAGGGGATGAATTTATTACACAGGTGGCCTCTGATGTCAGGAGGGGGCTGCAGAAATGGCCTGCGTGACCAGATGGTACTTTTGAGGGCCTCCTGGGAGTGGCCACCTCCAGCTTTTGCAGTAGGAATTGGGAGGAAGTCCAGAAAAGAGAGGAGAGTTACAGGAAAAAGGCAGAGGCTCTAGGAGCTGTCTTGTTGGCTCATGGACTCCAGAGTCCCTGAGATGCACCTGCTGACTGCTGCAAACATGGTAGCCTAGGGCACTTTAGGACAGCAGGGGGAAGCCACTTTGACCCTGTCAAGTTTGCAGTGAGGACCATTGGAAAGCAAACTGTCCCCAGAGATGTGGGTCACTGGGTCCAGGGCCAGTATTCCAAATGGTGCAGTAGTACTGATGGGTCCCAGGGTTCCTCTCCCCAGCTCTGGTAGTTCAGAAGGCCAGTGCCATCCAGGAGCCCCAGGTGATTCTAGGGGTCAAAGGAAAGAGGGCGGACCTCCTCCTGGACTCTGGAGTGGGCCTTTCAGTTCTCCTCTCCAATCTAGGACCCCCTCCTTTCTTGGCACAACCATGAGGGGCATCAGGTCTCCTTCCTCCACCATGTCCAGAGTCAACATAGTCCTGTAAATACATGGAGCTTTTCTATGCAAGGGATTAGCTGTTTTTCCTTTTGGGAGGAACCTTATTAGGCCAGGTGCCCAATTCTTGGGACTCCCTTTCTCTCCCTTGTTTGAGGAGGACCTGGTCCCACAGCTCCACCTGCTTATGATAGGGAAGCAACAGAGGAGCCGCCCCCTCCAGTTCCTAGCTGCAATTTGGTGAGGGCCACCTGGGACTAACTTAATGGGTCCATACACCCTCCTGAGGCACGTTTTGTTCCAAAGCTTTGGTTTGAAGTCCTGGAATGGAACACTAGACCAAAGGTTACTGACAGTGGGAATCAAGGGGCACAGCACAGGTGAGCATGACTATTGCTGTTGATTAGGCCCTCTCACTCCATGGATGGAGGTCATGCTCACATCCATGACATAGGTAAGATCTAGGAAACTCAAAGCTTACTGACAGTGGGAGGCTTAGGCACCGCCCAGGTGAGTGTGAATATTTCTGCCAGCTATGCTTCCCTATTTCGTGGGTGAAGGTCTTCTTGCCCCCAGGGTCGGCACCTTCACAGGTCACTGGGACTCAGGGATATAAGGTCAAAAGAAAGAAAGGAATGCCTTCTTTTCCCTCCCTTATGTACCCTGGGTGTTAGTTAGAAAGAAAAAGGAACAAAGGGATGCCTTTTTCCCCTCTTTCCAGATGAGTAACCAATCATCTTCAGCCTGAACTGCACTCCTCATGAGTGCATCCTAAATCACGGAAACTCCTTTGGACCTCAGACTCTGGAGAAAGGAAAAAAAGCTTTTCTTTTCTTCCTCTGTCCTCTTTTCACGATGGTTAATCATGTCTCTGTACCACAGGACACTCCCCTTGGATGCATCCTGGGAAGTTTAATTTTCTCAAATCTTAAACTGCTTGGCAATCTCTTGAGGAGAGACAACTGTTCTTTGTCTGTTCCCCTGCACAGGACTCCATGGCTCAGGGGAAGGGAACCCAGGAGCCTGACATGCAGGCAAAGGGTAAAAGTTCCTACCAGTCAGATTTCTGGCCTCTCTCTCTGTCTCTGTACAAAGTGGTTGCAAGAATGGTGAAAAATGACTGTATTCTCTGCCTCTCTATGAGTTCAAAAGCCAGAAGTATTGGCCATTTGGCATGGCTAAGGTTAGGTAATAAGAGATTTAAAAGGACTTCTTAAAAAGGAGAGCTATGGTTAAAAGTCAGCTTAATTAAAATGGATATCCAAGCTATAGGTATATTTAACAGGACTTGATGTCTCTTTGTGGATCTTGTTTTTCTGGAAAAAAAGGATTTTCTTCTCAGTTGACTGAATTATTTTCCCCCATTTTGTCTTGCCACTCTTACTGCACACATGAGAGGCCCCAAGATAACTTCTGATGGCCTGGGACTCCTTGGGAAAATGGAGGAGGCACCACTGACCCTGTTTTGGGAAAAACCTGTTACCCTCACAGAACCCCAGGAATCTCTCTCAAAATCTGTGCCTGTCTATTAGGCCTTAGGAACTGCATGTTTTCCTAGTTCTGTTTCTTGAAGGGCTCAACCCTGAGGCCAGTAATCCAATTAAGAGATTAGCACGTGAAAAATCTGACAACTCCTGGATTTCCTTCTGTCTGTCTTTGTAGTTATATATGTGTTATGTGTGTGATGTTTATATAAAAGAGCTCTAATTGATTGGCTGAGGGAAAATAAGTGCTTATATCAAATATTCTTAACAAAAAATAGAAGCTGTAATACCTTTTAGTTGACATGACTTTAATCTTTGAGAAATAAAAAGAGTTTTAAAGATTATTCATAAAATGAAAATGTCTTCAAAATGTACACATGTGATCCAAATTATGTAGACATGCAGTTCATATCTGAAATAATTCAGATATTAGGCTTGCTAAATGCTTTAAGGTCATAAACTGCTTCTTTGGCTTTTGAAAACTGTTCAACTTGCCTGCTTTACAGTTGGTAAGGCCTGGGGACATATGGAGTTAACCACGCCACTAACTATGCTAGAAAAAGTCAGATCTTATCCACACCTAATACATAATTAAAATAACTTACCAGGTTTTAAACCAAAATTAAAATGGCTGAGAGTTAACTTTGTAATATGTAATTGAGACTACTGAAAATGGATTTACATGCAAAGTTTGTAAGGAGAGTAAAATGTGGTTTTGGTAAAAGATTATAAGAAGGCATGGGAATATAAATTTCTGCATAAGTTTAGAGGGTTAAAGAATTCCTGGAAAGTTAAAGGTTTGAACAAATTGTGGAAGGTGTAAAGGGTTATAAAAGGTTTATAAGAATCTCACTTCATGGTCAAACTCAGATTGGATGGATTTTTCTGTGAGGTTTCATTACCAAAAAATGAGGTTGACATTAATAGTTGACTAATGCAAGGGTGAAATTTGGCTTTCTCTTGCTTGAACAAGATTTTAGTGTAATGGAAGATTTTTGTTTGCCTTGTGAATAAACTTCCAAAAAAAGAAGGGAAGGACAAAAGTTAGATTACTTGGAAAACTTGGTCTTCTCTCTTAATGAGTAAAGGTTTTTGTTTTTCAAAATTTAAATTATCTATTTTAGCTAAATGGATGACTTATGGTAATCTGAAATTCTATTAAGTGTTTTAAGCTTTCAACATATTTGGTAGGCTTCCCAATATCAAGTTTCAGCTTTGAAATCATCTTTTCTAACCCTTAAATTTGGATGCTACAGAGGGCCCCTGGAGCATCCAAAGGAGAAGTAAACAGGATTATTAGACACATTTAGTTATGCAGGATTGTCCAAATAAGGTGGTGTTTAATTTTCAGGTTATATTTTAGTGAATAATGTTAATATGTGTTCTAAAATAGTATGGGATTGCTAAAATTCTGATGTCTGAGTATGTGTTATTAATCATAATTAGGGTTATTTTGTTGGGTTATTGTAGACCACAGAGGTGACTAAATTTCTTTGTCAATCGTGTTTTTGACTGTAACTACCCTAGGACATTTTGACATTCACAGACAATTGTCTTATTTTGATCCTCTTCAAAAGATGGATTATAGTCCTCAAGGGCAGGTTTTTGATAACTTTAGAGACTGCGAACAAGAGTTGACTGGGTGGACTGAACTAATGGAAGACTGAAGTAATATTTTTGACCTCTTGCTTAGAACATTGCTAATCCTTTGTTTTGCTTTTCAGAGTCAAAGAAGCTGTTCTTTTGAGTTATTTGCAGCTTTTGACAATTGAGTAAAGTATATTCTTGTGAACCAACCAGTGATTTATGACTGCAGCTGAGAAGAGACAAGAGGGATGGCCCATCAAACTCCAAGCGGTAATGCAACTGGAGCCTCACACAATAGCTCCCTTTTTACCAGGGATCCTTAGATAGGTCTCTGAGAGAGATCCAACTGCCGTTTTCCTCAAAACAACACCCCATGTCAGCATGAAGCAGTTAAGAGTGGTCATCATCCCTATCCTTACAGCAGTTAGATGTACATCTTCAGAGGGGGGATTGATGGCAGTGGTGGGCCATCTGGAGTGGCCACTGCCACTTTGCCAGCCATAGTGGGGAGGTGCAAGCAGTGGTGGCAGAAGCAACTGTGAGAGCAGCAGTGGCAGTGGGGAGACCCCTGTGCCCCGCATCCCCAAGGCAGCCAACTGCACCAACCCCAGCTTTGTGTGGCCAGGCAAGACCTGCCCCCAGGACCAGAGCCTCCACCACTCCAGACCCTGACCCCGCATCACCACTCTTGCTCTCTGCCACTGCAAGAAGGGCATGGACAAGAGGTAGACAGGCCCTGAGCCTGCCCCTGGGAGCCCTGGGAGCCCTGGAAGCCCTGAAAGCTGCTGCGATGGGTCCAGGATGAGTTGCCTGCTGGCGGGGGAGCAGTGAGGTCTGGCAGAAGGGGGCCCCAAGGTGGAACTGGGCCCAGGGTGGTGCAGTGCTTGCACATGGAACATGGGTGCCAGGCCTGGGGCATGGAGCTTTGGCAGCACTTCAGGAGCCCAGAGCAAGAGGTTGGAGCAGCATCCACTTCGGGGCCCTGGCCAGCAGTATGGCCACCATACCCACTTGTTGAAGGCACCAGGTTCCTGCACTTCAGGAAGAGGCTCTGCTTGGGGCCACCCAGGGCCACATCCCCAGGTTCCACCCCACATCAGGGTGACTACTAAGCCTGACACTCCTGATGGCCAGTCCTGGAACCTGCAATTCACTCCTGGAGGTGTCCCCACAAGGCAGGGCCATGAGCCAGGCAAGGTGGAGCCCCAGGCCAGGCCTGAGCACCAGGGCCATGGAGGGGAGCTCATGGCAATGTCGCCCCTGCCCCAGACACCAGCCCAGGGCCAGCAAGGACCTGGATTCCCCACCCCAGGCTGTGAGGAGGCACAGCTGAAGCTGCATGCTCCATGGAGCCAGCGGGAGCCAGGGACAAACAGGAGCCCCACCCCTTCTAAGTTGGTGAGGTGAGAGCCCCTTGGATGCAGCTGCAGCTGCCCTGCCATGGCTCTACGCTGGAGCGTGTCTGCACTCTGTCCCCTCAGGGGCCCGGGAAGGTGTCTCCTGTCCCCACAGGTTTGGGGATGTCTACTCCTGCTGCCTGGCCTCTCCCCACTCCTGGTGCTCACTTTGATATCCAAGCATGGTTGGGGCTGAACCCTGGCACTGTCACAGCCTGGCTAGGTGTGGACAGGCTGGGGCACTGCTGACACACCAGCCCCCTGCCACCTTGGCCCCCTCTGGACAGGAGGGAATCCAAAGGGTATGCTGAGGACAGCTCACAGTGTGAAGGCAGATGTTTGCATGCCAGGAAGAGAACCCTCACCGGGAAATTAATCAGCCAGCACCTTAATTTTGCACTTCCCAGCCTCCAGAACTGTGAGAAATACATGTCTGGGGTTGAAGTCTTCCAATCTATGATATTTTGTTATAGTAACTCAAGCTGAAGTATTCTATCTGGGATGAGTGGAAGGAAGCTTCACTCATGGGGTTTCAGCTGGGGCTGTTGGCTGGAACACCTACAAGAGGCACCTGCATGTGGCCAGGACTTCCTCACAGCACAGTGGCCTCAGACTTTTACTAGGTGATTTGAACCTACAAATACAATTAAGGTTAAATCACCTATGAAGATTTAGTCTCAGAAATTACCTAATCAATAAGCTGCTAATGTCAATTCAGATTCCAGGAGAAGGGACAGATACCAGCTCTGGATGTGAGGTATGTCAAAGAATTAGTGGATGTGATGTAAAACTACCACAATACTTCCTCAATGTAATCATGTACTGAGGCAACACGTTCAAAATCCACATTTAGGATCCACCTCACTAATTCATCGACGGCATGGTCCTGTTGAGGAGGTATCCAATTTACACTAATAATGGAGCAATGACCATCTCAGTCTAAGGCAAGGTTTGTATGTTCAGAGGGCTGCATAGAAACTGCTATAGCAGCTTCCCAAAACATTAGAGAAAATCCATCCTGTAAGATCTTTAAGACAAAGGAGGCCACATGTTCCAATAACCCCCAAACCCAAGAGGTAATTATTACAAGCTCTGTGATACAGAATGGTATGTTCTTGACATCCCCAATCAATCATTAGCTCTGGAGGATTCCCAGGCTCCAACCGGGAAAGTGCATTTGTAAATGTGTTGATGGCATGAGGTGCCCCAGACTTCACGCTATTATCTGTAGATAGAAGAGGAACTTGTACATAAATAACTTGGAGGGGAGGAGCCAGCTCATTTACATTCAGTCTTATTTCAGTATCAGGTCCAACTTTACAGAAATGACAGAGGCAGTGGTCACTGTATTGCATGATATTGAGTTTGGACTTTATTTGGAAAGTAAGGTGACTCATGAAAGTATATTAAGCAGACCAATGAACTCAGTCAACTATGCATTTTTTGAGGGCATTTATTGTTCTACTAGCTTGGAATTTGACTTGGCTACAAGGGTGATGTGCTAAAGGATCAGTCCCTGAATCAGACGCATCTGTAACTTGGTGCATTATGTACATATTTGGTTTAGATTACTCAAGCAAGGTGTACTTTTCTTTTCTTTTTAGAACCAGCATCTTCCTCTGTCACCCAGGTTGGAATGCAGTTTTGATTTTGATTCTAGAATCAACATGTCAGAATTCCAGGAAGTGAAAATGCTCTGAGGCAGAATACAACTTAGCTTGAATCTCGAATACTGATTCCAATCCAAAATGCTCTCCTACATTGTCCTGGGAACTCTTAATATGTCTTATTAAAGACAAAAAAAGAAGAGGCATATAAAAGACATATTAAGAGTTCCCAAGACAATGTAGGAGAGTATAAAAGTATAGCCAAGTTATAAAACAGGATGTCTTCATAAAAGAGGATGATTTTGGAGTATAAAAGTATAGAGTATGAAAGTACAGCCAACTAAAGCCAAGTTATCATAAAAGTATAGACAAGTTATCATAAAAGAGGATGATTTGGGAGTTGATTTCTCTAGGTAAGCTAAAATTCATGTGGATGTGGTGTGGATGAGTCTAAGTTTTCAGAGCGACTCAAAAGATATTGTTTGTAAGTAAAGATCAGAAAATGAGCAGAAAGGATAAAGTGGTCTAGCTTTGCCTCATCCTGAGAAAGGCGAGTTGGTGATTTCACAGTAGTCATAGCAAACCAGTCTTTGTGAAAGATACAGGTTGAATATTATGATTGCTTTGTCAAAGTCATAGGCAGAAGGAGATTAAAGTTGGGGGTGAGGAGGGAAGGGAGGCAGATTTTATACTGTGGGTAGGGTATAGCTTTCCTTTAAAAGTGATGTGTTTCCATCATCAATCATCCCTGAGCCTGGAGAAGTTAATGAACTCATGGATTGGGTGGTGAGTAAGGAGATGTGATCAAAAATATATTCTCAGTACAGAATAAAAATAGCAGGCCATAGGTTAAAAGGAAAGACAGCCAGAGTTAGCAGGAAACCTCCTTAAAGGGGCATGGCACACAGATAATTAGTATCTAGGAAATCAGATTCTAATCACTCTACGAATTAAATCCTCTCAGTGCCTTTCACAGTGAGAGAGAGCCTGACTAGACAGATATTTTCTCTAGCAACTGGGGTCTCATTAGACAGGGTCCTGGGAACAATCAGGTGAAGTCTCAGCCTTTATCAAGATTTCAATGAGACTGAATGGGCAGAAGGTCTATATATGGAGAGAAAGGCTTTTAGCAAGAAGGAGGAAAGAGGCATTGAGTAATGTTGGAAGGTAGGCTCAATCTTTGCAAAAACTTGCTAGTTTGTGTCTAAATGGGTAGTCAAATTAGGAGGTGTCTCATGCCACCCTTTGTCCCTTTTCTCTGAAAGTTTTTCCCAGTCCAAAGAAATTGGGCCCCTGTAGCCGTATTTGTACTCTGTGATAATCAGAGTACATGTGGGCAACTCACATGAGCTGGATCAATCAGATTCATTCTCTCTGGAATTTAGGTAGTGGCACTGAAGCTGGAGGGTGATGAAGCCAGAGGGTGGGAGAAGCCACTTTATGACATTAGTCTCAATACTTACAAGGAAAAAAAAGGATACACATAGTTGAGGGGGAAAAAGAGATAGATATATTGTAATCTGTTCCCACAGAGCTGGATAGAGTGGCTTCCTGGGCTCCTGATGGCTTTTTGTTTGTTTGTTTTTGCTTTTTTTTTTTTTTTTTTGGTTTTCTAACAAGTAGCTGGTTATGCCCTTATGAGAGCTGGTTGATTCCCACATTCCTCAATCCTGTGAAATTATCAATGGGTCCTTGAAATAGAATACTTTTTGCTAGTCTGAATAGGTTTATACATCTTGCAACTTAATGAAGCTTATTTAAGACAACATTTATGACAGACGATGGGCCAGGATTTACTCCCAGATCTCACTTGCTTACTTAGAAGTTTCCATTCTTACTAACGACACCTTTATGTGATCCTCACATGATATGCTAACCAATGTATAATCCCAATAAATACTAGGAGCCTATGTAGTCTAGTCTTTGCATAATTTGGCAGTCGTAGAAACTAGAGTTCAAATCCTCAAAACTCAATAATGTTTGCTAAAACAGAAACCAGTGAAGTTTATTTAGACAACATGGTAATGGGTTGGGTGTTCACACTGATTTTAATTGGAAATCTTCCTTTAAAAATTGGTTAGTTTCCCTCTATATCCAAAGTTTCTCAGTTATGGCATACTCTAAAATGTCTCCAACTCATTGGCCCTACATATTGGCCATACATCATCATTTTCCACTGCTGCTGTCTTCCACTCCACCTCCAAAACAGAAGTCACCTCATGAAGCCACATCAGGTGTTTCTAAGGCAGCACCAAGATCTCCCAGCTGGGTATACCCCTTTCTTCCTTGCTGTCCACAGAGGCATCTATAAAGTATAATTCTTTTTCACATCTCTTAAGGTTGGGAGATTGAGGGGCTATTGACACTGGGAAAATGGGGATGAAATGTGAGGCCTTATCAGCAGATCATCATCCAGCATGAAGAGTGATGGTGAGACCTCTTGCTGCCTATGCAAGCATGCAGTGGACAGAGAAAACTAAACATGAATCCAAGTGTCAGAATGAGCAATCTGCCTCATTTTAAATTCTTGGAAGCTTTCAGTTAAATGAGACTCCCTCAAACACTGATAAATTCAGATTGAGAAAAACAAAGTTTTGTATTTGATTAGCAGGTTGCATTTCTCTACTATGGGCAACAAATATCTGCTGTATTTCAGTGAACTATAGGGGGAGCATATTACAGTATATCTGCCTTCTAGTGTATATTTTGTAAGACGACTGTGTGATGGTTAACTTTATGTGTCAAGTTGACTGGGCCACGGGGATCTCAGACTTTTGGCCAAACATTATTCTGGGTATGTCTGTATTTCTGGATGAGATTAATATTTGAATCAGATTGTATAAAGAATATTGTAGGGTCATGGATGAAATTGGAAATCATCATTCTCAGTAAACTATCGCAAGAACAAAAAACCAAACACCGCATATTCTCACTCATAGGTGGGAATTGAACAATGAGGACACGTGGACACAGGAAGGGGAACATCACACTCTGCGGACTGTTGTGGGGTTGGGGGAGGGTGGAGGGATAGCATTAGGAGATATGCCTAATGCTAAATGATGAGTTAATGGGTGCAGCACACCAGCATGGCAGAAGTATACATAGGTAACTAATCTGCACATTGTGCACATGTACCCTAAAACTTAAAGTATAATAATAATAATTTAAAAAAAAGAATATTGCCCTCCCTAGTGTGGGGGTGGGGCACTCATCCAAGCAATTAGAGACCTAGGTAGAACAGAAAGGCTGAGTAAAAGAGAAGTCCTCCTGCCTGACTTCTTGAGCTGGAACATTGGTCTTCTGCTGCCCTCAGACTGGGACTTACACCATTGGTTCTTCTGGTTCTCAGGTCTTCAGACTAAGACTGGATATACACATTGGCTTTCCTGGGTCTTCAGCTTCCAAGGTGTAGATCTTGGGAATTCTCAAACTACACAATTCTTTGAGCCAATCTCTCTCTCTCTCTCTCTCTCTCTCATTCTCTCTCTCTCTGTGTGTGTGTGTGTGTGTGTGTGTACAGAGGATTCTTGACTTACAATTTTTTTGACATTATGATACATTTATTAGGATGTAACCCCATCCTAAGTTGCGGAGTACATATATGTATATATTGGTTCTATTTCTCTGGAGGACCCTAACAAGTACAGACTGAGAGAGTGGCTTTGTCAAGGTCCAGAAGCCAAGACAAGCAAATTGATGGAGTATAGAAATTGAAAGCATAGGTGTTGCATGCAGCTTGGCCTGTGTTAGAACCCGGCTCTGTCATTTAATATCTCTGAGTCTTAATTTGCTCCTTTGTAAAATGGAAAAAATAATAGTGCCTGAACCAAAGGGTAATTGTGAACCTTAAGTAGGATTAATATGTGTGTTTGCTTAGTCAGTTGCTCAGCACCTGACTCTTGGCAAGTGCTTGATGAACGATCAATATTATTATTACTATTGTTGTTGTTATTACTAAGTCTTCTTAAGAAGAGTCATGGGCTCTCAGAGAACCTTTGCTTTCTTCTCTTACTTACTTGAAATTGCTAGGAACATTCATCCTCCATCTCTGGGTTGTAGGTGAAGTCCTCATAGTGCTCACCTCTCTCCATCTCCTGGACCATAGATCTGGTGTCCCAGAAGCCCCAGGAATTGACGTGCTGGTTGTTCTTTCAACAAAACCACCTCCCCAATCTCTCTCCATGGATTCCCCAACTCACAAGCTGTTGGAAGCGTACATTTACCTCATCCCTGCCTTTCTTTGTTTTTCCCAAAGACTATTGTCAGGATCTTGGTTTTAAAATTATTTTAATATTTGATTCTAGGAAGAGTAGATAACATCAAAAACATGAGATATGGGTAGCTGATAACTTTGGCAGTGCTTACGTTGTTCTCACAGCTATGATCTAAGGTCTGCAGATGCCACACACAGGTGAAACAACGTGGTATTTATAATGTGTCTGGGTCAGTGCCTGGCTCATGGCAAATTCTTAATAAATGGTGGTTCCCCTCTGACCCTGACAGTTTCAAGGTTTGGGGTGACTTGCGGATGATTCTAATGTCCCAACCCCACACACAAGTCTTCCTGTATGGAGGTCTTCTCCTAGGGTAAAAGAAGGTGCCACGGCCTTTCATTTTCTTCTCAAGCTCCAGTTTTATGCTTGACTTTGTCTATCTGTGGGAATATTTATAAGTTTCCCTCTTTACTTCCCTCTCTTCCTTTCTTCCTGTCTTCCATTACTTTTCTTTATCAGTTTCTTTTACTATTTTTATTTTTAAAATCTTTTTCCTCTTCCTTTCTCCCTCTCTTTCTCCCTCTATTTCTTTCTTGTGTTCTTTTGCTCTTTCTTCTTTCTCTTTCTCTCTTTATTTCTTTCCTTTCTTCTCTTTATTTTTCTGATTCTCCCTTCAATTATTTTTCTTCTATCTTTTCTCCACCTTTCATCTCCTCTTTCCTTCCTTCCTCCTTCCCTTGCTTCCTCTCTCCTTCCTTCCCTACTTTATTTCTTTTTCAATTGTTTTCCCTTGCAGTTTTAATATTTCCCTGACTTACTTTTCTTTCCTCTTTTTCTGTTACCCTCTCCTTTTCACTCTCTCTCAATCCTTCCCTTTCTTCTTTCAACATCTAACATGGTAATGTTTTGTGCTAATAACCAAGGCAAGACAAAAATTACTTTCATGTTCTTTCATAAAGAATCTCATATCATCATAGGAAGGCCAAGGGCCCAAAGGGAAAAGAAAGAGAAAGAAGAGGGGAATCCAAATGAATGTCTCCTAGATGCCTCACTGCGCACGGGCTTTTCCGGACATCTTCCACTCCTTGTCTCGAAGCTTGGCTCGTTGAATTTTCCCTGTGACAGTCTTGGGCAGGTTCAAGACAAACTCTATCTGTTGAAAGACAAATTGGTCCAGGGTGGGTAATCTGGGATGACAGTGGGTTGCATTTTTCAGAACTGCTGTAGAGTGAGGGGAAGTTCTTCAGGCTGGAGCCACTTCAGGGCAGCCGCCCTGTGCAATAAGAAGCTTCAGAAAGTGCTCTGGGATGAGGACAATAAGAGGATGGCTAGAATTGGGCATAAAGGTCTTTGACATATTCTCAGACAGAGAAGGAACAGCATAACAGACACAACATGGCACAGCAGTCAGCCAGCTAAGCCTTGACATCAGTCTCTTTGGACCCCAGCTCCTCCTCTACCAATCATCTGGCTTTCGCCAGGTCCTTGGCTTTGCTAAGACTCAGTTTCCCCACTGAGTAAGATGGAGGATAATAGTAACTTCATTGGGTGATTATGTGGACAAAAGGAGATTATGCAGGCTAAGTTACTGGCATGGAGCAACCACTGAAAAATATTAGCTGTGGTTATTAATCTGGTTTAATCTGAGGTCTTTAGACATCTAAGAATTAGGATACCTCATTTTGAATTCCACATCAATCATTTCCTATCAATGTACCCTAAGGAAAACTATAAAATCTCTCCAATTTCACTATTTGCTCTTGTTAAAAGGAATGTTTGAAGTTGAGGATCCTCTATCTCTAATATTCCCAAATACAAAGACATGGATGGTGAAGATGCCTCATTGAGGCTTCCAATGATGTGGCTCAGTTGCCATGCCATTGGTTTAAGTGTTAGATGGTCTTGAATTTAATAAAAATTAACACTTTATTAACTTTAATTTAATAATAGGGATACTGAGATAGAAAAAGTATCTTCTTAGTGGCTGATATAAGAATTCTATAAGTCAAGACTGACTTTGTTGAGAAGAGTTTGTTCAAAACACAATGAAATGGAGCGGAGTTCAGCAAACTATGGCCCGCAGGCAAAATACAGCCCACTTCCTGTTTTTATCAATAAAGTTTCATTGAAACAGTCATACCCATGCATTTAGAAACTGTCAACCTTTAGCATTGCATGGGCAAAGTTGAGTAGTTGCAACATAGACCACATAGCCTAAAATATTTACTATTTGGGCCCCAAAGGGTAGATAGAGAGTGGATGAAAGCCACAGGAGGTATCCAGATTTAATGCTAAGAAGGAAGCTACTCTGTTTGTCATGAAGAGAGAAGCAGAAGGGATGGGATGTAGTTGGTGGAAGGAGGGGGAAGGTGGGAATAATCTGCTGCCTTGAGAATTCTAGAGGAGAGACTTGCAGAAAGAGACACATCTATTGAGATATTTGAGTAAGACACTGCACACTGTGTGGTAGGATTCCTTGACTCAGCCTTCTACAATATTCAGTTATACTTAAACGTTCGTAATATCTTTGGTGTGCCTGGATTTCTAACCTCCTTTGTAAATACTTATTAAATGCTTATTATGTGCCAGTCACTCTTCTAAGTGTCTGATGCCTTCTGAAATGAACTCATCCTTAACAATCTGTGGAGGGGTAAGAGGATTATTCTCATTTTGCAAATAAGGAAACTGAGGATCACAGAGGTTATTGAGTAGGTGGTGGAGGTGAACGTTGAACCCAACAGTCTGATTCCTGAGACTGTGCTATGCTGCCTCACTGTCAGAGGCTGCAAGTCCATGTGGTGGACTCTGATATGCAGCTGAGATCCTCCTCCAGGGACAAAGAAGTCCCACCCCACTGCCAGACCAATATGAGGATTGCCTCAGCCAAAGACAGCTGTCTTGTCCCAGGTCACACTCCTTCTCAGGGCAGCCTACACATCTATACCTGATCCACCTGTGACTGTAAAGACCCCCTTCCCTTCCTCACCTTGCCTTAGGACAACACTGAAAGGTTATACTAGCTTCAGAACTCCCATGGGATTGGCTGGAGTTCCCATTGAGACTAAGTCACAGTGCAACTTCACCCTCTGCTCAGTTCTGATCCTTTCTTTCCCTTCCTCTCACTTCCCCCAGGGGTTGATTCCAAAACACTCCCTAATAAGCCTCTTGCGTGGTAACCTCTTTCCCCATGGCCTGCTTCTCAGAAGACCTATGACAATTAGCCTGTGCTGAGGAAAGGCAGGTGGCATCTGGGCTACATAAGAATCTAAGGGACTCTAAGCTCAGCATAGTTGCTCTCACCTTCTACCCTAGACTCAGTTTTTTTTTCTCTCTCTGGGACAAACTCCTATCTGGGACCCAAATCCAATAACTGGGTTCTCCTGCCATGTCAACCTCTGTGCCTCAGTTCTCTGTCCCGGAATGAAAGAAGCTGAAAACTATGCTTTTGTCTTTTCTCGTAAGAACACTTCCCTTTTCCTGTGGGGAGCCACCCCTCCCTCTCAGTCCGTGTCATGGGGTAGGGCAGCTCTCTCTCCCCCATCCCCCCTGCACTTTCTCTAAGGATAACATGGCTAATCAGTGTGACATTGGCCTGGCTACAGGGATTCATTTAGCAATGGACACATGGCCCAAGTTGGTCCAGTGAGAGTCAACCCAGAGAATTTTGTTGAGGCCTTTGGAGAAAAACATGCTCATTTTCTACTGGAGTTTTCTAAGCTGCTGAGAATATATGTTTGGAGCTGATAGAGCCACAAAGAAAAAGCATTCCAAGAAATCAAGCCACTACAAAGGAAAGAGAGTCAAAGGGTGAAAGAGATACATCTGACCACATCCTAGGAATGCCTGGGACTAGCCATAATGAAAGCTTTCCCCACCCCTGGACTTTTCAATTGCATGAGCAATAAATGTCAAGCTAGATTTCTGTCACTTGCAACTGAGTGTTGCACAACCCTGAATACTATAGCAAGAACCCAGTGCAGAGAATGGGAATACAGGTAAGATACTGGCTAGAACTTATTCCCTTGATAGCATTTGGCTTTTGATTCAGAGTGAGTCAAAAGCTGAGGTCATTTTTCAGGCATCAAGATAGTTGCTAGATTGTCTTTCTGGGCTTTCTTGAGCATAGGAAGAGTTTTTTTTTTTTTTTTTTTTTTGGAGACAGGGTCTCACTCTGTCACTTAGGCTGGAGTGCAGTGGCATGATCTCGGCTCACTGTAACCCCCACCTCCCAGATTCAAGCGATTCTCGTGCCTCAGCCTCCCGAGTAGCTGGGATTACAGGCACATGCCACTACACCGGGCTAATTTTTGCATTTTGGGTAGAGACGGGGTTTCACCATGTTGGCCAGGCTGATCTTGAACTCCTGACCTCAGGTGATCCACCCGCCTCACCCCCCCAAAGTGCTGGGATTACAGGCGTGAGCTGCCGCGCCCAGCCCAGAAAGACTTTTTAAAATTAGAGGACTGTCCTCCTCCTGAAGAAGATAAATATAACAGGAAAACAATCTATTTCTCAAGTTTGAGTGACTTGGGAGCTCAAAGGCCTTACCTTTCTTGGGTACTTGTATGGGGCTGTCACCAACTTCACATGCTGCTGCAGCTCCTTGGTGAGCTGTTCTGGGTCATGGGACAGGAACTGCGAGGCCAGGACCACAAATGCCTTCACCACCTGCAAAAAAGATGAAGGCAAGAGAGAAGGGATTAGAGTGTGTAGTCATCTCCTGGAATAATGTGAAATTGGCATTAAGACTTCCATCACCCTTGTATCTCCTCATTTGCACCCCCAGTGATCCAGGTCAAGGGAAAAGGAGAAACCTGGGGACATGAATGAGGTTACAGCTCTCTCTGAAGTCATTTATTGGAGGAGCAGGTGGACAAAAGATTGAGACTAGGCTCACCTCATACTCCAATAACAATAGAGACAGATAAGGAGAAAGAAGATACAGGGGGAGAAAAGAGAAAAATAGACTGAAAACCATAACCCTAAACAATGTGTTAACTTCTCCAAACTTCAGTGTTCCCATCTGTTAAGTGGGGATAAAATTGCCAAATTTAACTTACGGTAAATAAAATGATATCATATACAGCAGGGCTAGCTCAGAGCTGGGCACACAGGATTTTCTCAGCAGGGGATCCCCCTTGGCCTCACTGCTCAGTGGTTCCCATAATTTTCTGTATGATGTATTCTGTACATACCAGAGGTATGATAGTGCCAGGCTTACACCCTGCGGGAATGTGCTAGGACACTGATCCACACATCCCACCTTAATATTTTCCTACACACACATCAAAGTCCACTAGACCCCGTCTGAGCCTATTTCTATAACCCTGGCTTTATAGGGGTCTTTCTTTTTCCCTTTATTTTCACTGCGGACTCTGTGGCACACGGGCTCTGTCCTTTGGCTCAAATCCCTCCTCTGTGCTTCTGGTCAGGAATCAGACTCTGATTCAAATACCAAACAGCAGGATAGAATCCTTCCAGCCTCATCAAAATAGACATTATATAGTACTTACTATGTGCTAGGCCTTGTTCCAAGCACTTCACTTTCTTTTTTTCTTTTTCTTTCTTTCTTTCTTTTTTTTTTTGAGACAGAGTCTCACTCTGTCACCCAGGCTAGAGTTCAGGGGCACGATCTCTGCTCACTGCAAACTCTGCCCCCCGGGTTCATGTGATTCTCCTGCCGCAGCCTCTTGAGTAGCTGGGATTACAGATGCCTGCCACCATGCCTGGCCAATTTTTGTATTTTTAGTAGAGATGGGGTTTCACCATCTTGGCCAGGTTGGTCTTGGACTCCTGACCTCGTGATCCATCTGCCTCAGCCTCCCAACCAAGCACTTTACTTTCTAAAATTTTTTATTGATTCATAATATTTGTACATATGTATTGGGTATGAGTATATTTTGTTACATGCAAATATTGTAATTATCAAGTTAGGATACTTGGGGTGTCCATCACCTTGAGTATTTATAATTTGTGTGTGTTGAGAACATTTCAAGTCCTCTCTTCTAGCTATTTTGAAATATACAATACATGGTTGTTAACTATAGTCACCCTACTCTGCTATTGAACATTCGAATTTATTGCTTTTATGTAATTGTATGCTTATACCCATTCACCAACCTCTCTTCATCCCCCACTTCCCCACCCACACACCCTTCCCAGCCTCTGGTATCTATCACTCTACTCTTTATCTCCATGAGATCAACTATTTTAGCTCTTACTTATGAGTGCAAACATGTGATATTTATCTTTCTGTGCCTGGCTTACTTCACTTAACATAATGACCTCCAGTTCTCTCCATGTTGCTGCAGATGACATGATTTCATTCTTTTTTAACACCAAATAGTATTCCATTGTGTATATATACCACATATTATTTATCCTTTCATCCATTGGGTACTTAGGTTGATCCCATATCTTCGTATTGTGAATAGTGCTGCAATTACCATGGGAGTGTGGACATCTTCTTGATATGCTGATTTCTTTTCCTTTGGATAAATACCCAGTAGTGGGATTGCTGGATCATATGGCAGTTCTGTTTAGTTTTTTGAGAAATCACCATACTTAAGTACTTTACAAATATTAGCACATTTAACCCTCATAACAATCCCTCATCTTACAGATGGGGAAACTGAGAAACAGAGAGGCCAAGTAGCTTGCCCAAGGTCACATAGCTAGTAAGTGGCAGGGCCAAGATTGGGTCTCAGAGTGTTCAGCCACACAGTCCCTATTCTTAAATCAACATACTACACTGCCCTTGTGTTCATATGTGTTCACCCCCAGGCTACTGCTTCCCCATCACCTCTCCTCGGACGGGGTCTGGACTGCTGATCACAGCCGTCTCAACCACAGCAGGGTGCTCCATCAGTGCATTCTCTACCTCCGAGGGTCCAATCCGGTACCTGCAGAAGAACCTGTCCTTCAGAGAAAACTGGACACCGAACCTCTAGGCCATTCCAGAAGTCTGGAACCAGCCAGAGTAAAGACCCAGATTTCCCTTCCCAACCCAGAAACCAAGCTCACCCGCTGGAGTTAATGATATCATCTGCCCGTCCCATAAACTGGAAATACCCATCTTCATCTTTGATTCCCCGGTCTCCAAGGAGCCAAAAGTCTCCTCGAATGTTGGCTGCTGTCTTCTCGGGATTGTCCTGGTGACCACAGAAAGACAGAGTCATTGTGCCTGCAAAGCCTAAATCCCCTGCCCTGAGGCTGTCATGAACAAATGCTATGAGTCTTATTAAAACTGCAGGTGTGCAGTGTATAACGTGAACATGGCAGACATGCCCTGAAACAGCCAACCCTAGGGCACAGGCAGAACTGGATCTTTCCCACTTATTGAAGTTATTCCACCCAGGGTCTCTCAGCTACTCCTCTAGGTCCAGTCTGATGGATATTATTGATGTATTCATTCATCCATGCTTAGGGCATTTTCCCCAATTGATTCCATCTCCCCTTTCATAGATATCCTAATCTCTGCTCACTCCATAGCACCACTCAAAGCTATCATTTTGATTAGGTACTTTTCTTAGCTTCTTTGTTAAATTTGAAAGTTCTAGAGACATTAGCCAGGAAGCCCCCTGGGACCCTGGCTAATGTGCATATTTCTACAATAGCTGGGTCCGTCTATTCAGCTGAGGCACTTGCTTATAAGCAATGAAAAGGCTTGAGGTTTATCCCTTGTCAGTGCATCTTCCTATCTGACTCAGGTATAGGGGCATGGGCTCCAGACTGGAAGTTCAGTTACTGGATTATATGTGGTGGCATAAAGAATTCTTAGCCTCACTCCATCATTGGGAATATAGGGATACTGATGACCAGAGACATCAAGAGGTTAGTCTGAAGCTACACAGCCATTACAGAAGGTAGAACTGAGACCAGAAGCCAGGTTTCTTGGCCACTGGATTGACTTTCTCATGGGCATCATGGAGCCTCTGTGGCCTTAGGATTCTCCCCCACAGACACTTCTGAGTCTGTTTCCTTTTCTATCAAATGGGGAGAAGCCCATGACATAGTACTTCACTGGCATTTGAGAATAGAGTGGGACCACACAAAGGAAATGCTTGGAGAAGGGGACAGTGTGGCTCTGCCCTGATCGCTGAGGCTCAGTTTTCCTCATCTGTATAATAGGAATAATCATTCGGATCTACAACAATTCTTTTATTTAACACACTCACGACACACAACTTACAGATGAGGAAACTGAGACATGACAGATAGGTAACTTCCCTAAGATCATGCAATACATAGTAGAGCAGGGTTTTGAACTTGAGCAAACTGAGTCCAAAAACTTTATAGGGTGGCTGGGAGGATTAAACGAGTTTAAAGTTTAAATGAGTTTAAAGTTTAAAGATTAAATGTGTTTATAGGACAATGCTTGCCTCATGGTATGCATTCAATAAATGGTAGAAACTATTATTATTTGATTTATTATTTATTTAGTTTATTAATCAATTATCTCAGGGATCAGAAGGCATGCCCTTGGGGTCTTCTCTGTCCACTTTCTAATGGTTGTGAGCTTGAACAAGTCTTGTAATCTCTGGCTCCACCATCCTCACCTGTCAAGTGAGGTGGCCAGATTCAAGGATTATCTGTCTTTACCTTCCCAAGATCTGAAGATAGGGATTCCTCCAACTAGATGGTGAAGTCTCAATGTAAAGTGCCTGGCATGGCTCTAAAGAAGATCAATGGCATAGAGCATGGGGATGATACCTAGGGGAGAGGGAAAGGCAGCCCTTGGGGGAATGGTGCTGTGTATAGTTCAGGGTCAATAATATTTTGGGCATGAAACAGAGAGTTCTTGAGGAGTCTAAGGGCTAAATGTAGAAAAATAAGTCTTCCAATGAGATCACAGTGATAGGCTGAGGATGGCAAGGCTGAATAGCCACTTTTCTTCCACTGGCAAAGCATACATTCTTGAAAACTGGACGCTCTTTGTCTCCACATCTAGTGCCTCTTGGAAGTTTCAGAACATTTGGCCTCCCTCATCCCGTTTAGTGCTCCCATCCTCACTGGGGAACAGAGGAGGAGGAGCACAGTTTCTCACCACATAGCCAGAGAAGATGCCTATAGGCCTGATGGGTTTGACCCTGATGCCAATGTCTCCTTCTGTGCCAGGGGGCAGGACGTTGCCCTTATCATCTATGATCTGGAGAAAGAAGCAGATTGGAAGAATGATGCACACAGCAGGAGATGGCTTCAATGGCATCATGAGATTGCTGAGTTGGTCAAATGAAAGACTCTCTTGCTCTAGTGGAGACTGAAAACAACAACCAGAAGCCAGGGGAACCCAAGAGTCTTAAACTCAGATCTCTGATCTATCTGCCTGGAATAGTATAGGTGAATCCTTTTATTGAGACTGGCCCAGATGAGCCTGGGGAGATGCTTTTGGCTCTAGGAGCTCAGATAAAGTAATAGCCTCCTCTTATCTTTGAGACCTGCCTCACCTGTGGACTTAGAAATCGGGCAGATCAAAACTCAAATTTACTCTGCTACCTTTCTAGCTGACTTTGAACTACTTAAACTCTGTGCTTCAGTGCTTTCACCCATAAAACAGAGATACTGACAGCTTATTTCACAGGATTTTTATAGGAATGAAATAAGATACTAAGAAAGGGGCTTAGCAAATGGTTATCATAGTGAATGGCATGGCAAGTAACTGGATATGACACTGAATAGAGTCTAAGTTACACCTTAGATATACAGAACTATACACATAACACAGATACACAAACACAAATTCTAGTTCTCAAAAAACAACAAGAGAAAGCAATAAAACTTTAGCTACTACACATTCATTATAGTGTATTTTTACTAGTGAAAACTGGGACATCATCCATTGGTCCAATAAAAGGCATAAACAGCAGTGGATATATACTATTTACTACATCATTAAAAATCATGCTGCAGCTTGGCATTAATTGAACTGAAAAGATCCTTACCTAAATTGTTAAATGATAAAAGCTAGTTACAAAATATTATGTCAAGATTCACCCCATTTCTGTTTTTAAAGCATATATACTTGTGTACTGTCTAGCTAATTTGCTAGATATTCAAAGTGGGTCCTTCTGGATGGTAAGAATATAGATCATTTCCCCTTTTCCTCCTTCCTTCCCTCACTCTTTCCTTCCCCCAACCTCCCTACCTCCCTTTTTTCTTATGTTATCTTAATATCAGTACTTTCTATTATTTTTGACTCAATAAACAATGGAAAACATAAATCACTGAAAGTCAGTGTTTCCCCTAACTTCCTCCCTCCTCAGTGTCCCGAGCAAACCTGTACATCATAACAGGAAGCAGCCGTTCCCATGTATCCTGGTTTGATTTTCATTGTCTTGGAAACCATGCAAGTTAATCCCTGTGGAAAGAAGCAGACAGATCAGCAAACCTCAGGAGGAGGTACAAGGTCACAGAAAAAGAAAAAATTTCTGCAGAGCGGGTCCTGACACTGTCCTGAACTTGGCCTGCACTTGGTGGCTCCCCCTGCTCCTCATTCCCTGGCTCTCTCCCCATTACTGGAACCACAATCCTAGGGGCTTCGCTAAATTGTTTGTTCAGGAAGCAACCCACCTACCACTCCCCAGGAAGAGGACCTAACAATCACATTATAATCTCTTTTAGGGGGAACCACATTTTAATACGACACTATGGATACCCAAAGCCCTTTCAAACTATATGGAATCACCAATATGCAATCTGTAAGGCCTAAAATATACTACCTTTTTTTTATTTTGAATTTTTGTGGGTACATAGGTGTATCTATTTATGGGATATATGAGATGTTTTGATACAGGCATGCAATATGAAATAATCACATCATGAAGAATGAAGTATCCATTTCCTCAAGCAGTAAAATATACTTTTTAAAGTATCTCCCATGGCAGCACCAGTTCTGCTTGAACCCTGAAATGAACCTTCCCAACAGAATAACAGATGAGTGGTGGATGCCTCACTGACAGAGACATAGATTGTCATTTTCTCAGATCTAGCCTGGACAAAAGATATCACAATGACCCATCTTTTCCCGCCACCCACTGTGCTGGAAAGGGCAAGTTGATTGACCCACCTCAGAAGAGAGGCTGCTGAGTGATTAAGATCATGGGAACCTGAGTGTCCTTGTAAGCATATCCTAAACATGTCCTCCTCTGAATGGTGGGAGGCCCCTGCCAGGGTATGCTTGCCACAACTCCATTGTCCTTATTCATATTTGCAGAGCTCTTCCTGGCTCTTTCATACCACAGAGCTGCCGTCAACCTTCTGCAAAAGTTCTTTCAAGGGTACTCATTAGCCAAAGAAGGATGCAGGGTAAGAGAGTGGAGAGGAAGAGGCAAGAAGTGCTGAGAGTCACAAGTAAGAGGCACTGGAAAAAGGAGAAGAAGAGTTGGGGAAAAGTATCCCCCATGTAATTTTGATAAGTAAAATAGTATAGAATAGCATAAATCCACATTGTGCACATGAGACCTCAAGAGTTCCAAGAAGATATCTCAGGAGGTGCAGTAAAGCCATGGTGGGTCCTTCTTCCCATTCCTCACTTCAGTCTAAGCAGCTTTCTACAGTGCTTGACATGTTTGATAAACTTTGGTCTCTGCTAAAATGTTTCCCCATCACAGAGGAATTTTCTGACTACCATATGTGATTTACCAACTTCTCACCCCATGTCATCTACTTTACTTTTTCCAGTGCATTTCTCACCACCTGCCATGCTAGATATTTCTTAGTTTATTGTCTCTCTCCCCAAATCTCACTGGAATGTAATCTCCCAGAAAACAGGAACTTTGCCTTTTTTGTTCTGTGCCAAATTTTCAATACTCAGTACCTGTCCCTTCATAGAGGCTCAATAAATACTTCTCGAATAGATGAATGATACATGGTGGCTAACAATTTTTATTGTCAAAGAGAATTTTGAAGCCCAATAAGTGCACACAGCCCATGGTTCCCCTGGGAACAGGTACCGTTTCTGTCTGGCCATAGGATTCTCGGATGTCCAGTCCTGTCTGGGCCCTCCAGTTCTCCAGAGTTTCTGGAAGAAGGGACTCCCCTACAGTGACGCAGTTCTGTAGATGGAGGAACTTGTAACTGAAGAAGAGAAATAAATGTTTGCCCTCAGCCTCCCTGGAACCAAAGTCCACTCAGGCCTAGACTTGGTTTCTGGGTGCTTTGATGATGCAAATGGCTTCATGGGGCTCTCTGTGTGCGAGAGATTCAGATAGATAGGCATGAATGTATGTGAGGGAGTCAGGGGGATGGGGCCAGACTCTCTTACCAATCCTCAAAGCCCCATCACCTGGAAAGATCCTGCTGTAGCAACATCCGGTAAACAATGGGGGCACCCATCATACTCTTGATTGGATAACTGGAGAGTGTCTGGAAGAAGAGAGCCAGGTGAGACATTGGTCACCAGGTCAAATGCCAACTTATGGCTATGCACAGTGGTTACAGTTGTGAGCTATGGAGTTGTAGAGGTCTGGATGAAAACCCTAGCTTGTTTACTATGTCTGATTCAAGTTAAATGAGCCCCACAACTCTCATGCACCCTGAAGACACAAATAACAGGGAAATGAATACATATTATGGTAGTGAAAAAGTCTAAGGCTAATTTGAAACATTTTTGTCAAATCCTGGATGTCTGTCCCTGCCAATTTAAGACTTGCCCTCATTAACACACCCCTAGGAGTAGATCACCCCCCAGCAACCAAGGAAAGATCAGCTGCCTGAGCACAGCAGCTGTCTTGGTTAAGTTCCTTAACTTTATGTAGCCAGCTTTATAATAGATTGTTTCCAGCCTTATTTTCCTGAAAATATTTTTGGAATATATTTTAGATATAAAAGTTCTTTGAAAAGCTAAAGACATCTATAGACATTTCAAAACAAGTGCTGCAAAAAGACCTAGTACTGAATACTTGCCATGTCCTGTGTTATCTCATTTAATTTTTACAATAACATCACGGAGTGTGTGCTATCATCCTCATGATACAGAGGGGAAACCCATGATGTACAAGTTTAAGTAGCTGCTCCAAGGTCACCTAGTCAGCAAGTAGTGGGATCATTATTTGCAGCATGTTTTCCTGTCGTATAACACCATCTCCATCCCATGCTTTTCTTCATGCAGAATGTAATAGAGTATTGTCTTAATCTGTTTTCTTTTGCTGTAACTGAGTACCGGAGACTGAGTAATTTATGAAGAAAAGAAATTTATTTCTTGCAGTTCTGGGGGCTGGAAAGTCCAAGGTCAAGAAGCTGCATCTGGTGAGAGCCTTCTTGCTGTTGGTGACTCCGCAGAGTCCCAAGGAGGGTCGGGGCATCACATTGTAAAGGGGCTCACGAGGTAGAGCAAAACTGGCTTTTTATATAACAGACCCACTCTCCAAAACTAACCCACTAACATGATAACCCATTAATCCATTAATCCCTCATGAGGCCCAATCATCTCTTAAATGCCCCACCGCTTACTACTGTTACACTGGGGATTGAGTTTGTTGATGAAAGGAGCCAAACTCTGTGAAACATTTGAAGAGATTTATTCTGAGCCAAACATGAGTGACCATGGCCATGACAGAGCCCTCAGGAGGTCCTGAGAACACGTGCCCAAATTGGTCAGGGTGCACCTTGGTTTTATACATTTTAGGGAGACATGAGACTTCAATCAAACACATTTAAAAAATACATTGGTTTGGTGCTGAAAGGTGGGGCAACTTGAAGCGGGGGCTTCCAGCTTATAGGTAGATTAAAATTTTTCTGGTTGACAATTGGTTGAGTTTATCTAAAGACCTGGGATCAATAGAAAGGAATGCCTTGGTTAAGATAAAGAATTATGGAGACCCAAGTTCTTATTTGCAGAGGTAGCTTTTAGGTACTGGCACTAGGCTTTAGACAGAATAGGTTGTAATCTTTTTTTTTTTTTTTATCAGACTTAAAGTCTATATTGATGTTAATACCAGAGAGGTATAATGAGGCATGTCCCACTCCCACTTCCTGTCATGGCCTGAAACAGTCTCTCAGGTTAAATTTTAAAAGAACCCTGGCTAAGGAGGAAGTCCATTCAGATGGCTGGCGGGATGGGGCCTCAGGATTTTATTTTTGGTTTACAAGTTTCATCATGAGTTTTGGGGGGCACAAATATTCAAACCATGGCAATGGTTTAAGCAAAATGTCTAGAAAAAATGACATATGTGAGTATCATGCAATAATTTCCTTCAAGTGTGCTTGATACACAGATATAAGCTATGAAAATGATCCCATATTCCTTATTGCTTTGCCTTACTAGAAGCTCAGCTTGTAACTACATACTCATTTGCTATATTTCTCCTTAATTTCCTTAGTCTTTTCCACCCTACACCTCCAACCTATATTTTCCCAATGGGCTTTATAATTTTATGTCTGTTTTCATTTTTTTAATGGTGGAACTTACTAAAAATCAGTTCAAATCCTTTTGAGAAGGACACAGAGTAAGAATTTGCTTAAAACAGAGAATGACAGTATTATTTGAAGATAATTTCCTATGAAAATCCAGATCACACCTGACTTTTTAACTTTTGAAGATGTCATCTATGCCTTAGCTTGAACCTTTGCTGCAGCCAAATAGATGTCTGGATGGGCCATTAGAGATCTGGGGGCACATCAGGGAAATAACCCAATCCCTCTATCATTGAGTCCAACATAGGGTGTATCTTCATAAGCAAAATGAGGTCATTTTCATTGCTTTGTTGCTACAGGATAATGCATAGCTGCAGTTTGTGGATCTTACTTAATGGCTGTACCATCAAGTTCTATAGGAAAAAATTCCATTTATTCTTCTGAATTACTTCTAGAAAACCATCTTAAATTGGAAATAACCCAAAGTTCATTAACAATAGGATGGGGGAAAATTTTTACAGATTCACGTAATGGAATACTTTGCAGCCAGCTAAAACAACAAACATCTGATACATGCAACACGTGGACTAATCTCACAGAGAATATTTTGAGTAAAAGAAGCCAAATGCAAAAGATTATATATACTTTGGCTCCATTTACATGAAATGCCAAGAAGAGATAAAATTAATCTATGGTGATAGGTATCAAATGAATGATTAACTTATGGGGGGCAGATGCTGTCAGAGAAGGGGTATGAACACCTTCTGCAGTGGTGGGAATGTTTCATGTCTTTATCTGGTGGTGTTTACAGGGGTGTCTGATGTGAATTGGATGTTGTGTCCCCACCTAAATCCCTATATTAAAGCTCTAACCCTCAACTTGATGGTATTTGGAGGCAGGGCTTTTAGGGGTAATTATGCAAGGTAATGAAGCAGGTGCCCCAGTGATAGCATGAGTGTCTTTATTTGTAAAAAGGAAGATATACCAGCACTGTATCTCTCGACCATGTGAGAATATAGCAGTAAAGGAGCCATCAACAAGCCAGGAAGAGAGGGCTTCCCCAGGAATTCAATTATGCTGGCACCCTGATCTCAGGCTTACAGCCTCCAGAGCTATGAGAAGTAAACATCTGTTATTTAAGCCACCTAGACTATGGTATTTTATTATAGTAGCCCAAGCTGACTAAGACAGTATCTAACACAGGTAAATTATTTTCAAACTGTACACATAGGATGGTGGCACTCTGTGTACTTTACCTTCAGTTTGTGTGTTATGCTGCAAATAAAAAAGGAAATGAAATGTGCACTCACAAACACACGCACACACAAGAGGGATATGGCATCCCCTCCGATACTCCAGCTTTCCCTTTTACACGTGGTTCACCAGCATCTATCTGATAGGTGACACCAGCGGAAGAGCCCATCACATTTGTTGAGTGAACAAATGACTTACAATATCTTTCTCCTGAACATACTCCTTTTATCTATATATGTGTCTGTCTCCTACCCCAGAACATGAGCTCTGTGAGGTCAGGGACCATTTCCATCTCGTTTACTGAACACTGTTCACCACATGGCAGGGGTTTAGCAAAAATTAGATGAATTGAAACAAACTACAATAAATTGAAGTGTGCAAACCTCGGGCTCACTCTGAATAACTGCTGCAAACTGGATCCTCTCTTACCTTTAGAATAACCAGTGGGTCAAACTTTGGCAAGAGATGAACAAATGTGCATGCTCCTAATGCCCAAGGTTCCATAAGTGAGCACAAGATGTTCAGTATCCAACCTGTGTCTGATATGGTCCACATTATATCAGAGGCTTGCAGGCCTGTCCAACTGAAAGCACAGACAAAACACATGTACATATAGGTGGGTGCATGCTTAGGATGCATGGGACACTAAGGTGTAGGGGAGGAAAGGGAGGTGTGTGTGCAGAGGTGTGTGTGTATCTGCCTGCAGGTTTATAGGCATATGTCTAAGTATAAGTAGGAAGGGGGAAGAAAAGTTGTTCTATCCACACATCCTGTATCAACAGGAGATGAATGTTCAGAAGGTGGGACCCCGGTTGACATGACTTAATATATAATTGGGTCTCATTCTCCTTCTAACTCCAAAACTCATGCAATTCTCTGTAGAGAGAAAGAGCTCAGCTTACCTAGCATCCATCTTGGCCTTGAGGCCCAGGCTTGAGTGGGAATGTTCTGCCATCTTGGGAAGACCACTGGTCCCACTAGTGAAGTAGATGGCAGATGCTTCCTGGCTTCCAGTCTCTACACAGTGATGAGTGGTAGATGCCTCACTGACAGAGACACAGATTGTCATTTTCTCAGATCTAGCCTGGACACCAGATATCAAAGTAACCCATCTTTTCCCACCACCCACTGTGCTGAAAAGGGCAAGTTGATTGACCCACCTCAGAAGAGAGGCTGCTGAGTGATTAAGATCATGGGAGTCTGAGTCAATCAGAGTTGGGTTTGAAAACTACTCAAGTTTCACACTTTGTTATCAATGCAACCTTAAACTACTTATTTAACTTCTCTGTGTCTCACTTTATATCTGCAAAAAAAGTGAGATCAAGTCTTATAGAGTTATCTCTACCACCAAAGAAATGAGCAAATTGCTTAGTAAGAACTCAATAAATGCTAATCTAATTGTTGTGAAGAGCTCTGGCATGACACCAAGTGGACAGGAGGGGTGGGATTAATACGAGTTTTCCAAGTACTTTCTTGGCACTCTCTTCTATTCCCTGGAAGCACCTACATATCTCTTGGACATCTCCAGTGTCCTGATTTTGAGCCTTTAAAAGCAGGCATGATGGTGTTTATTTCCATGACAGCTACCTTAAAGACCATGGCATTAGAAAGGAAGAGCTGAAGTTATCCCTTCAAGTTTCCTATCATATGTGCCCCTGCTAGAGGGATTTCAGACATGTTGACAGAGAAAATCATTAATCCAGCCAGTGTTGCTATCGGCTTTTGGAAGGACTATCAAGGTCTTTCCATGCTATCAACACATGGAAAGACCTCTGCCCTTGATCAGCCTCTCTTAGAGATACAAGAGGTGGGAAGAAGAGCCCAGAAACTTGGTATATCAGCCATCTCTTGGGTTTTCCCTCATGACCTTGGCCTCATCCCTGATTTGAGTCATAGTTCCAGTAAGTTGTTCTGGGTGGGTTTCAACCCACTTGGTGTTAACACCATGTTGTTTCCAGTGTGCATCACAAGTGATTCACTTTGTGACCCATAGTTTCTCTGTTTTACTATAGCTTGGAACTCTGAGCCACTTTTCACGCATGAGTCTGCAGCCCAGAAGTGTGGAGGCAACAACACCCCCAGGACAACCCTCAACCTGTGGGGACCATATGCTAATGGATCAGTGCTTTTCAATCCTTTAGAGGACAATCCTGGGAGGCATTCTATATGCTGCTCAGAAGGTCCAGGCAGATCAAGCCCCATTTAGTCCTTGCAATGTCTTGAAAAAAAAAAAAAACCCTTGTATTAGCTTTTATTTCTTCCCAGCTTCACTCTTCCTAGTCCCATGCTGTTCTTCCTGCACCTCCTCAATAAAGCACCTGCACCTAAGTGCTTGGCTCTGTTTCCAGTTTTAGTTAAAACCCAGGCTGAGACATGTAGATACTCACTTTAGCAGTTTCTTGAAGTTCAGCCACCCATCGCAGCTTTTCTCAGACACCAGTAGCTTAATTCTCAGAGAAGGACATTCAGATGCCACTGTGTCCACTTCTTGGATGACTTCATCCCCAGCAACAATAGCCTTGGCCTTAGACATCTGCAACCTATACAGTATGTCAGTGGATTTCATTTGGATGGTTCCAGGCATAAAGATGAGACCTAAAGAAGCCAACAGTTTAGAGAATTGGAAAGGATGGTTTTCTTTGTCCCTAGAGAAGCCTGAGATAAACATCAAGCAGGGAGCAAGTGGGGAAGGAGAGGATGGGGAAGTAACGACCAATAGAGAGTGTCAATAAAAAAGGGGACTAAGGACTAGGGAGTGAATGAAACCTAGGATTCCCTGGGTTGTGAGAGTCTTAAGGGCCCTCGTGAGACAAAGAAAAGAAATTGAATTGCTAATGTCACACTGTTGATAGTCTAAGACACATACAATTCTCCTCACCCACTCTCACCCCTCAAAAAAATTTTTCTACAGGAGTTTGCTGTATTCAAAACTCTCATATGATAATTAAAGAATCATGAGGAAAGGCACTTGGAACTGTCCATGGTCTTGAAACACCAATAGCTCTAGGTCCTGGCAATTTATTTCATCCCTGGGACATTAAATGCATTTTTCTTAGATGAGAGTGCCTTCAGTTTTACATATCTATGTACATACAAAGTATAGTTGTATATGTTTATTGGGTACAAAGTGGTTTTATAATTTTTGAAAACAATGTGAGATTATTAAACTAAGCTAATTCACATATCCATCACCTCAAGTATTTAACATTTTTTTGTGATGAGAACATTAGAAATTTTTGCTCTTAATGACACTGAAATTTACAGTACTGAGTTACTAGCTGTGTTTAGCATGCTGTACAATTTATCTTAAAAAATTAGACTTATTCCTCGCACATAACTGAGGTTTTATACCCCATGATTATCACTTTCTTAAATTCTTGTTCTTGTTTACTATTTTAATGAGACTCCTTTGATTTTTAAAATCTTCTGTAGAATAACTAGACTTAGGGCCAGGTATGGTGGCTCATGCCTGTAATCCTAGCACTTTTGGAGGCCAAGGAGGGCAGATTATTATCGGTCAAGGGTTCAAGACCAGCCTGGCCAACATGGCAAAACCCCAGCTTTACTAAAATTATAAAAATTATCTGGGCTTGATGGCACACGCCTGTAATCCCAGCTACTCGGGAGGCTGAGGCAGGAGGATTGCTTGAACCTGGGAGGCAAAAGTTGCAGTGAGCCAAAATTGCACCACTGAACTCCAGCCTGGACTACAGAGGGAGACTCCATCTCAAAAAAATAAAAGAAAGAAAGAAAAGAACAGAATAACTACACAGGTTTCATTTTTTGTGAAGCTTAAACCACATGCCTGTCCTGTTAAATAGCTTTTAACCTTAGCTCACTTTCTTTCCACTCTCAACACTTTGGGATTCTCACTGCACACCTGTAAATATCCTCAAATGTTTCTCTACCATGGTGGCCAATTGAGTCAGACACAGAACAATAGACACATCTCTTCCTCTGGGTTCTCCTTTCCTTCTGGCTATAATTTCAGTATGTCACCTTTCTCTCTGGCTTGTTCTCTCTTTCCACAGGCTTCCAAGTTCCTGCAATTGGTTTGGTTGCCTCTGATAGTTTCTAATTCCTGGCTGCATTCATGTCTTTCTCTTTACCCATTGCTTTCTCATGCTCAGCCCATTGTCCCCAGAATATGGGGTGGGTGGGAGCTTTTAGTTGGGATTAGGCTGTGTGCAAGCAGAGGTGGAAAGGGCAGTTTGTGAAGGAGGTTGCTGGAGTTTCTTTGGGTTCTTTTTGATACCACTGTACTTCTCATCCTTTTAATATAAAAGTTGATGATTCTCAAATTTCTGTCTCCATCTCAAACTTTAGAGCCTTAAATCCAACTTGTTATCACTTCTTGAACATCACATGGACATCCTGGACTCAACATGCCCAAATTGAACTTGTCAAATTTTCCTAACACACCGATACCTCTTTCTATATCTGTGTTCTTCACTCCAGTGAAGGAAAGCACCATACACCCACTTGCTGAAATGTCTGTGACTTCTCTCTCTCTCCCTCGCATCTCCTTTGAATAACCCTGTTATTAGTTCACCCCCCAATTGCCTGTTAAATCCACTTATCTCCATCTTTACTACCTCAACCAAACTGAAGCCATCACCAACCATTCACCTCTTATCTGAGATTTCCAACTCCACTATTGCCTTCTTCATCCCATTCCCTATTGAGCATCCAATATGACCATCCAAACAGAGGATGATCATGTCACTCAATGCATCAATGGTTTGAGTGTCACTCAATCCATCAATCATTTCCCATTCACCACTGGATAAATGTCCACAACTCTTACCGTGGACCACAAGGCACTGCCAATTTAGCACCTGGCCACCTCTACATGTTCATTCTATTGCCTCTACTTTCTTTTATGGCCTGGACTTCAGGCACACAGATATCCTTTTAGGTTCTTTTATAATTTTCAAGCTTCCCTCCACTGTGGCTTTGAAACTGCCTTTGGAAAAAGTATGACACTGAGGGAAATCTGACATAGCTGACTTCATCTTGTTTCCAACCTCACAAGCTATCTGTCTTTGCTCATCCCTGGACATAGTCCAAGCTAACTATGGGAGAAATCTAACTTATAGCCTAACTTTAAAATAAAAATGATAATAGCTCTTTCCTGAAACTAACTGTGTCTGTGCTTGGAGATTGAAACTGCCTTTGGAAAAATAACAAATTTGTCACAAGGTTAGAATTATAGTTCAGGAGTCATGGAGCCAGAGGTCACAAGATTTGTAACCTCCCCAATTTCTCCTATAGATTACATCATTATGGTAAACCCTAAGTCTGGTATTTGAAGTGTTCTTCAGACCTTGCATTCTGATGGGCCAGCTTGCACTACCCAGATCAGTAACGGATACCAAGAAACTAACTCAACTAGTTCTGTGATCTCTGAGGAGTTGACTCAACACAAGAAGACAGCTTCAACCCATGTTTTCATCCCCAGCCAAACCAATCAGCATTTCCTATTCCCTAGCCCCCTGCATGCCAAAGCATCCTTGAAAAACTCTAGTCTCTGATTTCCTGGGGAGGTGGATTTAAGAAACATCCTCCATCCTTCAACTTGGCTGTCTATGCAATTATTAAACTCTTCTCTTCTGCAACTCCTACTGTTTTCAGTGTTTGACTTTTCTGGGAAGTGGGTAAGAAGAAATCATCAGATAATTACATCTTCACATATGCTGTTCCCTTTGCTTGGCACAAGCCTCTCTATCTCTTGGCAAAATCCTACTCATCCTGCAGATCTCAGCTCAAATATCACTTCCATTGAGACTTAGTTGCTCCTCATATTGGTTAATTCAAGTCTTCTTTTAGAAAAGCATTGGCAAACTTTTTCTGCAAAGGGCCAAATAGTAAATATTTTAGGTTTTGCGGATAAGACACTCTCTTGTTCCAACTGCTCAAGTTGCCACTGTAGTGCAAATGCAGCCACATATAATATGGAAACAAGTGGGCATAGCTGTGTTATAATAAAACTTTATTTACAAAATCAAGCTTTGGGCAGGATTTGGCCTGCAGGTCACGGTCTGCCAAATTTATTTTTATAGATTTTAATAGAATTCTCATACCAATTATCGTAATTCTGATTAAATACTTACGTGTGCAATTAATAGTTTAAGAGCTTTCTCCAAAGTTCTGTAAGTCCCATGAATATGTAAACTATGTCATTGTTGTTGTTCACCCTGCATAAGTGCTTGGCACATAGTTTGCTTAAATAAGTGGAAGTAGGGAGATGTCTTTCTTCATATGAGAGAGGACAGCATGCTCCAAGGAGGAGACTTCTTTTGAGAGAGGTGGCTGCATTTCTCTGCTATCAGTTTTCTTCACAAGGAAGACAGTTATCTGTCCAGGTAGTCAGTTACCAACCTGCTCGAATGCAGCCCAGGATCACCAGCCACCACTCAGGCACTCGGGGCAGCACCACTGCCACACGATCCCCACGCTGCAGGCCACAGGCTCCCGAGAGGACGTTGGCTGCCTGCTGGCTGTTTTCACTCAGTTCTCTGAAATTCCACATTAATTCCTTCCCCTTCCCATTCACCCACCACAGGGCTGGGCTTGGGGGTCGCTTGCCAGCCTGAGGAAAGAGAAACCCTGTTGATTAGGGGGCATTGGCACACAAGCAGGTAGGATAAATTCCAAGTCTTGGGATTGCCAAGTTGGTGCTTAGTAAGGTTTTTTATCTCAGCACCTCCATACAATCTTAAAAAGTATTGAAAACCCTAAAGACTTGTTATTTATATGAGTTATATCTGTCAATATCTACCATAGTAGATATTAAAACAGAATTTTTGTAAATGTATGCTTTTAGAAATAACAGTAATAAACCCATTATATATTAACATGCATAATTTTTTTATAATGATAAAGTATACTTTTCAAAATGAAAAAATAATGAGGAAAGTGGCATTATTTAATTTATTTATTGCATCTATTTATTCTGCAATTCCCTTTAATGTCTTAGTAGAAAAACATTGGATCCTCTCATCTGATTCTGCATTCACTCTGTTGTGAGTACCAACATGTACCTTCTGGAAAATGCTATTGTATACTCGTGAAAGAATTAGAATAAAAAGGCAAATATCGCTTTAGATTTATTTATATATGTATCTCTATCTACTTACTTTTTTAAATTTTGTGGTAAAAACACACATAACATTTCCAATTTTAACTATTTTTGAGTGTACAGTTCAGTGGCATTAAGTACATTCTCATTGTTCTGCAAAAATCACCACCATCCATCTCCCGAACTTTTTCATCATCCAAAATGAAAACTCGGTCCCCGTTACACAATCACCCGTCATCCCCTCTCCCTTTAGGCCCTGATAAACACCATTCTACTTTCTGACTCTATGAATTTGACTATTCTAGATACATGATATTGTCTGAATATTTGTCCTCTCCAAGTCTCATGTTGAAATGCAATCCCCAATGTCAGAGGTGGGGCTTGGGGGCAGGCGATTGGATCATGGAGGCACGTCCCTCATGAATGGCTTAGCACCATCCCCTTGGTGATAAATGAGATCATAAGATCTGGTTGTTTAAAAGTGAGTGGCACCTTCTCACTCTCTGTCTTGCTCCTCTTCTTGCCCTTTGTTGTGCCTGCTGTTTCTTCATCTTCCACAATTACTGTAAATTTCTTGAGGCCCTCATCAGAAGCAGATGCCAGCACCACACTTCCTGTACACTGTGCAGAACTTTGGGCCAATTAAATCTCTTTTCTTTGTAAGTTACCTACTCTCAGGTATTCCTTTACAGCAACACAAGAACAGTCCGATACAGAAAATTGGTACCAGAAGTGGGATATTGCTGTAAAGATACCTGAAAATGTAGAACTAACTCTGGAACTTGGTCATGGGAAGAAATTGAAGAGTTTGGAGGGCTTAGAAGAGATAGAAAGATGAGGAAAAGTTTGGAACGTCTTAGGCACTGGTTAAATAGTTGTGACCAAAATGCTGATAGAATTATGGACAATGAAATGCAGGCTGACCAGATTTCAAATGGAAATAAGGAACTTTTAGGGA
Source organism: Pan troglodytes (assembly GCF_028858775.2). Taxonomy (NCBI): domain Eukaryota; kingdom Metazoa; phylum Chordata; class Mammalia; order Primates; family Hominidae; genus Pan; species Pan troglodytes. The sequence continues at coordinate 23,087,682 of NC_072416.2, read as the reverse complement.
ACTGAAGCAAAGGTCCTCCTTCCTATATTTCAGCAAAGAACTTGGCTGCATTGTGTTCATAGCCTAGTGATCTGTGGAAGTTTTAACTTAAGAGTAATGACTTAGGGAATCTGACAGAAGAAATTTTTAAGCAACAGAGCATTCGAGATTTGACCTGAATGTTTGATGAATAGATAATGTTGCATATACATAACAATGGCATATTATTTCAGCCTTAAAAAGGAAGGAAATTCTGACATATGTTACATGGATAAACCTTGAAGACATGCTAAGTGAAATTAGCCAGACACAAAAAACCAAATACTGTGTGATTTCATTTATATAAGGTACTATATTAGGCTGTTCTTGCATTGCTATAAAGGAATATCTGACACTGGGTAATTTATAAAGAAAAAAGTTTAATTGGCTCACAGTTATGCAGGGTGTACAGGAAGCATGGTGCTGGCATCTGCTTCTGGTGAGGGCCTCAGGAAGATTACAGCCATGGAAGAAGGTGAAGGGGGAGCAGGTGCATCACATGGCAAGAGCAGGAGCAAGAGAGAGAGAGCGTGGGGAAGTGCCATGTATGTTAAAACAACAAGATCTCCCATGAACTCACTCATAAGGAAGGGGATGGTGCTAAGTCATTCGTGTGGGACCTGCCCGTATGATCCAAATGTCTTCCACCAGGCCCTACCTCCAACTCTGTGGATTACATTTCAACATGAGATTTGGAGAAAACAAATATCCAAACTATGTCACTTTGCTCCTGCCCTTCCAATTCTCATGTCCTTCTCACATTGAAAAATACAATAATCTCTTTTTTTTTTGGTTGGATTTGCCTGATATTTCTTTTTTTATTATTATACTTTAAGTTTTAGGGTACATGTGCACAACGTGCACGTTTGTCACATATGTATACATGTGCCATGTTGGTGTGCTGCACCACTTAACTCGTCATTTAACATTAGGTATATCGCCTAATGCTATCCCTCACCCCTCCCCCCACCCCATAACAGGCCCAGTGTGTGATGTTCCCCTTCCTGTGTCCATGTGTTCTCATTGTTCAATTCCCACCTATCAGTGAGAACATGCGGTGTTTGGTTTTTTTGTCCTTGCGATAGTTTGCTGAGAATGATGGTTTATTTTTTGTCTATTTGTTGATAGATATTTGGGCTGTTTGACCTTCCAACTACCATGAATAAAGCTACTGTGAACATGAGTGTACACATATTCCTCAGAAACCCTGATTTTAAGTTTTTTTTGGTGTATACCCAGAGTTGGAATTGCTGGATGGCAATTCTATTTTTTAATTTTTTGAGAAAATGTTATATTGCTTTCCATATTAGCTGTAACATTTTACATACCCATCATGATGCACAAGGGTTCTAATTTCTCTGTTTTATTGTAAAATAGACCCTTCGCATATCCCCTGAAAGAGTCTCATGTATCCTCAGGGGTTCTCAGATCATAGTTTGAGAGTAATGACGCAAAATCAAAGACAAAACATGTTAGCAATTTTATTAGATATTTCAAAATTTGCCTCCATCAGAGTTATACCACTTTTGGTAACACATGAGAGTGTCTGTTTCCTCACAGGCTTGCCAATAGAGTTGTTAAACCTTTGTATTTTGTTCTTGCTCATTCCTGGGCATACACCAAGCTAACTATGGGAGGAATTTAGTTTATAATTTAACTTTAAAGCAAGGATGACAACAGTCTCTTCCTGAAACCAACTCCCTTCTTGTTCAGTGACCTAAATCCCTTTGTGAAATTAATGCAATTCCACAGCATTAGAATTATGGTAGATGGTAGGGGCCTCAATTCTGCTAAGCTATAAGCATAGTTAAGCAATAACCAGCCATTGTTCCCTAGCTTGCTTACTGCTTAGGAGTCATGTAACCAGAAGTCACACTTTGTAACTTCACCAGTTGCTCCTGTAGTTAACATCACTATTGTAAAATCTAAGACTGACCTTTGAGATATTTTCCAGACATTTGCATTCTGGAAAACTTACTGACACTACCTAGACCTGTGATTCTACAGCAAGGAACTGACTTTACCTGTCCTGTGTCTGCCTCACCCAGAAACAAACTCAGCACTTGAAGACATTTCTCACATCTCTATAATTTCATTCCCAAGCAATCAGTAGCACCCATTCCTTAGCCCCCTGCCCTCCAAATTATCTTTGAAAACCCTAGTCTCTGAGCTTTCAAGGGGGCAGATTTGAGAAATATTTCCCATCCTTCCACTAAGATGCCTTGTGATAATTAAACTATTTTTTCTGAAAGAAAAAAACAACCTTTTGTATTTGACTAACAAGACAGGTGCATAAAAGTTATTTCAGTAAAATTCTCACTTGCATTACTCTTATTATGAGGGAGGGTGAGAATTTTTTATATTTAATGGCCATTTGAGTTCACTTTTTTGTGAAGTATCTGTTCATATATTTTGCCTGGTTTTATAATGAGTTGCACCTTTTTATTCTTGGTTTCTACAAGCTCACTTTATATTATTAACTTTTTTGCTGTTATATGAGTTGAATATTTTCCCCATGGTTTTCATTAGTCATTTATTTTGCTAATGGTGTTATTTGTGAATGGAAAGATTTTTTGATGTTTATATAGCAAATTTACTTTTATGGATTCAGAATGGTGAGTCATGGTAGTAAGGGCCTTCCTGAATATTTAAAGGGCCTTCCTCAATATTTAAAGGAAGTATAACTTTAAAAAAATCCAGAAATCTAACTTTCTGTTTGAAAATTTTCAATTTTAAAATGTTGAACCTTATTTTTTTTTAAGAGTACCCACACCTAGGGCCGTCTTCAGCCTAGAGGCAAGGCATTTGCAATCTCCACGCTAAGACTGTTTCATAGTGTAGGGAACTTAGGACATCATGTCATAATCATGACTGTTTTTGAGCACCAATGTATTAAGTCCATGCTGGTAGCTCCACCCCTTCCCCTACCCCTAGCCAGAATGAATCCTTCCATCCTACAGAAAGAGTCATAGGACTTCAGGTGAAGGCAATTGATGGATCAGCAGTGAATGGATTAAAATTCTAGACGCTCAGGGCTGGGAAGGAAACTCAGAAATTTCTTCATCTTTTTCTTTCTTGGATGTCTCATATTGAAGCCCTTTTGATAACTGTCACCTCGTAGCTATCTTACTTGCACACCTCTATTGACAGGGACACGTGACCTAACTTTCTGGGAAGACTCAGTCTTCGGTCAGTGCTGACTTGCCCCCCACTTTTTTGAGAGAGAATCTCACTCTGTGGAGTGCGGTGGTGTGATCACAGTTCACTGCAGCCTCCGACTCCTGGGCTCAAGCAATCTTGCCACCTCAATCTCCTGAGTAGCTAGGACTGCAGGTATGTGCCACCATGCCTGGCTAATTTTGTTTTAAACATTTTTGGTAGAGACAGAGTCTCGCTGTGTTGCCCAGGCTTGATTTGCTATTATTAGATTCAAACCCGCCTCTTCTACGACCCCAGACCAAAAGTCCTCATTTCACCCTGGGAGGTCACAACAGAGCATGTGCAGTCTACATACAGTGTAAACAAACTGTGTTGGCTGCCTGGGAGTTACCAGGTTGCCACATTCCTTTGCCTTTCTTCCTTCCAAGCTCATGCTGTCTCTCTCCCATACCATACTGCCTTCATGGAAGATGAGTGTCTTGTCCATAGCTTATTACAGTGCCTTACATGTAATAAGTACTTAACAAATATTTACTGAATTAATGGATGAATTTTAAAAGTCAACGAAATTGTCTCACTCTGTGCCTCTTTTCCACCCCATTACCTTCTCCATGTCAGCCCAGTGATCCAACACATCACTAGCAAAGTTAAACTTGGCCGGCAGTTCCTGGTGGCCCCACTGCAGGGACACCAGTTGCCTACTATTAATGTAGAGAGTGCGGCTGGACATCTGAGTACCCCACAGGGTGCAAAGTCCCTGAACTTTTCGCAGCCAATGCATATTCAGGCCTGTAAAAGAAAGAAGAGACACAGGTGAAAGCTTCTTTAACAGATTGCTCTACTGATCATCAGCAGCTTCAGGAGATTCATCCCAACCTTATAAGATTCTTCCCAGGAATTAATTTGCTGTGGTTATGAGTAAATTGGCACTCAGCATCTGTTTCAGTCTCCTTGTGGGGTGCTGTTTTCTAAAGGCATAAGAGGATACAGACCCAGTCCTAGATCCCACATCTTCAACACTTCTGACAGTTTTGTGAACACCCATTTCCATATAATAAATCCCCTTGTGCTTAAAATACAGTGGGTCATAGATTGGATTGTTGTTCCCAGCAATTCACTCCCTTCCTGTTCTAGGATTATAAATCCCCATTCATTTTTAAGTGACTTCCCAGTGCATTTAGGAGGAAGAATATGTATCCACCTCTCATTGACTTTGGCTTGCTCATGAGACATGCTTTGGTCAACGAGATGTGAGTGTCTGGGATTCTACGGTTCATCAGAAATTCTCACATTTCTCCCCTCTGCATGAGACTTGCATAACCCAGATCATGCTGTACCTTCAGACTGGGACCCAGAACAACAAGAAATGTGGAGTTGAGCTGAGCCTAGCATGGCCACTAGCAACACACAGACCCATAGGGGGAAAATATGCATGACTAAAAGCTACTAAGATGTATAGGGTGTGTGTTACTGTAGCAAATGTTAACTAACACAAGTAGCATACTTTTCTTTAAAGTGAATCTGGACTGATAAATCCTAAATCCCAGGTCCTATCCATCTAGTGCCCAGGACCTAACACAATCACTTTAGAAATTACAGCTGTCATAATTGTTGTTTCTATATAAGTTCTTTATTGGTGATTTGTGACATTGTTGTGCACCCATCACCCAAGGAGTATACACTTAACACTTACAGTATACACTTAACCCACTTTGTACCCTTTTATTCCTCACCTCCTTCCCATCATTTCCCCCAAGTCCTCAAAGTTTATTGTATCATTCTCATGCCTTTGCAACAATGTATACCCTAGCTCCCACTTATGGCTGAGAACATATGATGTTTGGTTTTCCATTCCTGAATTACTTCACTTTGAACGATGGTCTCCAATCCCATCCAGGTTGCTGCGAATGCCATTAAGTCATTCTTTTTCATGGCTGAGTAGTATTTCATTATATATATATATATATATATATAAAATATATACTATGTATGTATTATATAGTATATACCTAAAAATATAAAAAATTCTTTTTTATATATATTTATGTTTATATAATATATATATTATATATATGTAATATACATTGCCACACTCCTGTGCCTTTCTTCCTTCCAAGCTCATGCTGTCTCCCTCCCATACCATACGGCCTTCATGGAAGATGATATATATATATATATAGACAGATATAGAGATATATAGATATATTATATATCCATGAGCTTGGAATGAAGAAAGGCACAGGAGTGTGGCAAAAAATACATATATATATATATAAAATATATATAGTATATTATATGGATATATTATATATAATATATGGGTATTATACATTTATATTGTATATAACACGTTATAAAATATATAATGTAATATTATGTATTATATAATAATACATATACTATATCCATATATTATATTATAAATATGTTATATATACGACATAACTGTATATACTATATATAGTATATATGGAGATATGCTATCCATAAATATATAATATATATATCTAGATATATTAGATATATAATATATAGTATATATAGATATATAGATACAATATTTTTGGATTTTTTTTCTAGTTCTGTGAAGAATGATGGTGGTATTTTGATGGGAATTGCACTGAATTTGTATATTGCTTTTGGCAATATAGTCATTTTTACAATATTTATTCTACCCATCCATGAGCATAGGATGTGTTTCCATTTGTTTGTGTCATCTATGATTTCTTTCAGCAGGGTTTTGTAGTTTTCCTTGAATAGGTCTTTGGTTAGGTATATTCCTAAGTATTTTTTTTTTTTGCAGCTATTATAAAAGGGGTTGAGTTCTTGATTTAATTCTCAGCTTGGTTGCTATTAAAGTATGGCAGAGCTACTGGTTTTTGTACATTAATTTTGTGTCCTGAAACTTTGCTGAATTCATTTATTAGTTGTAGGAGCTCTTTGGAGGAGTCTTTAAGGTCTTCTAGGTATACAATCATATTAACAGCAAACAGCTACTGTATGACTTCCTCTTTACCAATTTGGAGGACATTTATTTCTTTCTCTTGTCTGATTGATCTGGCTGGGACTTCCAGTACTATACTGGATACAAGTGGTGAGAGTAAGCATTCATGTCTTGTTCTAGTTCTCAGAGGGAATGCTTTCAACTTTTCCCCATTCACTATTATGTTGCCTGTGGGTTTGTCATAGATGGCTTTTATTACATTAAGGTATATCCATGGTATGCTGATTTGGCTGAGGGTTTTAATCATAAGAGGATGCTGGATTTTTGTCAAATGCTTTTTCTACATCTATTGAGATAATAATGTGATTTTTGTTTTTAATTCTGTTTATGTGGTGTATCACATTTATTGACCTGTGTATGTTAAACCATTCCTGCATCCCTGGTATGAAACCCACTTCATCATGGTGGATTATCTTTTTGATATGCTGTTGGATTCAGTTAGCTAGCAGCTAATTAAGAATTTTTGCATCTATGTTCATCAAGGATATTGGTCTGTAGTTTTGTTTTTTTGTTACATCCTTTTCTGGTTTGGGTATGAGGGTAATACTGGCTTCATAGAATGATTTAAGGAGGATTTCCTCTTTATCTTGTGTAATAGCGTCGATAGGATTGGTACCAATTCTTCTTTGAATGTCTGGTAGAATTCAGCTGTGAATTCATCTGGTCATGGCTTTTTTGTTGTTGTTGTTGTTGCTGATGATTTTTGTATTACCATTTTAATCTTGCTGCTTGTTATTGGTCTGTTCAGGCTTTCTAATTCTTCCTGACTTAAGCTAGGAGGGTTGTATCTTCCCAAGAATTTATCCATCTCCTCTAAGTTTTTTAGCTTATGTGCATAAAGCTGTTTGTAGTGCCTTGAATGATCTTTTGTATTTCTGTGGTGTCGGTTGTAATATCTGCCATTTCCTTTCTAATTGAGCTTATTTGGATTTTCTCTGTTCTTTTTTTTTTTTTTTTTGGTTAATCTTCCTAATGGTCTACCAATCTTATTTATCTTTTCAAAGAACCAGATTTTGTTTCATTTATCTGTTGTATTTTTTTATCTCAATTTCATTTAGTTCTGCTCTGATCTTGGTTATTTCCTTTCTTATGCTGGGTTTGGGTTTGATTTGCTCTTGTTTGTCTAGTTCCTTGAGGTGTGGCCTTAGATTGTCTATTTGTGCTCTTTCAGACTTGTTGATGAAGGCATTTAAGGCTATGAACTTTCCTCTTAATACCACCTTTGCTGTATCCTAGAAGTTTTGATAGATTGTGTCACTATTATCCTTCAGTGTGAGAAATTTTTAAATTTCCATCTTGATTTCATTGTTGAACCAATGATCATTCAGGAACAGGTTATTTAATTTCCACGTATTCACATGATTTTGAAGGTTCCTTTTGGAGTTGATTTCCAATTTTATTCCAAGGTGGTCTGAGAGAGTACTTGATATAATTTCACTTTTCTCAAATTTATTGAGACTTGTTTTGTGGCCTATCATATGGTCTATCTTGGAGAAAGTTCCATGCACTGATGAATAAAATGTATATTCCATGGTTGTTGGGTAGAATGTTCTGTAAATATCTGTTAAATTCATCTGTTTTATGGTACAGTTTAAATCAGTTCTTTCTTTGTTGACTTTATGTCTTGATGACCTGTTTAGTTCTGTCAGTGGAGTATTGAAGTCCCCCACTATTATTGTGTTGCTGTTTATATTATTTCTTAGGTCTAGTAGTAATTGTTTCATAAATTTGGGAGCTCCAGTGTTAGGTGCATAATATTTAGAATTGTGATATCTTCCTGTTGGACAAGACCTTTTATCATTACATAATGTCCCTCTGTCTTTTCTAACTGCTGTGGCTATAAAGTTTGTTTTGCCTGTTATAAATGTAGCTACTCCTGCTTGTTTTTGGTGTCTGTTTGCATGGAATGTCTTTTTCCACCCCCTTACCTTAAGTTTATGTGAGTTCTTGTGTTAGATGAGTCTCTTGAAAGCAGTAGATACTTGGTTGGCATATTCTTATCAATTCTGCAATTCTGTATCTTTTAAATGGAGTACTTAGGCCATTTACATTCAACGTTAGTATTGAGATGTGAGTTACTATTCCATTCATTGTGCTATTTTTTGCCTGTATAGCTTGGGTTTTTTTTTTTTTTAATTGTATTTTTGTTTTATAGGTCATGTGAGATTTATGCTTTAAAAAGGTTCTATTTTGATATGTTTCCAGAATTTGTTTCAAGATTTAAAGCTCCTTTTAGCAGTTCTTGTAGTGCTGGCTTTGTAGTGGTGAATTCTCTCAGTATTTCTCTGTCTGAAAAAGACTGCATCTTTCCTTCATTTATGAAGCTTAGTTTCACTGGATACAAAATTCTTGGCTGATAATTTGTTTTTAAAGAGTGTGAAGATAGGGCCCCAATACCTTCTAGCTTGTAGGATTTCTGCTGAGAAATCTGCTGTTAATCTGACAGGTTTTCCTTTATAGATTACCTGGTGCTTTTGCCTCACAGCTCTTAAGATTCTTTCCTTCATCTTGACTTTAGATAACCTGATGACAATGTGCCTAGGCAATGATCTTTTTGCAATGAATTTCCCAGGTGTTCTTTGAGCTTCTTGTATTTGGATGTCTAGGTCTCTAGCAAGGCCGGGAAAGTTTTCCTTGATTATTTCCTTGAATACATTTTCCAAACTTTTAGATTTCTCTTATATCTCAAGGATGCCAATTATTCTTAGGTTTGATCGTTTAACACAACCCCAAACTTCTTGGAGGCTTTGTTCATTTAAAATTTTTTTTTCTTTGTCTTTGTTGGATTCGGCTAAGTCAAAAATCTTGTCTTCAAGCTCTGAAGTTATTTCTTCTGCTTGTTCAATTCTATTGTTGAGGCTTTTCAGTGCATTTTTCTCTGTGTTCTTTATTTCCTAAAGTTATGATTGTTTTTATGTATGCTATCTATTTCACTGAAGATTTCTCCCCTCATAACTTGTATTTTTTTCTGATTTCCTTAAATTGGACTTCACCTTTTCTGGTGCCTCTTTGATTAGCTTAATAATTGCCCTTCTGAATACTTTTTCAGGTAAATTAGGAGTTTCTTCTTGGTTTGGATCCATTGCTGGTGAGCTAGTGTGATTTTTGGAGGGAGGTGTTAAACAGCCTTGTTTGATCATATTCCCAGAATCATTTTCCTGGTTCCTTCTCATTTGGGTAGGCTATGTTAGAGGGAAGATCTGGGGCTCAAGGCTATTGTTCAGATTCTTTTTTCCCATGGGATGTTCCCCTTATGTAGTACTCTTCCCCTTTTTCTAGGGATGTGGCTTTCTGAGAGCCAAACTGTACTGATTGTTATTTCTCATTATCTTGCTTGGCAACTGCCTCAGGGGAGGCCATCACTATTGCCTCAAGCAGCACAGAGTTTACCTCCTCAGACAAAGGTGGAAAGGCTGATAGCGGCATGGGTTAGGGAGGGAATGCTGCCACTACTGGGTGGGGAGGAAGTTGTTTCTTCTGGCAAAAAAGTTCATCGGAGTTTACAAACTCAGCATCCCCAGCTTCACCAGTGTCCTCCCATACCTCCCCATTCCAAGTTGCAGGGTCTCATTCTTTTCCAGTCTATCAGGGGAACCCGCCCACAATATTTGAACATAGGTTCTTTCTATTTTTCCTAAGTGTCGGCCGGTCTGAGAAATAAAGAGAAAGAGTACAAAGAGAGAAATTTTACAGCTGGGCCTCTGGGGCTGTCATCACATATTGGTAGGACCATGATGGTGACCCCGAGCAGCAAAACCAGCAAGTTTTTATTAGGGATTTTAAAAGAGGAGGGTGTGTACGAACAGGGAGTACGTCACAAGGATCACATGCTTCAAAGGGCAGTAAAGATCACAAGGCAAAGGCAAAATTAGAATTACTGATGAGGGTCTATGTCCTGCTGTACACACATTGTCTTGATAAACATCTTAACAGGAAACAGGGTTTGAGAACAGAGAACCACTCTGACTAGAATTTACCAGGCTGGAATTTCCCAAACATAGTAAGCCTGAGGGTACTGCAGGACACCAGGGCATATTTCCATCCTTATCTCAACCGCATAAGGCAAACACTCCCAGAGCGGCCATCTATAGACCTACCCCCAGGAATGCATTCCTTCCCCAGGGTTCTTCCATGCTGGGAAAAGAATTCCGTGATATTTCTCCTACTTGCACATCCTTCTATAGGCTTTCTGCAAGAAGAAAAATATGGCTCTATTCTGCCCAACCCCACAGGCAGTGAGACCTTATAGTTATCTTCCCTTGTTCCCTGAAAATCACTGATATTCTGTTCTTTTTCAGGGTGTACTGATTTCATATTGTTCAAACACACATGTTTTACAATCCATTTGTGCAATAGTAGTCCTGAGGTGACTTACATTCTGAGTTTATGAAGATAACAGGATTAAGGGATTAAAGTAAAGATAGGCATAAGAAATTATAAGAGTGTTAATTGGGGAAGTGATAAATGTCCATGAAATCTTCACAATTTATGTTCAGAGATTGCAGTAACGACAGGCATAAGAAATTATAAAAGTATTAATTTTGGGAAGTGATAAATGTCCATGAAATCTTCACAATTTATGTTCTTCTGCCTCGGCTCTGGCCGATCCCTCCATTCGGGGTTCCTGACTTCCTGCAACACAATCAATGCCCTCACTTTAACAGTAGACACTTGGTGAGGCTGTGCATGGTGAGGCTGTGCATGCACCTTTCATTGCAGGTCAACCACTCACATGATAAGAGCTTATGTCTATTTTTCCACAATTTCAGTTCTTTCTCTACAGGAGATTAGACTCTCACTCAGGGCAATCTTGGCAGATTTGAGGCTCAGTATCTGCTCCTGAAGGTGGGAGATAGAATCCCTGAGTTCATCATTTTCTTTCATCACTTTATCCACTGAACTTAGGAGCAAACAACCAGCTTCATTATGTTCCTTGGTTCTCCACATATGGTCAAAGGTATGATGTATAGGGTCACTAAACTCCTTGCCTCTCATGAGCAATGAATCAGGAGTGTCAAATGCATTTACTTTGTATAACTCTTTAAACAGTTCACACCATGGGCTATCAGTCTTCTCCATACTATTAGAAGTAGAGACCTTGGTATTTTGGGGTCTAGTCATATTAAGACGCCAACTCCAGAAACCCCAAAACCAACAAAAGAACTCCATCCTTAATATTCTTTTCCTCTAGAACCACTACTGGCACCAAAATCTGTATTAGTCAGGGTTCTCTAGAGAAACAGAACTAATGGAATATATATATTTTATAAACTCATATGTATAAGTAATACTTATAAATTAATATGTATAAGTAATACATATAAACTCATATATATAAGTATATATGTGAGTTTACTAAGTATTAACATATGCGTGTGTGTGTGTGTATATATATATTATATATATATATACACAGTTTATTCAGTATTAACTCACATGATCACAAGGTCCCACAATAGGCCATCTGCAGGCTGAGGTGCAAGGAGAGCCAGTTTGAATTCCAAAACTGAAGAACCTGGAGTCTGATGTTCAAGGGCAGGAAGCATCCAGTACGGAAGAAAGATGTAGGCTGGGAAGCTAGGCCAGTCTCTCTTTTCATATTTTTCTGCCTGCTTATATTCTAGTCATGCTGGCAGCTGATTAGGTGGTGCCTACCCAGATTAAGGGTGGGTCTGCTTCTCCCAGCCCACCGACTCAAATGTTAATCTCTTTTGGCAACACCCTCACAGACACATCCAGGATCAATACTTTGTATCCTTCAATTCAATCAGTTGACACTCAGTATTAACCATCACAGTGTCTGACATTTCTGTCTCCTTTTTTCCTATAGAATAAGAATTGAAGATTTCTGTACCAGCTCCTGAGCAGAACTACACATTGCCTTTGTACCTGCTGGTCCCTCTCTTTTTCCATAATAGGCTCTTCTTCATTCTTCTGGTCTCACCTCCTCTGAGATTCATCCTTCTCTGACCACCACCCAACTACCAGCCCCCTGTTACCACCTTTTTCCAGCTGCCCTCGTCTATCCCTGTTGCGCCATAAAGGTGCCTTTTCCTCTGCCCAGTGTTTCCTCCTCACTAAGACTTGACAGGTACTGTCTTTCATGGTCCCTAGGAATTTCTGCTTTTCTGTGAGGATTTTTGCTCTTCTCACCAGCTGTGACTCTAAAAGATTGGTGAGGTTATCATGGATTATGACCCCATCAGCCCATTCCTTGAAACAGTGCTCACCTGCCAAGTCCTCTCAGGATGTCTTTCTGGGGAGAGCTTGGTCCACCCTCCTCTCTAGCCAGCAGCTCCAGAACTCCTACAGCCTTGGAAGAGAGCACAGTAACTCAAGCAGGCAGCTTCAGAATCCCTGCATTCTTGGAAAGAGAGCTCAGCTAATCATTGACAATGGATAACTTTGGAGTCTTACAAAGGGTAACAGCAGTCCTCCTAGCCAAGTTTATGGACATTACAACATTAGAGCATTTGAGGTCGACTGGACTTGCACTTTCAATCCAAGGGGCATGAAGCAGGTTAATGCCCAGGACTGACAGAAAATTATTGCTTCAACCAAAGAGAGAGAAATGGAGCTCACATAGGCTTGATGACCACTCCTTTAATTCTTTGTTTTGCTTGGTTCCAGCATACCACTTTTGCCTGGTTGTCCTCTTGCTTTCCTTCTCTTTTGCTGATTCCTCCTTATCTTTATCCACGTTCACTCTGTACATTATCTCATCAAATGTCATAGCTTGGATACCATGTGGCTTGCCAATGGCCCCCACACATGTGTATCCAACCTGGTTTTCTCTCCTGCATCCTCATCTTCCTGACTTCTCCACCTGGATATCTAACAGGCATCTCAAACATACTTTGTCCAAAGCTAAGAGGTTGATCACATCCTTCCCTGGCCACTCTCATTCCAGGTATGGTTTTATCCATCTCAGCAAATGTCACCCCTATTCCTCTAGTTCTTCCAACATCAAATCTTAGAGACTGCCCTGACTCTTTTCTTTCTCACATGGATGTGAAAAAGCCATCAGATCCACCTGCAGGCTACACTCAGAGTCTGATCCCTTCTCTTCCCTGTTCCACCCCAACTCAACACTGTCCAAGTAAGCCCAAAACTCAACAGGGAAAAAAACTCTTTATATCTCTTCATATTTATTTTATTTTAAAATAGTGTCTCACTTTGTTGCCCAGGCTGGAGTACAGTAGTCTGATCACAGCTTATTGCAACCTCAATCTATCATGCTCAAGCAACCATCCCACCTCAGCCTCCTGAGCAGCTGGGATTACAGGCACATGCCATTATGCCCAGCTAATTTTTTAATGTTTTATAGAGACAGGGTCTCACTGTGTTCTCCAGGCTGGTCTTGAACTCCTGAACTTAAGTGATCCTCCCATCATGGCCTTCCAAAGATTACAGGCATGAGCCACCGTGCATGGTCAACATTGTCTTATAGCTGGTATCAGCCCAGGCTTCAGCTCTTCAGGCTGGAGTTGCAAATTGGTGATCCTACAGTTCTGTGTCTTGGGGGTGGCCCCACTTCCACGGCTTCATGAGGCATTTCCCTAGTGGGAATTCTTTGTAGAGGATCTTACCACCAAGCATCTACGGCTCCTACATTCTGGGTGCCTGCAGAATTAATACCATTCGGTCTTTGTTGGTCTTCTGGGCCTGTGATGGGAGGAGCAGCCCCGAAGTTTTCTGAAATGCCTTTGGAACCTTCTTCCTATTATCCTATTAGCACCAGGCCCCCTTTTAGTCATGCTTTAGCAAAGGGTTGTTCTGACACTTTCTTGGACTCCTCTCCTGAAAATTCTCTTTTCTTCTCTACCACTATGTCCAGGCTGATAATTTTCCAAATTTTAATGCTCTTCTTCCCCTTTAATTATAAACACAGGCTTTAGGTCTTTCCTTTGCTGTCACAATTTAGCATAAGCTGTTAAAAGTAACCACACCACTTCTTGAGCACTTTGCTGCTTAGATATCTCTTGCACCTGACACCGTAGGTCATCACTCTTAGTTCAGCCTTCCACAAAGCCTTAGGGCATGGACACAGTGCACCCGAGTTCTTTGCTACAGAGTAACATGGGTGAATTTTGCTCCAGCTTCCAATAAGTTTCTCATTTCTATCTGAGACTTTTCAGCATGGCCTGTACTGTCTATATTTCTATCAGCATTGTAAAAAATTTAAATTTAGGACCCAAATTTATCATGCAAAAGGGAAAACTTAAGGCCTGAAAGCTGACTGAGGTAACACAACTTCCCCTGATTCTGGTGCATGACCGTTGCTTTCTGACCTTTGTGTTGAGATGTTATACATTAACTAGACTCTTCTTTATTCAAAACTGAGCTAAACAAAGTGAAGATAGAGACCCTTGTGACTGTCTCCTTTTAATAGAATGTTAAACTATCCCTTTAGCGTGTAATCAAAAGTAGCCAATGAAATCTTATATCTGTACGTTAACCTTTTTTATGGAAAATGTTGTAATTTTGTTCAGCAACTTCATTTTGCTGGTATAAGCAATCCTCATTTTCCCCTACACCAGGAGCACAACACTGCTCACCATTCTTTGGAATAGCTGTGCTCCCTGGATGGCCGCACTCATACTTTGTGCTTGAATGAGCTCTTTTAACTAGATGCTGACTCTTTTGACTATTTTACGTTGACAGCATTTTGGTCACAACCATTTAACCAATCTCTAAGAAGTTTCAAACTTTCCCTCAACTCTTTGTCTTCTTCTGAGCCCTCCAAACTCTTCCAACCTTTTCCATTGCCCAGTTCCAAAGCTGCTGTCATATTTTCAAGTATCTTTATAGCAATACCCTACTCCCTGGCAACAATTTCCTGTTGTAGTCCATTTTTCATTGCTATAAAGAAATATCTGAGGCTGGGTAATTTATTTCAGAAATGTTTATTAGGCCCATGATTCTGATAGCTGGAAATTTCAAGATTGGGCATCTGCAGCTGGCAAGGGCCTCGGGATGCTTCTATTCATGGTAGAAGGTAAAAGGCAGTTGACGTGTGCATGGATGACATGGTGAGAGAGGAAGCAAGAGAGATAGTGGGGAGATGCCAGGCTCTTTGCAACAACCAGCTCTTGTGGGGAATAATAGGATTAGGACTCACTCACTCCCTAGGGAGGGCATTAATTTATTCATGAGGGATTCTCCCTCATGACTCAAATACCTCCTGTAAGGTTCCATCTCAAATTTCAATATGAGTTTTATTGAGAGCAAACATCCAAACTGGAGCACCTCAGAACACTTTCTCCTTGGAAATGTCTGTCCTTATCAAGTAGTCAACAAATATTGACTGAGTGTTACTCTCAGGTAGACACAGAGGTGACCATGACAGATTCATTCCTGTTCAGAAGTGACACAGATAATAACATGTAAAGTAATTAAGTTCATTTTATGTACTGTAAAGGATAAGTCAGAGGTCAGATCACGTCACACCTCTGCTCACAACCTACCGGTGAATCTCAGTTTCATGCAAAATTAACTTCAGAGTTTTTACCTCATTATTCAAGGTCCGGTAAGATTTTCACACACTCTCTTCATCTCTGGTTTGATGTGCTGTTCCTTTACCCCCTTATTCACTGCAGGTCAACTACAAGGGCTTTCTTCCTGTTCCTTGAAGTCACACTCTGCCTTTAGGGTATCTGCACTTGCTGTTTCCTCTTCTCAGACTGATTTTTCATAGATATCTACATGGATAACTCCCTCTCCTACTTTATTTTCTTGCTAAATATTTTTGTCAACTTCTCAATGAAGCTCACCTTGACCACCTTCTCAAAACGGCAACCCACCTCCAAGTTGGTTCTTCCTCCTCCTCATTACTAGGCACTATTTTCTCTAATACTCACTACCTGCTAACATACCTACTTACTATTTTTGCCTCTCTCTCCTTCCATTAGAATCTAAGCTTCATGAGGGCAGATATTTTTGCCCATTTTGTTCAATGATTTAGCTCAAGGACTTTTAACGGTAGCTAGCACACAGTAAATATTCAGTAAATAGCTGAGAGAATGAATAAGGGCTGTAAAGAGAAGAAAACATGTTGTTATAATGTGTGTGCCTGTGTGAAGTACGTAGCTGTGTATGTGAGATAGCCTAAGTGCATGTATGTATGTTTTTGTGTGTGCACATGTGACTGTGGGATGTATGTATAGCTGTTATGTGTGTGCGGTTCTGTGTGTAAAGACATGTGTGTAAGGTTGTGCATGTTTGTGCCCATGTGTGCCTATATGTCAGTACATGGATGTATGTGAGACTGTGTATGTGTACATGTGTGCAAGTGTGTGTAGAGCTGTATGCGCAGGTGTACAGGTGTTTATGTATACTTACATGCATGCGTGTGTGTTGGTAGATGTGGATGTGTGTGAATGTATGTGTGAGACTGTGTATGTAACTATGTGTGTGACTGTCATGTATATGTAGCTCTGTAGTTAAGTGTATGTCTATGTATCTGTTTATGAGTTTGGCATGTGCATAAGATTGTAAGTGTAACTGTGTGTATTCATGTGTGTGAGTGTCTAGAAGTGTGACTAGATATTTGTGTGTGCTTGCATGTGTGAGTGTCTATGTGTGGCAGTGAAACTGCAGATGTGTGTGGCTGTATCTATATTTGTGTGTGTGTGCATGTGTCTGAGTGTGTGTAAGTCCTAAATAGCACTCACACTATTTACAGTGGTCTGAAAACACCTCTCTGGGTGCTCCTTTGCACCTGGCCACTGGGGACACTGCCAAGTCATGATGCTGGACTTTGCTGACTTTCTTTTCCATTCTTTCTGTTTTTCAAATTTTGACCTTTAGACACATTTCAGGACAGCACATTCCTGTGGGAAATCTGTGAGGTGGAAAATCAAAATTCTCCTGATGACTGTTTATAAAGAATAACGGCTAGCTCATGTCTTCAGTGTTTTATAGATGTGCTCACATGTAATCTAAACAAGAACTCTACAAGAGAGGTATCCAGAGCCCCATTTTATAGATAAGGAAATTGAGGCTCAGAGAGGACAAGCGACTTGGCTAAGCTCCTGCAGCTGGTAAGTGCTACAACAGGACTCAAATCTAACTTCAAAGTCCAGTGTCCTTCTCATAGGGAACACCGTGTTTCGGCAAAGAGGCATTTTAAAAGAAAATGATTTGAAATGGTCACTGTTGGAGGCTGTGCACAATCAGCTGGCCACCTCTGTGTCCCTAGAATCTGACCCACAGTGGGGATTCAATGTTGGGGGAAAATAGAAAAAGTGCTGGAGTTGCTGGGGAAATGCTGGGAGCAGAACTCCGTGGTGGGGGCTCAGAATTTCCCAGGGCAGGGGGTTTTCAGTCAGGAATCATCGCGGGAAAAACAGATTTTCTTTATCACATTCCACCTCTGATTGTCTCAGGAAGTCTTTGGTGGTCTGGTTGGATGGAGCCAAAGTTTTGGAGGCAGCCTGGAGCAAGAGACAATGCCTGAGAATTGCCATCAGAAGACCCATTTTAAATCTCGGCTGTACCACTTACCAAAAGAACACACACACTGATCCACTGTGCCTCAGTTTCCTCCTGTACAAAATGGAGATTAAAATAGCATCTATCTGGTAGGGTCATGGTAAAGCCTGAGTAAGACAATTCTGGAGGCTTCTCAGTTGTCCGGCTGCCATAGGGGTGTGATGCTGCTCCCCTAAGACTCTTAGACGTGGAGAACAATGCAAAGTGCTAGACTTCTGCAAAGCCTTATGTTTGATCTGAAAAACCTGCGCAAAAGTATCCATGTGCTTCAGGAGATAACTTTGTCTCTGCTTCTCACTTTCAGAGTTGGGGGCTGCATCTGACAAGTGGCCGTGGTTTCAAGTCTCTGGAGTCCCATTTTTTTCTCTTCCATGGAGTTTGTTTGCTGCAGTTTGAGCAGCCGAGGCATATGATAAATACCAGGTACATAATTAGTGGTTTGGAAAGAAACTGCTATTTCAATGGTTATTGGGATCTTTCACGAAGCAACTCACCCAGAGACCCCTTGCATGAAGGTGGGAAACTCACCAGTCTTCTAGGGTGCAGAATCTTAATGTCCCCTCCAGAAAATGGGGCTGTAGACTGAGTAATAGTAACTAGGAATAACATTTATTGGTTGGGCGCAGTGACTCACACCTGTAATCCCAGCACTTTGGGAGGCCAAGGTGAGTGAATCACCTGAGGTCAGGAGTTCAAGACCAGCCTGGCCAACATAGTGAAACCCCGTCTCTACTAAAAAAAATTTAAAAATTAACTGGGTGTGGTGGTGGGCACCTGTCATACCAGCTACTCAGGAACCTGAGGCAGGAGAATCGCTTGAACCTGGGAGGTGGAGGTTGCAGTGAGCTGAGACAGTGCCATTGCACTCCAGCCTGGGGGACAAGAGGGAAACTCAATCTCAAAAAAAAAAAACAAACAACAAAAAAAACCAAACAACAACAAAAACACATTTATTGAGAGAGCATTTAGTGTGCCACAAACTGTGCAGGTGTTTCGTTCAACCACCTCTATAACCCCAGCAGTTATCTATTATTATCCCCAATTCAGCATGTGGAAACTGAGGCTCAGACAGTTCAAGTCAGGCACGCAAGGAGGTAAGTGGCACCACAAAACCTGAACCCAGGTCTGGTTCACATCACGTCTAGCTCTTAACCACTCTGCCGATGCCCCAACGCCTACATCCTCAGTGTCTGAATTGAAAAATATGAGAAAATGAGAAACAAATGCAGGTTTTGGTGGTATCGGGCCTGGCATTCGAATCCCAGCTCTGCCACTTACAGCTGTGCAAGTTTGGATGAGTGACTCCATCTTTCTGAGCCTCAGATCTCTCTTCTGTAAAATGGGGATCACCAGGCGATTGTTTCTGTCTCAGGGCCTTTGAACCTGCTCTTCTGTCTCTGGGACAGTGTCCTCCCTGACCCCCACATCTGCACAGCTCACTCCCTCACCTTTCGGTTTGCTCAAACGTGGTCTTCGCAAACCCCTTCCTGGCTACCCTATTTAAAATCCTGCACCACCATTCCGTAGTCCCTATTCACTACTTGTACTTTATTTTCCTCCTTAGCACTGACACTGTCCGACATACTCTAATTTTTAAAATTAGATTTGTGCAAAAGTAATTGCGGTTTTTACCATCAAAAGGAATGGCAAAAACCACAATTGCTTTTGTACCAACCTAATAGTTCTTTGTTTGTTATCTCTCTTTTCACTAGGTTGCCATTTCCAGAAGTCAGCGGTTTCTGTCTCTTTCATTCACTGCTGTATCCTCAGTGCCTAGAACTGTGCTGAGTACAGAGTAGGAATAGAATCATTTTTTGCTAAATGAAGGGATGAATGAAAGATACCTACTTTATTGCTTTTTGTGGGGCTTAAATGAGATAATGTCTAGTAAGCCCACAGTGAAGTTCAACAGTTAAGAAAGAGCTCAACCAGTGGTAGTGGTTTACTATCATCATCATCACTACCACCACCCTCATAATCCTCTTCATCTTTATTACTGGAAGTGTATAAGGTGAGCTGTGGATTCTCAGGCAGAAACCCTGAAATGAAAGGATCAGTGCTCCCATCTTGGCATGTCCTAGACTTCCTTGATTCTCTCCTTACATTAAAGATGTTGCTTGTGAGGCTGGACATGGTGGCTCACGCCTGTAATCCCAGCACTTTGGGAAGCCGAGGTGGGTGGATCACTTGAGATCAGGAGTTTGAGACCAGTCTGGCCAACATGGTGAAACCCCATCTCTACTAAAAATAAAAAAATTAGCTGGGCATGGTGGTGCATGCCTGTAGTCCCAGCTACTCGGGAGGCTGAGGCAGGAGAATCGCTTGAACCCGGGAGGCAGAGGTTGCAGTGAGCCCAGACCATGTCACCTCACTCCAACCTGAGTGACAGAGTGAGACTCCCTCTAAAAAGAAAAAACCAAAAGTTGTTGCTGTGATTTACCACATTGCACAATAGGAGGTTAGGCCCTTTCTAGCTAAGGATTATTTATCAAAACCAAGATAAAAACTGAAACAAGAAAAATAAAATAAAATTAATAGCTAACATACAAGCATCATTACTCAATAAAAGCTGTCACCACCTCAAATTCTGATGGACATAGTGGATTGGAAGAAGTATGAACTTTGAGAGAAAATCTTTCCAAACATGATGGCAGAATGATAGAAAGGAGTCCACAGCAATGGAAAGGCTGGGGAAAGTAGGTCTAGTATTACACTCCAGTCCCCAATAGAGAGATGTGGAAAAAGAGGCCTAGAGAGGGAAAGTCACCTGCCTGTGTACAAGATAGAACTGTTAGGTTTCTATTAAGAATTTTTCAGCACTCAAGAAAAGAAACAGATATATTCATTTGGAAAGAAAAAAGAGGTGAACGGTCTTCGGGTGTAATTCTTCCTTGACGCCTCTTCAGCTGCCTATTCCCCTCAATTAGTATCTTATTTTTCATTCATTCAGTCATTCATTCAATGACTATTTACTGATATTTACTGCCAATTTACTAGGCAGCAGGTCCTGATATTGGCACTGGGAAGACAGACAAGACTATCATCTAGCCTATGATCTAGAAGAGTCCACAATCTACTAGGAAAGACAGGCAAAACAAACCTAAAATAATAAGCAATAGCAATGAGCTATGACACCCATGGAAGAGAATGTTAAATGGGACTTCCTCTGTTGTCTCAGAATCTTGGCTGAAGCTCCAAGTGGAGACCAGGGTAACAGATAACCACCGTTTAATGAGAGGGTGTTACATGACATGCTCAGAAGTAATCCCAACTTGACTTTGGAGCTTCACTCACCTCCAGCCTGTGTATGACAAAAGGCTGCTGATAAAGCCAGCAGGTGGGCTTGATGGAAGGGAATTGTAACTGCTCAGTGGGTTCACCTTGCCCACTGCCTAGACAGAGCCGATTTATGAAGTCTCATTCTGTCACCTAGGCTGGAGTGCAGTGGCATGATCTCAGCTCACTTCAATCTCTGCCTCCCGGGTTCAAGCAATTCTCTTGCCTCAGCCTCCCGAGCAGCTGGAATTACAGGTGCACACCACCACACCCGGCTAATTTTTGTATTTTTAGTAGAGACGAGGTTTCACCATGTTGGCCAGGCAGGTCTCGAACTCCTGACCTCTGGTGATCCACCCGCCTCAGCCTCCCAAAGTGCTGGGATTACAGACATCAGCCACTGCACCCAGTCCAGGGACTTTCTTATAGAAGCCTCCCTGATACCCTCAGTCCCCTGAGTCTTGATCAGTTTCTCCAGTCTGTGTCTTAAATGTATTCTTTTCTTCATGGCATTACAATTGTACATTTACTTGCATTATTCTGTGATAAATAATAATGACCTTCCTACTAGACTAAACTCCACAAGGGTTTGGGCTGAAATGTGTTTCCCCAAATTCTTATGTTGAAGTCCTAACCCCAGATACCCCAGTTCCTCCCAGTACCTCAGATCGTGACTGTCTTTGGAGACAAGGTTTTTAAAGAGGTGATTAAGTTAAAGTGAGGTCATGAGGGTGGGCCCTAATCCAATCTGACATGATAGGTGTCCTTAGAAGAAGAGGAGATTGGGCCCCAGACACACATGCACAGAAGAAAGACCACGTGAAGACAGAGGGAGAAGTCGGCGATCTACAAACCAAGGAAACATCCTCAGAATGAAACCAACCTTGCCAACCCCTGATCCTAGACCTCCGGCCTCCACAACGGTGAGGACATTAATTTCTGTTGTTTAAATGGCCCAGTCTGTTGTACTTTGTTATGGCAGCCCCAGAAAACTCACATAGGTAGGGACTAGGCTGGCTTTGGTGTATCACTGCAGTCTCAGAGCTCAGTACTGAGTAGGTGCTCACTGAATTTTCCCTGGAGGGTGTGGAGGTGCTGGGGGTGGGGTCAGCAGCACAGGGATTGCTTCAGTTTCCATCTGCTGCTTTTCCTCCAGGGTTGCTCCCAGAACCACCCTTTCCTGTTTGCAGGCCTGAGCCGTGGCTGCACGTCTTTATGCCCCTCCTGGATAAGACATTGTGATGGTTAATGTTAGGTGTCAACTTGACTGGGTTAAGAGTCCCCAGATAGCTGTGAACATTACTTCTGGGTGTCTCTGGGAGGTGTTTCCAGGTGATATTAGAGATAGAGCCATAGACTAAGAAAATCTGCCCTCACCCACGTGGGCAGGCATCATCCAATCCATTAGGGCATGACGAGGAGAAAAAGGAGAAAAGAGGAATTTGCTCCTTCCTTTTGGGCTAGAATATCTGTGTTTTCTTGTCCTCAGACGGTGAAGCTCCTGGTTCTCGATCCTTTGCACTCGGACAGGGAGTTATACCATTGGCTCTTCTGGTTTTCAGGCCTTTGGACTCAGATGGAATTATACCACAGGGTTTCCTGGATCTCCAGCATGCAGATGGCAGATTGTGGAACTTCTCAGCCTCCAAAATCGAGTGAGCCAATTCCCATCATAAATCCCCTCTCCTGTGTCTAAATATGTCCTATTGCTTCTCCTTCTCTGGAGAATGCTGACTAATACAGACATAATACAGCAGTCTTTGGGGTTGATGTATGAGTATGTGGAGGAAGAACTAGACATGAAGCAGAATGTGCTTTCTTTAACATAACTTCTTCATTAAAATAGTTCTATGTGCTTAGTACAAAACTTGGAAAATACAGAAATGTAGTGAAAAAGGAAGAAGAAAAACTACCATCCATTATTTTCTCTCCCTCCCTCCTCAATCTCCAGGAGGATTACAATTAACTACAGTTTTCCCTTTATTTTTCAGAGTTGGGATTCTCCAGTATGAATATTTTTGCTCTGATTTTTAAAATTAATATAGCTTACACTTTTCCCAAGACATACTAAACTGCTCTCAAATATTTTAGTGGCTACATCATATGTTATTGAGTTAATCTACTACAATTTTGTTAATCATTTCCTTGTTGTTTGGATGTTAATTGTTAATTTTTTCTTTTTTTTTTTTTAGTTTTAATGCTGTGTGATCATCTTAGTGCACCACACATTTTCTGCATTTTGATTTTTTTCTTTTGTGGTGACTCCCGAAGATAGAATTTCTGAGCTAAAGGATATTTTATTTTACGTTCCTGCATACTTTTGCCAAATGGTTGCATACAAAGGATGAAGCCTTTACATTCCCACTGGCAGAGAATGAGTACCCACAAGTGCCCCAAGTCTATGGTAACCTGTCCTGTGGAGGGAAATCTGAAAGCTCTTAGTGAGACCAGTGGGCAGATGCTAAGGCTGCCCCCAGACAGAGGGAGAAGTCGAACCACCAAGCATTTGCTAGGCGGCGCAGCATCTATGTGGTCAGGGCCAATGATATTCTTTTGCTCTTTCCAGCATTGCCCAGTGATCCTGGGGATGCCGTTTGGAAGCTGCACACCTTTGACATCTTTAGGGTTGAAGAGATGATGCTCCCCATGGGGGCTGACCAGTGATCCATTAGTTTCTCGTGGAGTCTTCGGAGGTCTACGGGGCCTTCCTGGGGTTGCACCTCATTTCCCCCACTCCTGACTTCGCAATTTACTCCTTTGGATTTTTCCAGAAACCGTCTTTGGCAGTTCTGAAACAAAGGCCACCTAGTGACCAAACACAAAACAAAAAACACTTGGAAATCATCATTTCTCAAAAAGACTTTTGTTTTGAAAGAGACAATACTGTCTGCCTGTCCTTGGAAAGCGTCCCTGATTCAGGGTTTCCCCCTAAATGGCCAGAAGCAAAACAGCTGGAGCCTGGAGCACAGGATCATTTTGACAGCATTTGAGCACTACCTCTTGTATCTGATTTGTGGTAGGGATCAGGCTGTTCTTAGAGCAGGAACAAAATGTGCTTTGGGGAGAACCCAAGTGAAGAAATACAGAAAAAAGCTGAAGCAGCAGCCAGGGTTACAAGTTTCTCCATATCCCCAGTGCCTGGCACAGGGCCTGGCTCTGAGTCGGAGCCCAGGCAGAGTGTGCCCATCTGATTCCCAGATCACTGTGCCCTGGAAACCCTGATGTTTACCTTCCTGGGGTATTTGTATGGAGCAGTCACCCTTTTCACATGTTCCTGGAGTTCCCGCGTTAGTGCCTCTGGGTCATGAGAGGAGTAGGCTGGAGTAAGGACTATAAATGCCTTTACCACCTGCAGGAAAACAAAATACCCAGAAAAGATCAGGCCTCGTATAACAACTCTTTTCTCCTTAAGTGAGCCTTGAATAAGTGCCTACATTTACCTTTGCACCATGAAAGTTCTACTAGTTTTTTTTGGGCACAGCCAGTGACACAAACAACATCAATTTTTCTTTTACTGGCCCTTCCAGGTGTGACTATTAGGAGGATTGACCTTTCTGGGATGATTTCAAACTCCTACCTCTTTCTCAAATTACTCCCCATACTTGGAATGACACCATTTGAAGCCAACATTGCTTCTCTTAAGAAGGAAATATTTTGGAGAAAAGAGGTTCATAAACTCCTAGGGCCATTTTCTTCCAGATTTTCCTAATGAGAAAGGTAGGTAGGCATGAGTTTGAACAGGTGGGATTGAGGAAAATGCAGGCACTTTCAAGGGGAACTAGGTCTTTGGGGGTCTGCATGGATGAACATTTGCAATCAGCAGACCCTGAACTGCACCACTTCTGTTCCAGACATCCCAAGGGACATTCTGCACCTTGGGTCTCTCTGCCCACAACTTTCCTGCAGGCTGTCTTATGCCAGGCAGGAGGAAGTGTCCCAGACTCAAGCACAACATACATAGTTTCTGTTAGGAATGGAAGGTCACTTGGATGCTTATTAATTCCAGCATTCCTATCTGTTAACAGTATTCTATTAAAGGGGTTGCTCACTGTCCTTGCATACTTCCCACAGGGAGGAAGGCCACTATCATTTCATGTTCAGACAGATATGCTTTTAGAAAGAGCTTCCTCTTACTCTTACTACTGTAACTACGAAATATTTGTTGGACACTTTTTTTTTTTTTTTTTTTTTTTAAGGCAGAGTCTCACCCTGTCGCCCAGGCTGGAGCTCAGTGAGGTGATCTTGGCTCACTGCAAGCTCTGCCTCCTGGGTTCACGCCATTCTCCTGCCTCAGCATCCCGAGTAGCTGGGATTATAGGCGCCCACCGCCACGCCCGGCTAATTTTTAGTATTTTTAGTAGAGATGGGGTTTCACTGTGTTAGCCAGGATGGCCTCGATCTCCTGACCTCGTGATCCACCCGCCTCGGCCTCCCAAAGTGCTGGGATTACAGATGTGAGCCACCGTGTCCGGCTCATGTGTTGGGCACTTTCTACACACCAGACTCAGTTCTAAGCACTATACATGGATTAAGTTTGAGCACACAGCCATTTGTCACAGTCCCAGTTAACTCACGGCATACAGAACTAGGCATACGTTTGAGGTATGATTTCTTCAGCACATCAATGGGACTCCACACCTCCCTTATTATACATTAATGGCTTTGGATTTTAGAGGGGAATCACTTGGCCAAGAATGGCTGGCTAAAATGCAGATTCTCTGGGCTGCATTCCCAGTCATCATGATTTGGTAAGTGTGACTTTAGGTCTACAAATCTATATTTTAAACAAGAATCTCAGATGATACAGTTGCAAGCAGTCCAAGAACCAGACTTTGAGAATCTCTCCTGTGGTCCTGATGCTTCTGAGAATGCAGGCTGATGTTGCACTAACTTTCAAAAGGTAACTGTTGTGCTTTAGGATTATGTTAGATGTAAGCCAGTGAAAAGTACCTAAGTCTGCCTGGAAGCTGATCTTTCCCATAATATGCATTCTTCTGTGACCCACAGAAAGACTTCTCCTGGCCGGGCACGGTGACTCACACCTGTAATCCCAGCACTTTGGGAGGCCGGGGTGGGTGGATCACCTGAGGTCAGGAATTTAAGACCTCCAGCCTGGCCAACAAGGCAAAATCCTGTCTCTACTAAAAAAAAAAAAAATTAGCCAGGTGTGGTGACAGGTGCCTGTAATCCCAGCTACTGGAGGGGGGCTGGGGCAGGAAGATCACTTGAACCTGGCAGGCGGAGGTTGCAGTGAGCCAAGATCATGCCACTGCACTTCAGCCTGGACAACAGAGCAAGACTCCATCTCAAAAAAAAAAAAAGGATTTCTCCTATGAAAGCCCAGTTTATTAAATTTGGCCCATCTTTCTGGTATATCTAGGTCATTTTGGATACATGTTCTATCCCTCTTAGGTTACAGCCATCAGCAACTATTACTGGTGTGCTTGCTATGTCCTCATCTGCAAATAGAAAAGACTTTTTATTAGACAGGATGGATAACAGAGCCTGCACCTCCCCCTAAGAACTCCTGCCCCATAGCCAGCCTCTTTGGGATGCAATTGTGTCTATTTAAAAGCAAAGTGTTGGTGTTTTCCCATTATGTCCCTTTAGAGAGTAATTGTATCTCTAAAGACATGAAGGCAACGTGTGTCTGATGGTGGCATTTCAACTTTGTGGCACATGGATGGAGGTGAAATACAGGACAATCTGAGCCTTCCTGCTTGTTCTGCTGGGTGCTAATAGGTACAGAAGCAGGAGGCCATGTTCTTGGGTGCACTGGTTACCTCTCCCCTGATGGGGTCTGGGCTGCTGACCACAGCCGACTCCAGGACAGCCGGATGCTCTGCCAGGGCACTTTCCACTTCAACAGGCCCGATCCGGTAGCTGGAAGGGAAAAACAAACTCTTCCAAGTGGGCTTCCCTCAACCCCCATGAAATTTCAAAGGGAGGAGGAAAGTGCAGACAGCTTGACCTTGAAGAATTGATCACATCGTCGTTTCTTCCCATGAACCAAAAGTAGCCATCCTTGTCCATGCGAGCTCGGTCCCCTGTGATGTAAAAGTCCCCTTGTTCTGACGCAGCTGTCTTCTCAGGATTGTCCTGAAAGACAAATACAACCCGTGAAGGACCCTCTGGGAACAACTGCTAAGGCCAGTTACTGCCCCAGTAGCCCCCTGTAGGAAGCTGGAGACCACTCAACAGAAAGTTCAGCAGTTCCTAAAGTCCCGGCTGCCCAGAGTTCCCCAATGGACAGGGAGTTATGGCCCTGTTTAGTTGTGGGATTTCCCTCTTTCGATTGGAATCAAGCTGCCAGCAAATGGTTAAGGGCAGTCACCCACCACCATCCTTAGAAGGGGGTCTAGAAAGCATAGTTGAAAGCAGGAGGGTGGGCACAGGGCCACTGGCTGTGTTTTTTAGGACAAGAGAACACACGAATACTCTTTGTGCTCAGGAATCACTGAGGGTAGAAAGTGAAGGGCTAGGCCGGGTGTAATCCCAGCACTGTGGGAGGCTGAGGTGGGTGGATCACTTGAGGTCTGTAATTCGAGACCAGCTGGCCAACATAGTGTAAACCTGTCTCTACTAAAGATAAAAAAATTAGCTGGGTGTGGTGGTGCATGCCTGTAATCCCAGCTACTCGGGAGGCTGAGGCAGGCGAATTGCTTAAACCTGGGAGGCAGAGGTTGCAGTGAGCTGAGATTGTGCCACTGCATTCCAGCCTGGGCTATAGGGCGAGGCTGTGAGATTGTACCACTGCACTCAAGCCTGGGCTACTGTAGGACGAGATTGCAGGATTGTTCCACTGCACTCCAGCCTGGGCTATAGGGCAAGACTTCAAGTAGGAAACAAAGGAAAGGAAGGGGAGGGGAGGGGACGGGAGGGGAGGGGAGAGGAGAGTGGGGAGGGAATGGAAGGGAAGAGAAGGGAAGAGAAGGAAGAAAAGAAAGAGAGAAGAAAAGGGAGGGAGGAAAGGAGGAAGGGAGGGAGGGAGGGAAGAAGGAAAAGAAAGGAAGGAAGGAAAGAAAGAGAGAAAGAAAAAGAAAAAAGGAAGGAAGGAAGGAAGAAAAGAAGAAATGAAGGAAAAGAAAGAAAGAAAAAGAAAGAAAGAATGAAAAGAAAGAGAAAAGAAAGAAAGAAAAAAGGAAGGAAGAAAGAAGGAAAGAAGCAAGGAAGGAAGGAAGGAAAGAAAAGAAAGAAAGAAAGAAAGGGAGGGAGGGAGAAGGGCTCACCAAAAAGCTCATTGGTGTGGGGCAAGAGTAGAGGAAAGAGAAAAACAATCAAACTCTGATTCTCAAAGTTTCAAAGAAAAAGCTACTACTCAGCAATAAAAATACATGAAACCACACAGATGACTTGCAGAAACATCATACTGAGTAAAAGAACCCAGACAGATAAACTGGAATAGTTTGTGATTCCATTTACATGAAGTTCTTTTTTAAAAATGCAAAATTATTATATACTGACGACAAACAATGTATCAATTGCTGGGTCTGGAGTGGAGAGGATTGCCTGTCAAGGGAGTGAAAAATGTTCCCTATTCGACTGTGGTGGCAGTTACACAGGGGCGCACATGTGTTAAAAGTCATCGACTTACACACTTAACATGGGTGAATTTTACTGTAGGTAAATTATATCTCAATTCAACAAGGACCTTCTGAGAAAAAAGAAAAAATATAAGCTACCCTAAAAATACATCTAACACAAAATCTCTGAGACGTGTATGGAGAAAACTTAAAACTCTACACAACATTAAAGAAGATATAAATAAAGTGAAAGAAAGACTTAATCGGCCTGGTGCAGTGGCTCATGCCTGTAATCCCAGCACTTCGGGAGGCCAAGGCAGGTGGATCACCTGAGGTCAGAAGTTCAAGACCAGCCTGGCCAACATAGAGAAACCCCATCTCTACTAAAAATACAAAAACTAGCCAGGTGTGGCGGCAGGCGCCTGTAATCCCAGCTACTTCGGAGGCTGAGGCAGGAGAATCACTTGAACCCGAGAGGCGGAGGCTGCAGTGAGCCAAGATCACACCACTGCACTCCAGCCTGGGTGACAGAGCAAGACTCTGCCTCAAAACAAAACAAAACAAAAAAGACTTAATTAATAGAGATGTCAATTATCCCTAAGTTGTTTTATAGGCAATACAATTCTAATCAAAATGCTAGCAAACATTTTCCAAGGAACTTGACAAGTTGATTCTAAAATACAAATGAATGAGCAAAGGGCTAAGAATAGGTAAAACACTTCTAAATAAGTTGAATAACAAGGTTAGAGTTGTTCTCCCACATGTGAAGACTTATGGTAATGCTTTTGTGGATAAGACTTCATGGTATCAGTACAGAGACAGAGTAAGTGATCAAGGAAATACAAGAAAGTGCCAAAGCCTATGTATGACTATATCAAACTTTTAAAAAATGATATATTTATTTGAGATGGAGACCCACTCTATTGCCCAGGCTGGAGTGCAGTGGTGTGATCTCAGCTCACTGCAACCTCTGCCTCCTGGGTTCAAGCAATTCTCCTGTCTCAGCCTCCCAAGTAGCTGGGACTACAGGTGCCCGCCACCACACCCAGCTAATTTTTGTATTTTTAATAGAGAGGGTGTTTCACCATATTGGTCAGGCTGGTCTCGAACTCCTGACCTCAGGTGATCCACCAGCCTTGGCCTCCCAAAGTGCTAGGATTACAGTCGTGAGCAACCACACCTGGCCTATATTAAACTTTTATATCTGACAAAATCAGCATGACAGATAACTGGGAAAAGGAGGATTTATTCAATAAATTGGCTTTTCATATAGAAAAAAATAAAATAGACCCCTATCTCATATCATGCATACGTCCACCACAGATGGATTATAAACTTAAATGTCAAAAGCAGAATTATAAAACTATTGGAAGAAACTATTGAATATGTGTATTTTCTACCCCAAAGTTGAAAATGATTTTATAAGACACAAAAAGCACTATCCATAACATTTAAAAACTTAATGATTTGATGACATGGAAATAAACGCTTCTGTTCAACAAAAATAGCTTAAAGAAAGTGAAAAGATAAGCTACAACCAAGGAGGAAGATGTTAGCAACTCTTAAAACAAACAAAGGACCGATATCAAGAATATATTAAGAACTCCTATAGGCTGGGAGTGGTGGCTCATGCCTGTAATCATAGCATTTTGGTGGGCTGAGGCAGGTGGATCACTTGAGCCCAGGAATTCAAAACCAGCCTAGGCAACATGGTGAAACCCCATCTTTACAAAAAAAAAAAAAAAAAAAAAAAAAAAAAATTAGCCAGGTGTGGTGGCGTGTGCCTGTAGTTCCAGCTACTCAGGAGGCTGAGGTGGGAGGATCACCTGAGCCCAGGAAGTCAAAGCTGCAGTGGCCATGATTGTGCCACTGCACTCCAGCCTTGGTGGCAGAAGGAGACCCTGCTTCCAAAAAAAATTGTATTAAATAGTTGCATAATATTTCTCTGTGGCGGTGATATTATGCATTTGAACAAATTCCTGGATTCTTTTTTTAAAATTTTTTCTCTCTTCTTTTTCTCCTTTTCTTTTGTTTTTTTGCTTTTGTTCACAATGCTATAATATAATCCTTTACATAACTAATTTCTGATATTAGAAATTTAGATAGTCCCTCCACCTTTTTTATCTGTTATAAACAGCCAGCACTATAACAAATATTTGTGCATTTGACAATTTGTTTCCCTAGGAAAATGAGCACATTCCTTATATGGGATATACAGTTGACATGGGCATATTCATTTAACTGACGTGCAATTTCAGCTAAATGGGAATGGCCAACGTGAATTTGAAATGTTTATGTTTATTGTAGGGGGAGAATGAGCTTAGCTTATCAAAACTCACAGAACAATTTTGGTCTGAGATCCTCTATAATAATTTTCACATGTTTCCTGATTCTCACGAGGAGATTTAATATTTTTCTCTTAATTAAGAATGAGCTGGGCAGGGCACTGTGGCTGATGCGTGTAATCCCAGCACTTTGGGAGTTGCCCGAGGCGGGCAGATCACTTGAGGCCAGAAATTCCAGACCAGTCTGGCCAAGGTGGCAAAACCCTGTCTCTACTAAAAATGCCAAAATTACCCCGGTGAAGTGGTGTGCACCTGTAGTCCCAGTTACTCGGGAGACTGGAGCGCGAGAGTTGCTTGAGCCCAGGAGGTGGAAGTGCAGTGAGCCAAGATCGCACCACTGTACTCCAGCCTGGGCAACAGAGTGAGAAGACACTGTCACAAAAAAAAAAAAAAAAAAGAATGATCTGGAAAGAAAACTAACTGTTGGTACAGGTGACGGAAAGAAACAGTCAAAAAAACTAAAGATTCTTGTCTAGCAAATAACTTTTCAAATTACTTTAGTACACTCAGTGGAACAATCTCACAACCAGAAAGAAAGTGTACAAGTGCAGTAAGTACCAGAGTCCTGCTCCACACTAAGTACCAGAGTCCTGCTCCACACCGAGCGGCACGAAGTCGACAATAAATAATGAATGAATGCATTTTTTCAGTGGGGTCAAAGATTTACTATTGCTTCCAAGACTGATTAGCAGAAAATACATTAAATGTTAACATGATCTCAGCTTGGCATGATTACTATGTTGTGGGTTTTTGTAAGTTTCTGTGATTTTAAACAAAATAAAGTAGAAGATTATTTCTCTTGTAGTGGCAGAAAAACCACTAAAATGCAACATTTTGAAAAGAAATGGACTGATTTATTTCTGCTCCTTCTAATTCTGTAGCTGATTGACAGCTTAGTAGACACATGAGATGGCATTTCTATTAAACAGTGGCTCTCAGGCTTGACATTCGAATCGCCTGGGAAACTGATCCACACCATCAGAAATGTTGATTTTAATTAAGCTGAGGTGGGGCTCAAGCATCAGCAATAACTGAGGCTTGCCAGGTGTTTCTAATGCACAGCCAGGTCTGAGAGTTTTATAGAGAAAGCTGTGAAGAAAAGAAAGCCCGACATAAACACCAGCCAAGATGAATACAAAAGAGAAGCAGTTACTGAATTATCCCAGAAACTTGGACTGAAATCCCAGGTTTGTGCCCTGCTACCAAACCACAAAGAGAATCCTGAAGACAGCTCTGACACAATAGTGCAGTTTGACCTTTATGTATTTATGTATTTTATTATTATTATTATTATTATTATTATTATTTGAAACGGAGTCTCGTTCCCTCGCCCAGGCTGGAGGGCAGTGGCATGATCTTGGCTCACTGCAACCTCCCTGGTTCAAGCAATTCTCCTGTCTCAGCCTCCCAAGTAGCTGGGAATAGAGGCGTGCGCCACCATGCCTGGCTGATTTTTGTATTTTTGGTAGAAACGGGGTTTCACTATGCTGACCAGGCTGGTGTTGAACTCCTGACCTCAGGTGATCCACATGCCTCGGCCTCCGAAAGTGCTGAGATTACAGGTGTGAGCCACTGCACCCGGCTGCAGTTTGACCTTCAGAAGCTCCTTTCCTTTACTGTACCTCGATTTTCACCTCATTAAAACAACGGTGCTGCCCTCATGTCATGTTTACGCTTTCAGACACACCCACGTTTAAATCCCATGTCCTGCCTGTACTAGTTGCATGATGCTGGATAAGTCACTTCCCCTTTGTAGTAGCTTCCTTATCAATAATAGTCTTCCTTATCAATAACAGAACTTTATTAATAATAGTAGCAACCTGCCTCATGCAGTCATTGTAAGGATTAAACAAATAGATATTTACAAAGTAGTAGCAACCTGCCTCATGCAGTCATTGTAAGGATTAAACAAATAGATATTTACAAAGTGTGGTGCACAATGCTTAGCACACAGTCACTGTCATGAGAACGGCTGTTCCCCATCTCTTACCAAATAGCAATTGAAGAAACAGAAGGGCCGGGTGGGTCTGATACGGATGGCAACATTCCCCTCTTCTCCAGGAGGCAGGACGTTGCCCTCATCATCCACAATCTGGTAAGGAGATCATCACAGAGGTGCATACATGAGTGTCTACACCCTGGGCCCCTCCAGCAGCCCAGCAGCCCGTGCCAGCCAGGACTGTGTGTCTTTCTCCTCTCCATGCCAGGCCTTGCCAGAAGTTGGGGGAGGCTGCTACCTGCACATCGTAGGGTGGGGACGCCTTCCCCATGGATCCAGACTTGATTTTCATGCCTTTTGGATTGGCACAGATGACAACCTGGGGAGAACGCAGTACAGATAAAGAAGAGCCTTTCCACTTAGCTTCTTTCCTGGGCCATGCCTGTCTCTCACCCTGCCTGATAACTCTTTCTCTCATCCTCTTTTTTCTCCTGCCTCACTTTCTTCTTTCTTTCCCTTCTCCTCTCTCCATTTCTCTCCGTTCTTCCTCCCTTCTTTCTTTTCTTTTTTCTTCCTCCCTCACTCCTTCCCTTCCTTCTTTCCTTTCCTCTTTCTTTCCTTTCTTTCCCTTTCCTGTTTTCTTCCTTCCCTCCTTCATTTTCTTTCCTCCTTCTTTTTTTCATTCCTTTCCCCGATATTTCATTCTCCATTTTCCTCTCTCCTCCCTTCTTCTTTGTTCCCTATTTCCTTCCTTCCTTTCATCTTTTTCCTCTTCCTTTCTTCCTTCCTTTCCTTTCTCTTTCCTTTATTTCCTCCCTCCCTTCCTTCTTCATTTTCTTCCTATTTTCTTCCCTCTTTCTTGCCTGTCTTTCTTCTTTTCTTTCCATAGTTAGCAAACAATTATGGGGCACTCCAGTGGGCACTCAAACCTAAAGAACTTAACCCATCTCTAAGCCAAAAGACTCAGTTGATCCCCAGATCTCTTCCTAGATGACTACAGAGGACGCTGCTTAGAATCTTGGACTCTGAACAGTGACAGATGTAGACTGTCTTGGTGGAGACAAACAATGCCTTCAGCAGTGAGGGCTGGTTTGCTGGCATGGTATAATTGTAAAAGTACTTTAAATTACCTTTTTTTAATTTATAAGTAGTGTGTGTGTGTGTGTGTGTGTGTGTGTGTGTGTGTATTTCAATAGCTTTTTGGGTATGAGCGTTTTTTTGTAACATGGATGAATTCTATAGTGGTGAATCCTCAGATTTTAGTGCATCTGTCACCTGAGTAGTGTACATTATACCCAATACGTAGTTTTTTTACCCTCATGCCCCTCCTCTCACCTTCTTCCTTCTGAGTCTCCAAAGTCTTTTATACCACTCTGTATGTCTTTGCATCCTCATAGCTTAGCTCCCACTTATAAGTGAGAACATATGGAAATCAAAAGGGAAGGAAAGCTGATGGAATTTTGTTATCAGCTTCTCCCCTGGGGGCAGGGTGGTCCCTGAGAAGCCGGAGAGGCAGGAAGCTCTCGAGGGTACCTGGGGGGTGGGGACCTGGGGGGTAGGGACCTGGCCCCTCCAGCACTCACCGTTTCAGACTGGCCATAGCCTTCATACAGCTCCACACCGGTCTGGCGTTTCCACTTCTCTCTCACATCAGGGTTGAGGGCCTCTCCTCCGGTCAGACAGTGCCTCAGGCTCTGAAACTGGTACCTTTCTCAGGCAGGAAAACAAGGCCACCTATGTCAGGATCTTCATACCACCCCGCCCTCTTGTGCCACTGCCCAGATGCAAACACCACAGGCACTAGAGGGTAGATGCCCCTGCTTTTTAATCTTCTCTAAGTGAGTCCACCCACTGGCTTTGCAACCATGCTCCTCATGGACAGATAATTTTTAAAAGATCCATCCTATCTGAGTTTGAGATAAAATCAGAAGCTCATATAATAGGTTTTGGCATAATATGGTGAGTTCCAGGTAACTTGGCCAAAATAATTTAGTTGGAAAAAAACTGATTGATAATAAATTGGTTAGGACAATAATCTGATTGAAAAGGACAGATCAATTAGAAATTGAAAAGATAGGCCAGGCACCATGGCTCACACCTGTAGTCCCAGCACTTTGGGAGGCCAAGGTGGTCAGATTGCATGATCTCAAGAGTTGAAGACCAGCCTGGTCAACGTGGTAAAACCCCGTCTCTACCAAAAAATACTAAAACTTAGCCAGGTGTGGTGGCACATGCCTGTAGTCCCAGCTACTTGGAATGTTGAGGTGGGAGGAAAGCTGGAACCTGGGAGGCGGATGTTGCAGTGAGCTGAGATCATGCCACTGCACTCCAGCCTGGGCAACAGAGCAAGACTCTGTCTCTAAAATAAATAAATAAATAAAAATAAAAGAAAAAGGAAAAGAAAGGAAAGAAAAGAAAATTGAAAAGATAAAAATTAGCCCCCTAAGAATCCCAAAAATTCCTACAGATATTAATTATGTTGCAAAATGCCCTCTCTGTTCAACAAATCATCCAAATTATAAAAAAAATCAGTGATTGCAAGTACATTTTTAATCTTGGAGGAGAGGGGAGATCAAATTGGCTTGATTAAGTTACTTATTATTACCAAAGAGCATTCAACGACATTGTTCTTAACAAGGTACTTGGAGCTTGCTTTCAGCCAAAATCATCATGTGGAGATGCACACATCAGATCAATGAATGGGATGATTTTCTTACATTGGAGAAGAATTCACTTTTAGAAGCATGTAAGAACTCCCTCTTTTGGACACTTGGTGGGTAGATTCATGTGATTAGGAAAGATGAGAGGACGACTCCTCATGACTTGGGGGAGGACAAAAGAGGGAGAATAGGTCAGGGTTGGTGGATACTGAAGGATGGTGGGCCTCTCTCCATATACCCCCGCAACCAGCCCTGTTCTGCTAGAAGATGTTGCTTTGGCTTCACCCAGGATGGAGCCATCATCAGTGCCTTGTCCCTTTCTCTTGGGTGCCCAATGGCATGTGCTCAGAGAACAGTTGGCTGGGGTTAGTCTGAGGCTGAGAGTTGGGGCATCTACTGCAGTGTGGGCTTGTTAGTTTCACCACACCTGAGGGCCCTGGCCACAAATCGCACTCTATAGGTGGCTAACAATTGTCCAATCATTTCTCTCGCCTCACAGAAGTAGCAGACACACTGCTGACAGAATAGCCCATGGGTGTATGGTGTGAGGAGAAGCCTATCTCAGGTGCTAAAATTTCAATCTGCCTTAAATCTATTTAGTTCCATCTGGATGCAAATTTTGGGGGGCCAGAAGCTTGTTCTTGAGGGGCATCTGTGAGATTTACAGGTATGTTGACTTGTCAATGTGTATGTGTATAAATGTGTGTGTGAGAGAGAGACAAAGAGAGGGGCAGAAAAATATATAGAGGGAGAGACAGAGAAAGAAGGAGAGTTGGAATGAGAGGGTAGTTGTGTGTGTAGATACCCATGCTATATATTCACATACTTAGGCCCTCAAAGCACGAAATAGATGGGCTGTACCTGGTCAGATCCTCCTGCACAAGCAGCCGAAAGATGGTTGGGACACAGCAGAGGGTGGTTATCGGGAATGTGGAGAGAGTCTAAACCAAAACAAAGGGTGAAAGATGTCCTTAGAATCATTGGGGTGGGACCATGAAGATGGAGCCAAATGCATCTTTATAGTCTCAGTACCAAAGCAGAGAAGCTGAAAACTATGTGTGGAATCCAGCAGCCAAGATGGTGTCCAGTGACCCCTACTTCCTGGCATGTGCACCTTTGGAGGATCCCCTCTCACCTCATACCAAAGTGGGTCTGTGACAGCAATGGCATACTGCCAAGGTGATGAATACCACTTTCAAGATTCGGTTATACAAAGACTATGGCTTCTGTCTTGAATATTCTTTCTCTCTCCCTTTCTGGGATCCCTTGTTCTGGGGGAAGCAAGCCACCATGTTTTTAGTATGCTCAAGCCATCCTATGGACAGTTGCACACAGTGAGAAACTGGAGACTAGCAAACACCCAGTGAGAAATTGAAGTCTACTAAAAACCACCAGTGAGGTTTTTGTTTTGTTTTTTGTTTGGTTTTTTGAGATGGAGTCTCACTCTGTCACCCAGGCTGGAGTGCAGTGGCAAGATCTCAGCTCGCTGCAACCTCTGCCTCCCGGGTTCAAGCAATTCTCTGCCTCAGACCCCTGAGTAGCTGGGATTAGAGGTGCCCACCACCAGGCCCGGCTAATTTTTGTATTTTTAGTAGAAACGGGGTTTCACCATCCTGGCCAGGCTGGTCTTTAACTCCTGACCTCATGATTCACCCGCCTTGGCCTCCCAAAGTGCTGGGATTACAGGTATGAACCACTGTGCCTGGCCACCAGTGAATTTTTAAGCAATTTTCCAGCTTCAGTCAATCCTTAAGATGATTGCAGTCCTAGCAAATATCTTCTTTAAAATTATTGTGGCAAAATACACACAACATAGAATTTGCCCATTGGAATGGTTTTTAAGTGTATCGTCCAGTGGGATTAAACATTTCCAGAGTGTTGTGCAACCATTGCTACCATCCACCTCCAGAACTATTTTTATCTTCTCAAACTTAAACTCTGTACCCATTACACAATAATTTCCCATTAATCTCTCCCCTAACTCCTGGTAAACACCATTGTACTTTCTGTCTCTATGAATTTGACTACTCTTGGAATCTCATGTAAGTGGAATCATACAGTATTTGTCCTTGTATGACTGGCATGTTTCACTTAGCATAATGTCCTCAAGGGTTATCCACGTTATATCATACAACAAGATGTCCTTCCTTTTTAAGGCTGGGTAATATTCCATTGTACATATACACCACATTTTGCTTATTCATTCATCTGTGGATGGACACTTGTGTTGCTTTCACCTTTTAGTTATTGTTAATGCTGCTATGAACATTTGCATACCTTGCTGACCTCTTGATTGCAACCTCATGAGAGACCCTGCTCCCAAAACCCCTCATTAAGCTACCTCCAGCTTCCTGACCATCAGATACTGTGAGATAAATGCTTGTGTTTTAAAGTGCTAAGTTTCGGTATAATTTATTACATAGCAATAGATAATGAAAACAGTATATCAGAGCTGGGGACAGTGCAAGGAGAAGGTCCATACATTGGCTGATCAAGCACTACATGGATAATGATGGTGATGAGTTTGATCATGATGATAACAATCAATATGGGTTAAGAATCTACTATATTTGGTCCACCATGCGATACCAGCTTACTCCTGCAAGAATGGCCATAATCAAAATATCAAAAAATAATAGATGTTGGCATGGATGCAGTGAACAAGGAACACTTCTACATTGCTGGTAGGAATGTAAACTAGTACAACCACTGTGGAAAACAGTGTGGAGATTCCTTAAAGAACTAAAAGTAGAACTACCATTTGATCCAGCAATCCCACTTCTGGGTATCTATCCAGAAGAAAAGAAGTCATATGAAAAAGATACTTGCACATACATGTTTATAGCAGCACAGTTTGCAATTGCAAAAATGTGGAGCCAACCCAAATGCCCATAAATCAACAAGTGGACAAAGAAAGTGTGGTATATAAATATATATAATGGAATACAACTCAGCCATAAAAAGGAATGAATTAATGGCATTTGCAGGGACCTGGATGAGATTGTAGACTATTATTCTAAGTAAAGTAACTCAGAAATGGAAAACCAAATATTTTATGTTCTCCCTCATAAGTGGGAGCTAAGCTATGAGGATGCAAAGGTGTAAGAATGGCACAATGGACTTTGGGGACTTGGGGGAAAGGGTGGGAAGGGGGTGAGGGATAAAAGACTACAAATTGGGTGCAGTGTATACTGCTCAGGTGATGGGTGCACCAAAATCTTACAATCACCACTAAAGAACTTACTCATGTAACCAAACACCACCTGTTCCCCAATAACCTATGAAAATAATTTTTTTTAAAAAAAGAATCTACTATGTTTTGAAGCAACCTAAGTGTCCATCAACAGATGAATGGATAAAGAAAATGTACATATACACAATGGATCCATAAAAAAGAATGAGGTCCTGTCATTTGCTGCAACATGGATGGAACTGGAGATCATTATGTTAAGTGAAATAAGCCAGGCACATAAAGACTAACTTCACATATTCTCACTTATTTGTGAGATTTAAAAGTCAAAACAATTGAACTCATGGAAATAGAGATTAGAAGGATGATTACCAGAGGCTGGGAAGGGTAGTCGGGGGCTGGGAGAAAGGTGGGGATGGTTAGTTGGTACCAAAATAATAGAATGAATGAATAAGACCTGTTGTTTTAAAGCACATCAGGGTGACTATAGTCAATAAAAACTTAATTGTACATTTTAAAATAACTGAAAGAGTATAATTAGATTGTAACACAAAAGATAAATGCTTTGAGGGTATGGATACCCCATTCTCTATGATGTGATTTTCACGCATTGCATGCCTACATCAAAACACCTCATGTACCCCATAAATATATACACCTACTATGTATCCACAAAAATTAAAAATTATTTCAAAAAAGAACCTATGATGTGCTGGCCCCTTTGCCTTGTATCATTTCATTCTCGCAGCAAATCTATAGAGATATGCTATCCCTTTCTTACAGATGAGGCTGAAACTGCAGCTCAGGAGATTAGGCAACTTCCCCAAGGCCACACAGCTAGCGAATCAAAGGTGTAGGATCAGAGTCCAGGTCTGACTCCTTGACTGATGGCACAGCCTGTGCAGTTAGCTACCATGTGATACAGCTTATTTCAGTACAAATAATATGAGAAGAAGTGTCCTCTGACATTTTAAGGAATGACAGTTAGGATGTGGGGGGCGGAAGAAAGGTGACCTGTGTCTTGACTAGGGCCACCAATCTCCTCCCTCCCCATGAGAAGACCCTGAGAGGCTGAGCAGGAGTCACCAGGACTCTCTAGTTGGGCCAACTACTCATGTTAAGCACCATGGACAGTAGCATTTGGAGTTGAGGCATAGACTGATTTTGCCTAAGGGTTTGACAAATACCTAGGGTTTTGGCAGGAGCATAGGGAAGAAAGTGGTGGAGACAAGGGCACCCCAAGCAAAAGAAATAGCAACAAAATGGTCTTACATCTAGGAATGTAGCTAGAGCACAGGCAATGATTGAAGGGAACCAGGTGGTCAGGAACCAGATTATGGAAGGCCGGGGAGCCACACAAAAGAAGCCTTAAATTCACTGATTTATGTGTTTTCTCCTGCAGTCTGAAATCTATATCCCACTCATCTCATTTGTACCCAACACATATGGGGTATTGTTGGTTTTTCCTCTTACATTCAGGATAACTTTGGCATCAACTCGGGGCAGCTCATGCACAAAAATGCAAGATCCATTAGGCCAGGCAGAGAAGAGAGTCCAGGCTGCCTTCACCCAGCCAGTGTCAGTCGTGTTCCAGAAGATGTCCGATTCGGTCAAGGCCACCCACCGTCTGCCAAAAATTAGAGAACGTCAGTAACCTTGGCAATGACTCTACCTTTAAAAAGGATTGTATTATCTATATCACCACATTTGGAGCCCTGCTCAGTGGGTACTCACTTATACTTGTGAAACCTGAACAAGACCATCAAGTTAACTATTGTCTCAAACAGCATCTTCCATGTACCTATGCCCTAGGCTAAGAATACAGAAGCAAAAAGAGTTTCCAGAAAGTTCACAGTCCAGTGGATGTGATATATAAGGGAAAAAAATTAACCTCAATACTCTGTGCTAAGGTCACTTTAATTAGCCAACATTTATTTAGCATTTAGTCTGGACTTAGCACTAGGGATCTAGAAGTGAACGATTAGTCTTGCTTTGAGGGCCTTATAGGAAGCCCCTGGAGAGCATGTTTTAATAGAGCTAAACACAAAGCCTTGTGCAATTATAGAGAATAGGCACCTAAACCAGAGCAATGATGGACATGGG
Source organism: Pan troglodytes (assembly GCF_028858775.2). Lineage (NCBI taxonomy): Eukaryota > Metazoa > Chordata > Mammalia > Primates > Hominidae > Pan > Pan troglodytes. The sequence goes on along the minus strand of NC_072416.2, from coordinate 23,046,972 downwards.
TTTCTGAGAAATGCTCTGGTAGAGGAAGTGACACTTGAGTTAGACATAAAGAATAAATAGGGATTATATAGGTGAGGCAGAGAAGCAAGAGCATCCCAGGAATGGGAAACAGTGTCTGCAAACATGGAAGACATAAAAAGCGGTCATGCACTTGAATCCTGGGACACACGCACTCCTGGTTCTCCCAATTTCATTGGCTGTTCCCTTCTCAGTCTCCTCTGCTGAGTCCTCCTGGTCTTCCCCTTCAGTGCAGAAATGCCTCAGGCACTCAGTCCTGAGACCCATTCTCTTTTCAGTTTATATTACACTTTGCTGATCTCATCCCATCTCATGGTATTAAATACCATCCTTACACTGATAAGTTCAGCATGAATCTTTCTCATTAACTTCAGACATGTGTATCCAAATGCCCACTCAACATCTCCACTTTTAACAAGGGGATGGAGATTTCTAAGAAGACTCTCAAATTGACAACTCCATAAACAAACTGTTTTCTTGCCACCAGACAGCCCATCCCACAGTTCTTCCCCCATCATTTAGTGCTTCCAGTTGTTCAGGCCATTCCTCTTAGAGCTCTCCTTGACTCCTCCTTCTCATTCCACACTGATTCTGTCAGCAAGTCTTATTGGGTCTAGGTTGAAAATACATTCAGAATCTCATCTCTTCTCCCACTACTGCTCCCCGGGCAAGCTACCATGCTTGCCTCTTAATGCACTGGTCATCTTCTTTACCTGTTTCCCTTACAGTTACATTGTCAACCCAACATCCTGAGTGAGCCTTTAAAAAACATATTAGATTATGTTACTCCTCTGCTCAAAATACCCAACGCTTCTCAAAAAAAATTCAACATAGAATTACCATATGATCCAGCAATTTCATTTCTGCATGTATATCCAAAAGAAGTAAAAGCAGAGACTCTAACAGATACTCACATGCCAGTGTTTATAGCAACATTATTGACAATAGCCAAAATGTGGAAGCTACCCAAGTGTCTATCGACAGGTAAATGGATTATTTAAAATGTGGTCGAGGCCAGGCGCAGTGGCTCATGCCTGTAATCCCAGCACTTTGAGAGGCCAAGGTGGGAGGATCATGAGGTCAGGAGTTCGAGACCAGCCTGGCCAACATGGTGAAACCCGATCTCTACTAAAAATACAAAAATTAGCTGGGTGTGGTGGCGGGCACCTGTAATCCCAGCTACCTGGGAGGCTGAGGCAGGAGAATTGCTTGAAACCGGAAGGCAGAGGTTGCAGTGAGCAGAGATCGCACCACTGCACACCAGCCTGGGCAAAAGAGCAAAACTCTGTCTCAAAAAAATAAAAATAAAATAAAAAATAAAAATAAATAAAATGTGGTCTATCCATACAATGGAATATTTTTCAGTCTTAAAAGGGAAGGAAATTTTGACACATGCTATGACGTGGATGAACCTTGAGGACATTATGCTAAGTGAAAGAAGCCAAATTGCAAAACAAAAGGACAGACTGCATGATGCCAGTTACACGAAATACCTAGAGTATCAAATTCACAGAGATGAAAAGTAAAATAGAGGTTACCAGGGGTGAGGGGAGAGGGTAATGTGGTGTTATTGGGTAATGGGGGCACAGTTCTCCTTTGGAAAGATAAAGTAAATTCTGGAAATGGATGGTGATTGTGGTTGCACAACAATGTGAATGTATTTAATGACATTAAACTGTACACTTAAAATGGTTAAAAGGGTACATTTATGATATATGTATATATATGTTTATATGTGTATGTGTGTATATATATGTGTGTGTGTGTATATATATATGTGTGTGTATATATATATATATATATAGCCACGATTTAAAAAGAAACCTCCCATGGCTTTTCACCTCACTCAGAGTAAAATCCAGAACCATCAAGATCCTTCCTAAGCTGCTCCTATTGGCTTCTCAGTAATTCTGCTGGCTCTCTGACCTCAGCTCCTGACACCTTTCCCCTCACACCACCCCCTCCAGACCACTCCCCACTTTCTGTTCTTGGATCCTCTAGACAAGCTGCTCTGGTACCTTCCGCTGGCCACAAAACCCAGTCCGTAGCTGCTCTGGGAGTGCTCGACCATCTTGGGGTCCCCGGTGGTTCCGCTGGTGAAGTAGATGGCCAGCGGGTCTCGACTCTTTGTCCTCACGCAGTTGTGCTCTGTAGATGCCTCCCTGTAAAACGTAAAAACACTAGGTGGCACTACCACAGTAAAAACAGTTAGTAGCACCAATAATATGCATAACAACAATATGACTACCGTTTCATAAATACCACGTGTGAGGTGCTGTGCTGAAAGCTCTGGCTTGGGTAATCTGCAACTACCTCATGGGGTAGGTACTATCATTATAACCCTTTTGCAGACAGGAAACTGAGGCTCAAAATGGATAAATAACTCACGGAAAAGAGCCCATGCTTTCTTACCAAGGTATGAAGACTTTCTGGTAGAACACACACATGTCCATGTCTATAATTCTGCACATTTAGGCACAGCTTCCACCCCCATCCCAATTTCTAATAATTTAGAACTCTTTTCTAAAGGTTTCCCCCAATATGGGGTTTTGAGATCTAGGTAATTCCCAAAGTTCTGTGATCTGGATGATCAGCTAACCCACGGGCTCTCATCCCTGGCTGCACTGTGGAGTCCCCTGGTAAATTTTTGGAAGAAACTTGTCTGTATCCACCCTGAATAAAATAAAATCAGAATCTTTGATGTTTTCTTAAATGCTTCTCAGTAATTCTAGTAACAGCCAAAATTGAGAACCACTGATCTAGGCCCACCTGACAGCTCATCAAAATCATATGAGCCGATTTTTTTTTTTTCTTTTTGAGATGGTGTTTCGCTCTTATTGCCCAGGCTGGAGTGCAATGGCGTGATCTTGGCTCCCTGCAACCTCTGCCTCCCGGGTTCAAGTGATTCTCCTGCCTCAGCCTCCCGAATAGCTGGGATTATAGGCGTGCGCCACCACGTCCAGCTAATTTTGTATTTTTAGTAGAGACGGGGTTTCTCCATGTTGGTCAGGCTGGCCTCAAACTCCCGATCTCGGGTGATCTGCCTGCCTCAGCCTCCAAAAGTGCTGGGATTACAGGCATGAGCCATGGCGCCCCGCCCTATAGGCTGATTTTTTTAAAAAAGATCCCCAGGGCTCTTGCTCAGCTATGTCTAGTAAACTAGGTCAGATGTGAGGCCTTGTCATCTGTATTCAAAACAGCACCCAGGTGAATCTGATGCAGCTGGTCTGTGGGGTGAGCATGCGTGACTCAACGGTTCAGGCCCCTGAGAGGCTCCTTTTGGGTTCTGGCTTCCAATCAGGACAAAGTCTCAAATTCTGTGATGAGTTTCCACCAGGCCCTTGCTCCAAGGCACATCTGCTCTCAGCTCTGCCCACTCCTGACTTGACTACTTTTTAGCACCTTGGGCAAGTCACTTTAGTTTTCCAAGTCTCAGTTTCCTCATCTGTAAAACTGGGTTAAAGGGCCCATCACAATGTCCTGTTCAGGGATTAAATAAGATGATGTTTGATCCATTATGGTGTTCTGAACACCAAACACAATGCTTGTCGTGAAATAGATGTTCATTAAATCTTTGCTGCATGAATGAATGAAGGTGAAGGCTTACATAGCACAGTATCTAGCAATACACTAAGTACCCAATACATGGGCACTAGTTTATTATTAACTGACCACCTGCTATGTGCTAAATGCACCATATAGGTTATTTCATGTACTCTGAATGGTAGCTCTAATAACTACCACCGCATTATAGAAGCAAATGAAGCACAGAAAAGCTGCTGACAAATCCAGCACTGACTGAATGAGGGACCTTGAACATTAAGGTAGGGACCAGGATTATGCTCAGGTCAGCCTGGCTGCCAATGGGAGTGTTCCTCTCTGATTCGCTCTCTATGTATGGAATCAGCAATGCATTTCATCTCTTGTTGCTTAAAGGGGAAATGACTTCATTTTTCTGCTGTTCTCCTGGAGAGCCCCAATTCACCGGAGGAGTTCCCTGAAGTTCAACCAGCCTGGCCGACTGCTGTCTGACACCAGCAGCTTGGTCTGGAGGGAGGGGCATTCGGCACTGATGGCATCCACCCTTGGAGCTAGGGAGTCACTGGTGATAATGGACTTGGCCCTGGACGCCTGCAGCCGGTACTTGAGGTCCTTCTCCGTCAGCTGATTGACACCTGGAATCATCACAGTCCCTGGCATAAAACAGAAGGGGTTGTTGAGTGGATAGCGGGGAAGGCCTTGGGTACAGAGGTAAGAGATGAAGGCAGGAAGGGGCTGGGGAGGGTTGGAATGCATGAGCTGGAAGAGGTAACAATAATAATAATAACAGCCTAAAAACCCTAGCCGTCTGAATAAGTGCATGATCACTTATTCACTCAGCATCAGCGGAGGCTTGCTAGGCTCACTGTGGCCTCTTTCCTCCTCTGTTTCTCTGCTGAAGGAACCATTCTAAGAAGATAATGTTTCACTGCCCTGGACATTCATGACAACAGGAGGACCTGTCCCCCTAACCTCCTGCAAGGGATAATATCACTGGTTCTTTTATTTCATCTTTATCTTCCTTCCTTTGGGAGCTGGATGATGCTGTGATAATGAGAATCGTAAAGTCTAAGAGTGAAACCAACATAGATTGGTTATAAGGGTCCCTCATCTATAACTGCATCGTTCGGGTAAAATTCTAGCAACTAAAGCAAGGCTCCCAAACCACAACCAGCAGAAAATATGCTTGATTTGTCCCAGTCAGGACTTTTTAAAATGATAGATGCCAACATTAAAAGATAGGGGGATTTTTCATAAAAATCCAGAGTTTTCAATTACAAATCAGAAGTTCTGATAACACTGGTATTCATTCTGTCGTGGGAACATTTGGTTCGAGTTGAGAAGCAGCGACCCCATTTGATAAAGCATGTGATCTCCAGTTTGCCGCAGTCCTCACCCCTCCCTACTGCCTTGCACTGGCCTGCTTTTATCAATTACATCATTGTCTGGCCCCTACTATACAATCAAGTCTGTGATTGTTAGGCAAATAGGAAGTAAACACAACTCCACATACGGTTTATTTTTGCTCCATCTTCAAGACCCTGTGGATACTGCAAAACTCTGGCAAGTTGTGTCTGCCCCCAACTAAAATTCCCAGCCCTGCTTACTGACCTGTCCGCATGCAAGCCACACTGACCAGCCACCACTCCGGGAGCCGTGGGAGTACCAGCATCATTCTGTCCCCAGGCTGCAGGCCGCATGCACCCCCCAGCACATTGGCTGCCTTCCTGGACTGCTTCCCCAGCTCCTCAAAGCTCCACTTGATCTCTGCTCCTGTGCCATTGACCCACCAGAAGGCAGGATTTGGGGGGCGGTGTCCAGCCTAGATGGTGGTACAGGCAGAAAAAAAAAGAAGCAATTTATTGAGAATTTTTGTTTGCTTGTTGCTGTTTAATGTTTTATAATAGTTAATATAAAATTCACAGGGTTCAAAAAGCAAAGCAATATGGAAAGACATGCATTGAAAAGGCTTGCTCCCCTCCTTAAACCTACCTGCTCTGTTTTCCACTTCCTCTGCCTCATAAGTAACCAATTTTATTAGTTTTTTGCATATCCTTCCATAGTTTCTTTAGGCAAACACAAGCATATATTTTTTTCTACTATCTTTTTAATGCAAAAGGTAGCACATGATTAACACTGTTTTCTGTTTTTCCCTTTTTTATTGAAATATAATTCAGGTACCATAAAAATCACCATTTTAAAGTGCACAACTCACTGGTTCTTAGTATGTTCACAAGGTTGTGTAACCATCACCATTCTCTAATTCCAAAACATTTTTATTACCCTAAAAAGAAACACTGTACAAATTAGCTGTCCCTTCCCATTCCCTCCTCCTCCAGATCCTCGTTATCACTTATCTGCTTTCTGTCTCTATGGATTTGCATCTTCTGGATATTTCATATGAATGGAATCATATGATATGTAGCTTTATGTTTGGTTTCTTTCACTTTGTACAATGCTTTCAAGATTTATCTATGTCATAGCATGAATTGGCATTGCATTATTTTGATGGCTGAATAATATTCCACTGTATGGATAGACCACATTTTGTTTATCCATTCACCAGTTCATAGACATTAGGGTTGGTTCCACTTTTTGGCTATTATAAATAACACTGCTATGAGGATTTATGTACAAGTTTTTCTGTGAGCACATGTTTTCTATTGTCTTGGATATATACTTAGGAGTACAATTCCTGGGTCAGTATTATAATAACTCTATGTTAACTTTCGGAGGAACTGCCAAACTGTTTTCCACAGCACTGCACCATTTTACATTTCCATCCAGCCATGTCAGAGGGTTCTAATTCTCTGCATCATCTCCAGCTTTTGTTATTGTACCTTTTTTTTTTTTTTGCCATGCCACTGGTTATGAAGTGGTATCTCCTTGTGGCTAGGATTTGCATTTCCCTAATGAATTAAAGATGTTAAGCATCTTTTCATGTGTCTATTGGCCATTTGTTTATATTCCTTGAAGAAATGTCTCTTCAGATTCTTAGCCCATACTTCAATTGGGTTATTTGTCTTTTTCACTGTCTAGTTTGAGTTCTTTATGCATGATAGATACTAGACCCTTAACCAATATGTGATTTTTCAGATATTTTCTCCTATTCTGTGAGCTTTTTACTTTGATATATAAATACTATTAATTTTCATGAAGTCCAATTAATCTATTTTTTATTTTGTTGCTTTTGCTTTAGAAACCATTGCCCAATCAGAGGTCACAAAAATATACTCCTATGTTTTCTTCTAAAAATTTTCTTATACTTTTTGTTTCTTCATTTAGGTCTTTGATACATTTTGAGTTAATTTTTGTATTTAGGGTCAGGTAGGAGACTCAATTAATTCTTTTGCATGTGAACACACAGTTGTGCCAGCATCATTAGTTGGAAAGACAATTATTTCACCCATTTAATTGTCTGGGTACCCTTGTTGAAAATCAATTGATGATAGATTTGTGGATTTATTTCTAGACTCTGAATTCATACCTATTTATCCAAGTCTATCCTTATGCTAGTGCCACACTGTCTTGGTTACTGTAACTTTGCAGTAGACTTGAAATAGAAAAGTGTGAGTCTTCTTTTTTTTTTTTTTTCAAGGCTGTTTTGGTCCCTGTGGGTCCCTTGCATTTCCATAGGAGTTTTTGAATCAGGTTGTCTATTTCTGTAAACAAGTCTCCTAGGATTTTGATAAAGTTTGCATTAAATGTGCAGCTCAATTTGGGGTGTATTTTCATCTTAACAATATTAATTCTTTTAATCCATGAGCATGGGGTGTATTTCTATTTGTTTACATCTTTTCCAGTTTATTTCAGTAATGTTTTGTCATTTTCCATGTACAACCCTTATACTTCTTTGGTTAAATTTATTTATATGTATTTCATTCTTTTTGACGCTATTAGTAAATGAAATCATTTCTTAACTTCATTTTTTATTGCTCCTTACTCGAGTATTGAGTATTAAGTTATCTGCTCTTAAAATACAATGATGAAGTAGGGATACCATAATAGTCAGAGACATATCCATTCAAACAATGAATTAAAATAAAAGGAAAACAATGAGTCACCAAACCCAAGCAACTCTGAATCCAACTGAGAAAACTCTATTATGTTTCAAAGCCCTTAATCCTCTGTGATTGTGGCTTTGCTTTCTAGTTGCTCAGCTCCACCCTCTGGGCTCCCAATTCCACATTCTTGACTAACAACTCTGCCCTAAATCATCTCTTCTTTTACAAGAAGGGTAACACATGTTTGTAGCTAAGTAGATTTAACCACCTGTTTCCTGCCTGTAGAATTTGGGGAGTCCAACAGCCTTCTTTTATATTTTCCTCTCTCTGTCCAGTACAAGATGGCAGTATTTCTGCTGATAAAACATTCTCAAGAAACTAGTGGTTCTCTCGTGTATGTCTCAGTGATTCACCCCATTAGGGAAGTGGCTCCTCCACAGATCTTTTCCAGATAATCCCATCTCTATTGCTGGTTTCTGCCTCCATGGCTGAAGGAACTGAGGAACTTTGTCTAATCTCTTCAAAAAGCTCTCTGTGACTTTTTGATACTTGAATTGCTAGCAAAAGATTGTCCAACCACACTCTTGGATTTCCCTTTGCAGCATACTTTTCTGACAGTGAATATCCTAACTTTAATGTCTTTTATAATATAGGAAGGCTGAGAATTGTTCAAACCACCAGGTTCTGGCTCTATTTTTGCTTAACAATTCTTTCCTCTGTCTATTTCTTTCCTTCAGCATTGTAATATAACCAGCAAGAAGAAATCAGTCCACATCTTCAACACTTGGCTGGGAAATCTCCTTAGCTAAATATCCAAGCTTATCCCTTATAAGTTATTCTATCCATATAGCTCTAGGACACCATTCAGCCAAAATTTCTGCCACTATATAATAAGGATCCACTTTTCTTCAGTTTCTGATATTACATTTTTCATTTCCTTCTGAGTTTTTATCATCTGTGTCTTTAATGTTCATATTTCTACTAACAGTCTTCATGATTCTTTAAAACAATACAGTCTCATCTATCATACTCCTCCTTTCTTTTTGAGGTGTCGCTAGCAAAATCATTAATATCTACATTTCCACTAACAGTCTGCTCAAGGCAATCTAGGCTTTTTTCCGTGCTCCTCAAAATTCTTCCAGCCTCTACCCATCACCTAATTCCAAACCTACTTTCACATCCTTTGGTATTTATTACAGCTCTCATTACTACTCTTGGTGCCAAAATCTGTATTGGTTTTGAATAATCCCATCTATTGCTGCTGTAATAAATTATCACAAACTTAATTGCATAAAACAACACAAATATACAGCCTTATAGTTCTGGAGATAAACAGTTCAAAATCAGTCTTAGTGGAGTAACATCAAGGTGTCAGAAGAATTGTTTTCCTACTGGATGCTTTAGTGGACAACCTGTGTCCTTGCATTTTCTAGTTTTCAGAGGCAATTCACATTCCTTGGATCGTGGCCCCACATCACTCCTACCTCTGTTTTCATTGTCACATCTCCTTCTCTGACTCTGACCCTCCTGCCTTCTCATAGGGTACCTTATGATTATATTAGGCTCATCCAGATAATCCAGAATAATCTCTTCATATGAATATCTTTAGTATAATCATGTTTGCAAAGTCTCTTGCCATGTAAGATAACATACTCACAGGTTTCAGGGATTAAGGTATAAAAATCTTGGGGAAGGGGTGCATTATTTTGATAATCATTGCCATGCTCTTTCTAGTTTCTTTGCGTATCTTGTAAATTTTTGTTGAAAACTATACATTTAAAATTACATCATGTGATTACTCAGGAAATCAGATCCACCCCCACCCATTCCCCACAACTCCCCAGAGTTTGGTTTGCTGTTGCTGCTTGTTGTCATTTGTTTAGTGATTTTTGTGAACCATTTCTGTGAAGTCTGCATTATTTGTTCTGTGTGGCCACTGAGATATCTACTTGGTTAGCTTAGTAGTCATCTTATGATTAGACAAAAATATCTTTAAATGCCTGAAACCAATAAATCTCCCAGTCTTTGGGTGGGTGTTGGGGCACACCTTTGGCACTCAGCCAGGCAATTAACAATCCTGCCTTAGTGTTAATTTCCTGCATGCTCCAACTCTCAGTCTGCCAGAAGTGCGAGCTTAGAGTTTCCTCAGATCTTTCCTAAGCATGTGCAAAGCCCTAGGAAAGCACACAGCCTTACTTAGGTGTGTTGATTTCTAGATTTCCAGGAATACAATAGAATTTTTTAAAGCTCCCATAGACATTGGATTCTCCAGCTTTTCTTTTTTCAGTCTTTGGTGAATCTATTGTTTGTCCCACTGTTATCCATCACCTTAGGCAACAATGAAGCTAAAACATTTGTCTGTGATTGTTTTGGACAAAAACCCCCAGGGAAAAGGCTTTTCTCATTGGTTGAGCTTCAAGTTGATTCAAATACAGTTTTACAAGTAGGGTCTTCCAAAGAACCAATGGGCAGCTCAAATAACAACAGTTCTTCATAAGTGAAGCTTTGAAAAAACTCCAACTCCATTCTGGCCCCTCTAATGGTTGCCATGATGCACCAGAAATGGGGGCTGTTATTTTTCAAGGCTACCACATAGCTGGAAAGTCCTTATTCTACCATTTTTTTTCCTGACTTAATCCTGCTTGCTTGTTTTTATCATTAGGAGAAGTCTTCTAAGGATACCCCTAGTATTGCAAAAAGAACTTAGATTTTTTTGCAGGCCATCAGGAATGGAGCATCCTAGCTTCCTGTCTTACATGAAATTCTCATTTAATTCTCACTATTACTCTAAGTAGCATATGGTCTGACTACCATTTTACAGATGAGAAAGTTGAGATCTAAAGAACTTAGGGCACTTGTCCAAGGTCACACTTCATGTACATGGATGAACAATGTCTATCTGACTGCAAATCCTGCTTTTAAGTCTCAGTCATCCTCATACCACCTTCATAAGTTTCACCACATCTGCTGACAGTTAATTTTATTGTATCTACTAACAATGCCATTTACTTCATATTTTTTCTTTAAACAATCTCTTCTTACAATTAACATGAATACAATTCTTTGAATTAAATTTTATGTTTCCAGTTTTGTATTCTCCAGCTTTTCTTTTTTCACTTTTTGGCGAATCTATTGTTTGTCCCTACTGTTATCCACCACCTTAGGCAACAATGAAGTTAAACATTTGTCCGTAATTGTTTTGGACAAAAACCCCTAGGGAAAAGGCTTTTCTCATTGGTTAAGCTTCACATTGGTTGAAATACAGTTTTACAAGTATGTCTTCCTCTTATAAATGAAAAGTTAGTATCATGTAACACAAATAAAAGGTAACCATGAAATAGAGAGACCCAACAGACACAGATATAAGGGAAAATAAAGAAGAAAGCAGATGCACAGAGACACACAAAGAAATCAGGGTTATCTTATTCTATGTATCTGTTATGATCTGCAAAAAGCTTTGAGCCTGAGCCCTATTCTTTCCTTATTTTATTTTGTTTTGTTGTATTTTATTTTATTTTTTGAGGTGGAGTCTCACTCTGTTGTCTAGGCTGGAGTGCAGTGGCATGATCTTGGCTCACTGCAACCTCTGCCTCCCGAGTTCAAGCAATTCTCATGCTTCAGCCTCCAAAGTAGCTGGGACTACAGGTGTGCGTCACCATGCCTGGGTAATTTTTTTTAATTTTGTTTTTAGTAGAGACGGAGTTTCACCATGTTGGTGAGGCTGGTCTCGAACTCCTGACCTCAGGTGATCTGCCCTTCTCGGTGTCCCAAAGTGCTGGGATTATGGGCATGAGCCACCACGCCCGGCCTTCTTTCCTTATTTAGAAGACAAGGGCGTGACAGTGAGAGAAAAACATCAAAGACAGAGTAGCAGCAAAACAAAACTTCCTCCTTCAGTTGATGAACAACTGGAAGGGAATCGGAAGGGACATAACTGTCTCACTGTATGATTTGGGCTCAAGAATGCAGGACACTTCAGAGAAGGAACAAGCATGTCTAAGGCTCACAACACTGACTCAGAATTTTTTCCTAAGTCTCAAATGCCAACAGTTTACATTTTAGAACTAGCAAAATTCCCAGGTCCAAATTTCCTCATCAACATGCTTGGAGCCTTGAGTCTCATTGTGGTACATGAGGGCAGCCTCAGATGCCCCAGATGGATTCTAGGACAGAACAGGCTTCACCTCTTCCAGCCGACTCCACACATCCAGCACATCATGGGCGAAGTTGAAGTACTCAGGCACCAGCTGCCTTCCCAGGCTGATGGCTTCCCAGGTGGCCACGATCTTCTGAGGAACAGGTAGAGGTGCTGGTTGCCCATGAGACCCACAGAATGCCCTGGAGTTCCTCAGTGCCTGGAGGACTAGGTGTCTCAGCCATGGTCTCATGCGGTCGCCTCCTGTCTGTCACCAAAGAGAGGAAAGAGGGCATTGTCATAAATTCTGGGCTTTGGGGACAACACAGAGGTTAGGAGAAACCTGTGGTCAGCGCTGATGGTGACTGTGATCCCTACTGACTTGTAGAATAAACTCTCCACCTTCAGTCTCAGTTCTGCTGTGTGATGGTCATTTCTCTCCTCTGACCCCGAGGTCTGTCCTTTTGACCTCTCACTGACTTGTGGGTATCTGGGTCTGAGGTCAGAACTCAGATCCCACTTCTCAAACCTCAATACTTCAAAAGGAATCCCTCAAAAAGGCTTTGGCCAATCCTGAACTGACCTTGCAAAGCTGAAGACAGGTCTAGGGCAGCACTGTCCAATAGAAATAGAACGTGAGCCACCTGTGCAATTTACAATGTTCTAGTACTTCCATTAAGAAAAGTAGAAACAGGTGAGATTTATTATAATAAAACATTTTATTTAACCAGATAGAGCCAAAGTATGACCATTTCAATTCCTAGTCAATAGAAGAATAAATTGTTAAAGAGATATTTTACATACTTTTATTTATTTTTTGTTTTTTTGGTACTAAGTCCTCACAATCTGAAATAGACTTTACCCTTACAAACACATGTCAATTTGGACTAGCCACACTTCAAGTGCTCAAAAGCCACAAGTGGCTGCTGTATGGCATGATGGGCTTTTAGTATCTTTTTAATTTTTTAATTTAATTTTATTATTTTTAAAATTTTTATTATTGTTGTTTTTGAGACAGAGTCTCACTCTGTTGCCCAGGGTAGAGTACGGTGGTGCCATCATAGCTCACTGCAGCCTCAAACTCAAGCAGTCCTTCCACCCCAGGCTTCCTAGTAGCTGGGACTACAGGCACTAGCCACCATGTGTGGCTAACTTTTAAAAAGTTTTTTTGTAGAAACAGGATCTCACTATGTTGCCCAGGCAGGGCTTGAACCCCTGGCCTCAAGTGATCCTCCCAACTCGGCCTCCCAAGTGCTGGGATTACAGATGTGAGCCACTGTGCCCAGCCCAGTTTTAGTGTCTTGCTACTCAAAGTGTGATCTTGGGACCAGCAGATGGGACCCCACCCTACATATGTAGAATTAGAATCTGCAAGTTAACGGGATCTTCAGATGAGTCATATGCATGTTAAAGTTTGAGAGGCACTGGCCCGGGAGCTGCGTGTGACCTCAGTTTCAGTTTCCTTGCATTAAATTCCTCTTAGTAATAATAATAACAAAATATGGTAATAACAACCAACAATAATAACGTGGCACAACAAGAAAAACCATAACAGCTTCAGTCTATTGAAGGCCTACTGTGTACCAAGCATTTTAAGAGTGCTTAGAGGCATTATTTCATGAAATCTTTATAACAACTCTATGCTGTAAATGTTATTTTCTCCATTTAAAGATAAAGAAAATGAGGCTTAAAGGGGAAAAGTGACTTTCAGGTTTCACTTCCTGGAAAAACATAGGCCCCAGCCTCTGCAGTGGCCACCAGGCCTAGGCCTGCAGCCTCAGAGACTTCCTTTCTCTGACCCACCTCTCCCGCCCCTCACCTCTCCTGCCCCTCACCTCTCCTGAAGTGAGCTCTGCCCCAGTCCTTTTCCTCAGACTCCCACCCCTGGATTCCTCAGCCACCTAAACAGCTGATAATTTAGAATCCCCAGGCCTCCTTCCCATTCCCCGACACCATTTCAGATGTCACTTCTTGGTTTAATCAGCAAAGGCCTCAGAGGCAGCTGATACCTTCGTCTGAAAAATTTCTTTCCAAATTACCTTGCTCTTGAACCAAAGTAATGCAAAAGGTCTCTGTTTTCTGCTTCAGCTGAGCGGAGCAGGGCTGAGTGGCTGTAAACACTCAGCTCCCTCAGAAAACAGCCTCCCACAGGGACCTTCAGCCCCAAATGCAGCCAAGAGTGGGCAGAGCCAGAACCCAGCAGCTGACACAGTGGCTTCAAGTGGTCAGGGTGCATTGAGCCAGTGAGAGTGGCCCCCTGCCAAGTTTTCTCAGTACTCACAGTGGCTGGAAGATCGGACCTCAACTGTCGTGCCTGGTGGGTGTGCCCAAACTGGTGGATGTATTCCCTAAAAATTCAAGTCGCCATCTAATCGGAAAAAGCAACAGGAAGATTATGATGGGTCTTTTTGTTTGTTTGTTTGTTTGTTTGTTTTGAGACGGAGTCTCCCTCTGTGGCCCAGGCTGGAGTGCAGTGGCGCGATCTTGGCTCACCCCAAGCTCTACCTCCCGGGTTCGCGCCATTCTCCTGCCTCAGGCTCCCAAGTAGCTGGGACTACAGGCGCCCACCACCATGCCTGGCTAATTTTTTGTATTTTTTAGTAGAGACGGGGTTTCACCGTGTTAGCCAGGACGGTCTCGATCTCCTGACCTCGTGATCCGCTCACCTCGGCCTCCCAAAGTGCTGGGATTATGATGTTTTAACAGAAAAGGTGCAATAGTGATAATAATATAAGTCAGACTTTGTTTCTTTTCTGCTTAGAACCCTCCAGTAGATACAGAGAGAACAGAGGAGTGGTTCCAGGGAACGGCTCTAAGGCATCCCTTTGAAGTCATAGAATTGTTCTAAATTTGGATTGTGGTCATGACTGCAGATCTCTGTAAATTTACTACAAAAAATAGTAATAATAATTGTACACTGCCAAAAGAAGTTTTTTGGGTTTTTTTGTTTGTTTTTGGAGACAGGCTCTCGCTCTGTCGCCCAGGCTGGAGTGCAGTGGCGCAATCTTGACTCACTGCAACCTCCACCTCCCGGGTTCAAGCGATCCTCCCACCTCAGCCTCCCGAGTAGCGGGGAATATAGGCACGCACCACCATGCCTGGCTAATTTTTGTATTTTTTTGGTAGAGATGGGGTTTCAACATGTTGGCCAGGTTGGTCTCAAATTCCTGACCTTAAGTGATCTGCCTGCTTTGGCCTCCCAAAGTGCTGGGATTATAGGTGGGAGCCACTGCACCTGGCCCAAAGGTGGTTTTTTTGAAAAAGCTTCCTACAACTCCCTATCTCACTCACAGTCCAAGCCAAAGTCCTGACAATTGCCAGGTGGGATGGCTCATGCCTGTAATCCCAGCACTTTGGGAGGCCAAGGCGGGCGGATCACGAGGTCTGAAGATTGAGACCATCCTGACTAACACGGCGAAACCCTGTCTCTACTAAAAATACAAAAATTAGTCAGGCGTGGTGGCGCCTGTAGTCCCAGCTACTCTGGTGGGCGCCTGTAGTCCCAGCTACTCGGGAGGCTGAGGCAGGAGAATGGCATGAACCTGGGAGGCAGAGGTTGCAGTGAGCCGAGATCGTGCCACTGCACTCCAGCCTGGGAGACAGAGTGAGACTCCGTCTCAAAAAAAAAAAAAAAAGTCCTGGCAATTGCCTACAGGGCCCCACAGGAATTCCTGTGAGCCTTTCGCCTCAAACCTCCTGTCTCAGTCTGCTCCAGCCATACCGGTCTTTTTGTTGTTTGTTCTCTGAAGTTCTTTTAAAATTATTTTTAATTTTTGTGGGTACATAGTAGGTATATACATTTATGGGTTACATGAGATATTTTGATACAAGCATGCAATGCGTTAGAATCACATCAGGGTAAATGGGGTGTCCATCACCTCAAACATTTATCCTTTGTGTTACAAACAATCCATTTATACTATTGTAGTTATTTTAGGTGTATGGTTACATTATTTTTGACGATAGTCATCCTATTGTGCTAGCAAATACTAGGCCTTATTCATTCACTCTTACTACTTTTTTGTACCCATTAACCATCCCCACTTCTCCTCCAACTCCCTGCAACACTTTCCAGCCTCTGGTAACCGTCCTTCTACTGTCTCCATGAGTTCATTTGTTTTCCTGTTTAGCTCCCACAGGTAAGTGAGAACGTGCAATGTTTGGTTTCTATGCCTGGCTTACTTCCCTTAATGTAATGACTTCCAGTTCCATCCATGTTGTTGCAAATGACAGGGTTACGGGTGTCCTATAGAGAGGATGCTGAGCCATTAACTGCCTATCTTTGCAGTGATTCAAACTTCACCCTGGATTTTTATCCATCACTGTATGTTGTTCCCCAGTGACTCTGTCTCATTTCCTGGCCTGGCCAGTTTGGCCCATTTCCACGCAGGCAGCTCCTCTCCCTTGCCGCCAAGCTTGGCCACAGGGAACCATCTTATGAGCCCTCAATGTCCATTTGCTCAGCATTCAGTCCTCTACTGTGACCCAGGATACAACCTCATCTCTGAATCTGCAGCCAGATGTAAAGATACAATCTCTACCCTCAGAGAGGTGGACGGACTGTTGAACATTATTTCTCCGGCAGTCTAATCTCAATATCGTTACTCTCAATCAGTACTTTTTAGAAGAATATATAATCATAAGTCATGACAAATGTTTCATAAATGTTCAATGAAAGAACTGGATACACTTTATAGACAATATAATCACAATTTTATTTTTAAAAAGTATATATTAATCCCATACGTAACAAAATATGAATGTTTCTCTAAGTAAGATGATGTATGATTTCAATTAACTCATTTTTTCTGTATGTTCTATGTTTTAGAAATTAAATCCTGTTCTTTTCTAATCAGAAAGAAATTAATGTTATTTTATAAAAAGAAGCTTTAAGCCGGGCACAGTGGCTCACGCCTGTAATCCCAGCACTTTGGGAGGCCGAGGTGGGTGGATCACCTGAGGTCAGGCGTTTGAGACCAGTTTGGCCAAAATGGTGAAACCTCGTCTCTACTAAAAATACAAAAATTAGCCGGCCGTGGTGGTGCATGCCTGTAATCCCAGTTACTCAGGAGGCTGAGGCAGGAGAATTACTTGAACTCAGGAGGTGGAGGTTGCAGTGAGCCAAGATTGCACCACTGCACCCCAGCCTGGGCAAGAGAGCAAGACTCTGTCAAAAAAAAAAAAAAAAAAAAGCAGCAGCAGCTTTATCAGTAAATGAGTATCATCATAAAAGTGCCTATGTTATGTCAAGAAACAACTGTGTGCAAGAGTGAAGGAAAATGAATGAAGGACATTTGGGATAATAACCCAAGTGTTTTAGTTTGTGACTAACAGTTGACAAGTGTGAAAGATGTCAAAATAATATATGCCAGACTAGATTGTTGATTTAGGCCTGGGAGAAAAAAGAGTCAAACACATTCCAGGAATTATTTGCAAACACAACATCCAGAAAAGGAATAATTGCCAAGAAAAGTTGAAAGGGACATGATGAGTTCAAATTAAGACATTCAGATATTCAGTGAGTGTGGTTCAACCAAAAAGAGCTTTTCTAATAGGCAGATGGAAAACGGTCTTAATAGTAAATGTAATCAATTGATCAAATCCTGGAGAGTAAATGAGAGAGTAACTTATAAAGGGGTGTATTTGAAGTCATGCATTTAAACAAGCCAACAAAAGTATGGAAGTTAAGTATGGAAAGAGAAGAGTGGGGTCGCATGCCGTGGCTCACGCCTGTAATCCCAGCACTTTGGGAGGCCGAGGCAGGCAGATCATTTGAGGTCAGGAGTTTGAGACCGACCTGGCCAACGTGGTGAAACCCCGTCTCTACTAAAAATACAAAAATTAGCCAGACGTGGTGGTGCATGCCTGTAGTCCCAGCTACTCAGGAGGCTGAGGCAGGAGAACCGCTTGAACCCTGGAGGTGAAGGCTACAGTGAGTGGAGATCGCGCCACTACACTGTCTCAAAGAAAAAGAAAAGAAAGAGAAGAGCAAAGCGCTAGGACTAAAACCCACAGATGTTAAAATTTAGTGAAATGAATGTTAGTCATCTCCATCAGTATTTAATAACAGTTGGGCAGCAGATAGCCAAAGGCTGCAAACTCTGACAGTAATAACGATGCTAATAATATCAACAGCCTTTTCTTGATTCATTCAACAAATATTTATTAAGCACCTATCACCAGGTAAGCAAAGTAAATTATGTGGAGTTTAGAAGAAAATTAATGCTATGAAGGAAAATAAAGCCTGGAAGGAGGATGAGGAACGCCTGAGAGGGGGATGGGGCACTTACAAATTTAAACAAAGTGGCCAGGAAAGGCCCAACTGTGGAAGTGACATTTGGGCAAAGACTGGAACGAGCTAAGGGGTGAACCCTGAGTCCACCTGGGTGAAGAGCCTCCCTAACGGGGGAAACCACAAGTGTAGAGGCCCTGACATTGTATTGGAGGACTGGCAGGGACACCAGTGTGGCTGGAGCAGGGTGAGTGGAGATCTTTCTCCCCTAGGAGATGAGGCCAGGGTGATTAGTGATGGGTGAGGGGGCTCCTGCCTTCTAGGTACTGAGCTGCTCATTTTGCATAAATCATCTTATTTTACCCCATCCCCCTCTCAGGCGTTCCTCATCATCCTTCCAGGTTTTATTTTTCTTCATATCATTAATTATCTTCTAAATTCCACATAATTTACTTTGCTTACAACACCCCTATGAGTTAGATGCCATGTAACAGGCATGGAAACTGAACCTCAGAAAGAGTAAGTGACATTCTCAAGGCCGTACAGCTGCTCAAGACAGAGCTGGGATTCAAATTCCAATCTATAGGCAATGAGTTCAGAGCCCTCCTGGGCCATACCCAGCACCCCACACTGAGTTTTGTTTCTAGCCCTTCAAGCGAACTCAGCAAGGGCTGCCAGGCAGGGTCCCCTCTTACTCAACAATGGCCCATTCTTCTACAGGGTCACCCCTGGTCCTCTAGAACCCCAGAACTCAGAACTTTGCTGCTGAGGCTGCTGTGGCCTCTGTGTGCCCAGGAAGGGACTTCATTTCTGCCTGTGGATTCTTTAGAATGCCCAGTCGTCTGCGGGTCCTGCCCTGATCACAAGGAGAAGCCAGGAGCCTCCTCTTCAGGCTACAACCTCCCTTCTTAAGGGCCACAGAGTTTGTGGCCCCACCCCCAGCACAGCCCCAGCTTGGCCCCAGGAACCCTGGGAGTGGCCTTGGCTTCCTGCAGGTATGAGCTTCAGTGAAAATGGGAAATCTGACTGATGGGCCCTGCCTTGGGAGGCTTTTCTCTACCAGGAGTCACCAGTTTAAGTTTTAAGTGTCAGTTTTGGTGTATAGATGGCTACACATTAGGATCAACTTGAGGATTTTAAAAAATAATAATAATGCCCAGACTCACCCAACCCCAGATCAATTAAATTAGAACCTACTGGGTTTGGGTTTGAACATCAGTATTTTTTATTAAACTCTCCAAGAGATTCTCAGCATAGTCATGGTTGAGAACCACTGAAATGAACCAATGGGGTTTGCTGTAAGAGTTAAATTAGGCCATTCATTCATTCATTCATTCATTCAACAAACATTCATTGAGTTCCAAATCTGGTACAGGCACTGTTCTGGAGGGGAGAAAACAGCTGTGAACAATGGTATTTACATTAAAAAGTTCAAAATGACAACAACAACAAAGTACACTCATAAATAATAATACAAAATATGATGCAAACAATGGTGATATGGCAGAGAGCGCTGAAAGCTGAGATGGGGGGAGACAGAGCGGCCCAGGAAGACCCTTCTGATGAGCGTGGATTCGAGCCAGGACCCAGAGAACCAGAAAAGGCTGACGATGTGAGGGAAGGGTGCCCCAGACAGAGGCAAAGGCCCCGGGTAGGGTGTGCTTGGGAAAGGGAAGAGGCCAGTGTGGCTCCCCAGAGTGCGGGAGGAGAGAGAGAGAGGAGGGCGATAAGGTCAGATGGGTCCAGAGCCAGTGGGGCCTGGTAGACCACAGAGAACAGTTTGGCTGGTGTGCGGTTTTGCGAATGGATTGTAAAAAAAAAAAGAGGCAGAAGCTTTTTTTGCACACCATGTAAAAGTGAGCACCTTTTGATAGGCAGAGTGGTGTGATGGAATTCCTGTGTCGAAAGGAAATCTCTGCTGGGCATGGTGGCTCACGCCTGCAATCTCAGCACTTTGGAAGGCCCAGGCAGGTGGATCACCTGAGGTCAGGAGTTTGAGACCAGCCTGGCCAACATGGTGAAATCCCGTTTCTACTAAAAATACAAAAATTAGCCGGGCATGGTGGCGGGTGCCTGTAATCCCAGCTACTAGGGAGGCTGAAGCAGGAGAATCGCTTAAACCCAGGAGGCGGAGGTTGCAGTGAGCCAAGATCATGTGATTGCACTCCAGCCTGGGCAACAAGAGCAAAACTCCGTCTCAAACAATAAAAATAAAAATAAAGGAAATGTCTGATTGTTGCGTGGGGAATGGGTTGAGGTGAAGCACAAAGAGTAGAAGCAGAGGCAGGATCAGTAAGGAGGTTACCACACCCTCTTGGCGGGAAACCACGGTGGCTGGGACATGGGGTCTCTCCACGGCATACAGGGAGAATGCACACAGGGAGAATGTGGAGGGAATGCACACAGTTGACACTCAGCACAATATGGCTGGTGACCAGCCCCTCAATTTTGGCTATTCTCATTAATAAAAGTTTCCCATGACAGCCACTCTCCTCTGAGTAGGGGGTAGGGAGCTGATGTTGGAGCTGAGCTTGGACTTTGTGAGGCTGGGGGACACAGCGGAGCCACAGTGGTGTCAGGCTAGAAAGGCAGGTGCCGGCAGAACCAAGGGCCAAGGCTGAGAGAATAAAGGGGCAGGTCAGGGCAGGCTGCAGGCAGGATGGCTGAGAGCACAGTCCCAGGGCTGGACAGGGTGGATGCTACAGTCTCAGGGGAGCCCTGGGATGCTGCAGAGCTGAGCCAGGTATTGTGGGAGAGATTGGGAGAAAAAACAGGAGCAGGGCAGAGAGAGACTATTTCTCCCACACTCCCAGAAATGCAAATACAGTAGTTCACTTCTTTGCTTCCCTTAGTCAAATGTCAACTTCTAAATGAAGCTTTCCCACGGTCACCCTATTTTAAAATATCAGCCAGGCACAGTGGCTCATGCCTGTCATCCCAGCACTTTGGGAGGCCGAGGTGGGCGGATCACCTGAGGTCAGGAGTTCCAGACCAGCCTGGCCAACATGGCGAAACCCTGTCTCTACTAAAAATACAAAAATTAGCCGGGCATGGTGGCACGCACCTATAATCCCAGCTACTCCAGAGGCTGAGGCAGGAGAGTCCTTTGAACCAGGGAGACGCAGGTTGCAGAGAGCCGAGATCGCGCCACTGCATTGCCGCCTGGGCGACAGAGCGAGACCCTGTCTCAAAAGAAAAGAAAAGAAAAGAAAAGAAAAGATCAACACTCCTCCCTGACTCCAACACTTTTGAATCTTCTCTTATCCACCTTTTCTCCTTTGCATTACCATCATCTGACACACCATTGATTGCATCTATTTATCTCACTGCATTTCCCACTACTAAGATGTAAGGAATATTGTTTGTATCCCTAGCACCTAGAATGGTACTTAACATGTTTTAAGACTTCAAAAATATTTGATGAATGAATGAGTGAGCAAGTGAGTAAAGAGGAGCTGTGGCTGGCTCCGTGGAGCCAAAGGGAAGCCTGGTGGCCAGAGTCTGACCGACCGTGGAGGGCTCTGCTCACCAGCCAGTGGGGCTTGATCTCCGTCCTGTTGGACATGAATCACTGGAAACATTTGAGGCTTATGATCCAGCCTGCCCAGGTTAGCAGGAAACCTGACACCTCCCACTGCCCCTTCCTTGATCAGGAACTCAGGGCGAACACTCTGCCAAAGGCCTGGGAGGCGAGGACATGAGAGGGAGCCCACTGTAGCTCCTCCCACCTGGCTTTTGCTCAGAGGCTCAGCCCTCCACGGTGGCTGAGCTGGGCCCATGGTTCAGCTCTGTACCCTGAAGGTGTCCAGCTGACTCAGGGTCACTGGCCCAGTGTCCTCTGTCCTCCAGCAAGTGCCATCCACACCCCTCAGAGAGGGTCTCACAATCTTGAATTTCAAGGTTTCTTCTCTGAAGGCCCCTTGAGGCTTTTGCAGATCTGGCCCCCTCCTGCCAGGCAAGGGATTCTGGGCACCGAGGAGGTTTGGAAGGTTTGAAGGGACTGTCAGGCCTAGGACGGTTCTGGGTGACCCTCCCTACCTTACGTTTATGTCACAAAGGAGGGGTTATTCAAGTGATTTTCTGTAGAATAAAAACTAACTCTCTAGTATTTGATGTCTCCAGCCGGGCAAAGAATTCTTAGGCAGCCGTTTCTCTCACAAGTAAGTGAATCAAAGAACAAATAAACAAGGAAGTAAATTATTTCTAAGAACAAGGGTTCTACCTAATAGTCATCATGCTGTACCAGACTTAGTCCGGGCTGATAGGTGGCATGACACCTGGTGAATTCTGGGACCTTGAGATCATCAAGGACTCAAGGCTGGGCTGACAGTAATGAGCCCTTTGGCTGAGACACAGATTTAAATGGTCTGTATCATTTAGCCGTCCAGAAAACCAGGTTATCCACTTGCCCTTCTTCCTTTTCTCCACTTGCCCTTTGTTGGTTTCATTTGACCACGTGCTTCTCAAGCTACAAACTGAATGATAGATTTACCTGGGAGAGGCTCAGGAGACAAAACAAGCAATGACAATTCATGGATTTCATTTGAGTCCTGATTTAAACAGACTTAAAATTTATGAGGCCATCAGGGTAATTCGCACACTGTCTAGATATTTGATGATATGATGACATTATTGTGCATTTCATTAAGTATGATCATAGTATTGTGGTTATTGTGTTGTTTTGAAAAATCCTTACCTTTTAAATATTTATAATAAAATATTTATGGGTGAAATGACATGATTCCCAGAATGGATTCAAAATAATCCAAGGCAGAGAGTCAAGAATATAAATAAAATAACATTGATCATGACAATAAGTGAAGTTGAGTGATGGGTACCTTGGGGGTACCTTGTACCATCTCTCTATTTTTGTACATATTCAAAATTTCCCAAATAGAAGTTGAAATAAAACAAAAGAATCATCTGGGGAGCTTTTGAAACGTGTAGGTATCCAGACCCCATCCTGAGCAATTCTGAATTAATTGGTCTGGAGTGAGATTGAGTGTCAGTATTCTCCTAAAAGCTCCCCAGAGGATTTTCATGTGTATCCAGGGTTAAAAAGAGCTAATCAAGCTGCAAAAAAAAAAAAAAAAAGTATTATCTGATTCCATTTATATTTAAAAATATACATTCAGGCTGGGTGCAGTGGATAATGCCTGTAATCCCAGCACTTTAGGAGGCTGAGGCAGGCGGATCACTTGAGGTCAGGAGTTCGAGACCAGCCTGGCCAACATGGTGGAACCCCATCTCTACTAAAAACACAAAAATTAGCCAGGTGTGGTGGTGGGCATCTGTAATCTCAACTACTTGGGAGGCTGAGGTGGGAGGATCACTAGGGTGAGCCTCTGGAACCCAGGATGCAGAGGTCGCAGTGAGGTGAGACCGTGCCACTGCACCCCAGCCTGGGCGACAAGAGCAAAACTCCGTCTCAAAAAATAGATAGATAGATAGATAGATAGATAGATAGATAGATGATAGATAGATAGAGATAGAGATATATTCAAAGGTATGTTTGCATAGGTATTTTCAATATCTATAAGGATTCATTCCATACTTCTAAGAGTCACTTTCTCAGCAGTGAGAGAATGGGAGAGATTTTTACTTCCTTCTTGACATTTGTATTGTATTGCTTGAAACTTTTACAAGTGTGTATTATAGTTATGACTTTTTAAATATTTACACTTGATAAAATTTGTTCAAAAATTAAACAGGGTACACTGCAGGTAGTGAGCTTCCCTTCACAGGGGCATTCAAGCAGGAGCTGGAGGAGGGTGAAGTGGGGGCATTGTAGGCAGGGGGATTCCTGGGGGGCTGTGATGGGGGATTGAACCAGTTACCTCTGAGATCCAGAGGCTCACCCTAGGACTCTGAAATGGGACCTTATCTTTGCACAAGTCTCACCTCGTGGCTGGGAAGTCAGTGGGCTTGAGTGGTCTGCGTTTGCTTCAGCATCCAGCTGCTCCCAGTGGGTTCTTGCTGCTTTAAGCTTTCCCCATACAGTCACTACTGGGCCTGAGGTCGACCTAATACTTTGCTTCTTCTCCAGGGCTGCTGCCAAGCTGCAGGCATTGCTGGGAGGCAATGCTCAGGCAACATTCACCCTACATGGACCAGCTGGACAAGGAAGTGGGGGTGATGATGTGGGGCTCCACCACCTGTGTTGATAAGGTCTCTGTTCCTTCTCCGGCCCCTGCAGGACAGCCATGGACCTACTCTGGATGCCCCTGCTGCTGGTGGCCGCTTGTGTCTCTGCTGTCCACAGCTCACCAGAGGTTAACGCCGGTGTTTCCAGCATCCACATAACCAAGCCTGTGCACATCCTGGAGGAACGCAATCTCCTAGTGCTAACGCCCACTGGCCTGACCCAGATGCTGAACCAGACCCGCTTCCTCATGGTGCTTTTCCGTGAGTGCCCCCATCCTGGGTGATGGATGATAGATGGGATGAGGCCTGCCTCCTTGTGTGTGGGGACCAGAAGAGTTTTATATATTGCTAAACACATAAGAACACATATTATTTAAAACAGACATTTAATATATATAGACAGCATCATCTCCAATCTCCAGATGAGAATACTCCAGGGAAGTTAAGCAAGTTGCAATATATTATGCCATCCCTGTAGTCTTGGATTTGTATGTGGCTCCTCTGTCCCACTGAAGAGGAGCCAGGCTTTAACTCGAGGTTTCTGTATTATTCCGAGCCTCAGTCTTTCTCCTCTGTAAAATGGGTGTGAACCTAATGACACACTGGATTATAGTGAAGATTAAATGAGATGTGATAAGTTCCTGGAACACAACTAGAGAGAAATAAATGATGGCAGCCTGGGGCAAGCTCTGGAGACAGTTTTTAGACCGTCACTTTTTTGTTTGTTTTGAGACAGGGCCTTGCTCTCTCTCCCAGGCTGGAGTGCAGTGGCATAATCCCAGCTCACTGCAACCTCCACCTCCTGTGTTCACGCGATTCTCATGCCTCATACATCTGAGTAGATGGGATCGCAGGTACCCGCCACCACACCCAGCTAACTTTTGTAATTTTTGTATTTTTAGTAGAGACAGGGTTTCACCACGTAGGCCAGGCTGGTCGCGAACTCCTGACCTCAAATGATCTGCCCACCTCAGCCTCCTAAACTGCTGGGATTACAGGCGTGAGCCACTGTGCCCGGCCGAGACCATCACTCTTGCTGTCAGATTTGCATGGCCACTTTTGTTCTTTGGACATTTTGCATCAGCAGACATTTTGGGGGACAGAGCAGGCTGCTTCTTCCTGAGGCATTGGGACCAAGCCATGCCCTGGGACAGAATGTAAGGGATTTTCATAACAACTTCCCCATAGTGAGCATTCATGGTGTGTCTGGCACTGTCCTAAGCGCTTCATTAAATGTGACATCATTTGATCCTCACAACCCCGTGTGATGGGTACTAGTCATCTCCCTATTTGATAGTTGAGGAAACAGAAACTCAGAAAGGATCAGCAATTTGCCCAAGGTCACACAGCACAAGTGGCGACCACAGACCCCATGTTGTCCCATGTTCTGTATGGCAGGATTTGGAGAATTAGACCGCAGGTGTGAACACTGGATTTGGAATCCTGTGTTCAGAGCCACTCCTGGAAAATTGCTGGCTCCGTGTCAGTCCCTAAGGCCTGCTTCCAGGACGTGCCTGACCAGCACCACGTTCCCAGAGGCTAGGCAGAGCCTAAGGTTCCAGGGAAGAGCAGGGCAGGGGAGGCAGGGTGCCTTTCCCTTCTTGGTTTTCACCTCCTTCCCAAGCTGCCCTTCCACCCACACTCCCCTATGCTCCTCCTCGCGGCTGTTGTTCTGAGACAGCCCTTTCTCCCTTCTCTGTGTGCTGCCCTCTGACCAGAACCATTTACAGACTCCCTTTTATTTCTAGTCCAACCAGTGCAATGTAGTGTGATGAGGTCAGCTTCAGGGGTTCACAGTCCTACGTTCAAAGGCTGAGTTCTGCCACCTACTGGACTGGTGGCCTTGGGCTGGTGATCTTGAGCATTCTGAACTTCTGTTTACTTGACTGTAAAATGGGGAATTTAATAACATTTATAGGCCGGGCATGGTAGCTCATGCCTGTAACCCCGGCACTTTGGGAGGCCGAGGTGGGAAGCTCTCTTGAGCTCAAGTGTTCAAGAACCAGCCTGAGCAACATGGCAGAACCCCATCTTTACCAAAAAGAAAAATACAAAAGTTGGCTAGGAATGGTAGCACACACCTGTAATCCCAGCTACTTGGGAGGCTGAGGTGGGAGAATCGCTTGAGCCCAGGAGGTCAAGACTGCAGCGACCCGTGATCATGCCACTGCACTCCAGCCTGGCTGACAGAGCGAGAACCTGTCTCAAAATAAATAAATAAATAAATAAATATGTACATACATAAAATTTATAACTCCTAGGGTTATTGTGGGGATTAAGTGAAATAATGTGCTTAGCACAGTGACTGATGCGTAATAAGAACTTAAGAAGATATTGGCTTCCACTATCATCATCCTCGCCAGTTTTCTCACCTGTACAACAAGGTTAATCATTCCTCCCTTGCAGGTTGTTGTGGTGATGAAAGTGGGCTCAGATATGCAGTCCCCTGTCACAGGGGGCACTCCACAGGCAGAAGCTATCACCATTGGGTTCTTATTCACCCCACATTTATGCAGCTCAATGCCAGGCAATGGGTGGGCTCTATGAGTGTCTTGGTTTCTGCTCTCAAGGACTTTACAGTTTAAGCCAGGAATGTCACAAGGCATGAGAAACCCTTTAAAACAAAGTGTGATAAAGTCATGCAATTAAAATAGTCTAAACTGTATACTTTGGGTGCTCTGAAGTGGAGAAGTAATGGTTTGAACTTGTCCTCAGAAGTGGTTCTTCCAACTGCAGCAGCTGAGTGACGTTCTCTGGCTTGGTTCCTGCTCCCTCATGTCTTTGAGTGCACGAGGGATTCTCAGGCCAATGCAAATGCATCTGGAAGCTTGAAGTTTGCCTTGAAGTGAGAGACATCATCTGTTGGGCTTCCACGTAATGCCCAGTGATAGATAATCAAAGCCAAAGAGTTAGTAGAAGTCGTTGAAATTTATGGTTGTTGATATCAATATTTAATCAAAGACCTCATGCCAAGCATTAGTAAGTTCTAAAGAATCTCTCTTAACCTGAATCACTCATGCATCTTGGTTCTTATGCAACATCAAGGTTTGGTGTAACATATATTGGGATCCAGGCAAGACTGAGTGTAAAGCCGAGTTCTTCCATAAACTGGATATGTGGCCTTGGGTGAGTTTCTTGGTGTCTCACTTTCACCTGTAAAGCGAGAATATTGAAAGTGGTATAGTCATTATAGGGATTAACTGAGAGGTTATTACCTGACATGTGGAAGTTGCTCAATAAACATGAGTTCCCATTCTCCCTTACCCTGTGGCACTGAGGCAAATGCAGTTCATCAACCCTGTGTCAGTGAAGACAGAGTTCAACTACAAGTAATTAAGAATCTGCTAATGGTGATGTCTTTGTCTGTTTGTGTTGCTACAAAGGAATACCTGAGGCTGGGTAATTTATAAACAATAAAGCTTTATTTGGTTCACAACTCTGCTGGTTGGAAGTTGGGCATCTGATGAAAGGTTCAAGCTGCTTCTACTCATGGTGAAAGGTGAAGGGGGAGCTGGTGTGTGCAGCAATCATGTGTGAGAGGGGAACAAGAGAGAGGAGCAGCGGCTGCCAGGCTCTTTTCAACAACCAGCTCTTGCAGAAACTAATAGAGTGAGAACTCACTCGTTACCTTGGTGACAGCATCAAAACATTCATGAGGGATCCACCTCTATGACCCAAACACCTCCTATTAGGCCCCACTCTAACACTGGGGAACAAATTTCAACATGACATTTAAAGAAAGTCGAACTAACCAAACTATAGCAGGTGGCTTACTCCAAGAGTTGATCTCACACACTGTGTGAGGTGGGACAGGAAGTCAATGCCTGACATAGCAGCTCCACAGTGTCAGGGACAAGGCTTCTTCTATTTTCTGACTCCCTCATCCTTGACACATTAAAACTGATGGTCACAAGATGGCTGCTGTGCTTCTTGCATTGCACTGCACATTCCAGCTAGAAATAAAAAGGGATGGGCAAACAACAAAGGGATAAAATACGTCAGCCACCTATGTCCCTTTAAAAAAATCAAACTTTCCCAGAGCTGCACCCAATCACTTTGGTAACATCTTATTGGCTAGAACTTGGGCCCATGGATGTTTCTAACTGAGAAGTCTGGAATGGTGAATGTTTCAGGTTTCCAACCTCTTTAGTTGAGAAAGCAAAACAAAAGGAGGTTATAAATGGCTGATTCTCAGTATTTGCCATAAGATCCAAGGTTATAGGCTAACTTAAATGTGTCAAGCATCTTATTAGTTCTTTACATATCATGGGGTCAATTAATACGAGATCAATGAAATCCCTTAAAGAAATAAATTATATATGTATTACCCACTTTAATACTCAAACTTCTTCTTTGCTCTAATTTTGACTAGTTATCTTAAAGATCACTGTGTTTACTGGGAAAGCTAACTGCTATAACAATCAGCAAATCTAGGTTCATAAGGGTCCATATCATCTTAGTCCCAGGTGGGTCTGCAGAGAAGCTCTGCTCCATACAATCATTCAGGCAACCAGTCTCCTTCTAACTAGGACCTCAGCCATCCCTTAGGGCCTAGAGTACTCCACAGAAACCTCTGCCTCCAGCCAGCAAGGTGGGAGGGAGACGAGGATGTGCCTCAGGGTCAGGCTAGGCCTGGAAATGATGCCCATCTGTGCTACTCAATGTGTAGGCCATAAGCCAGCAATGTCAGCTTCACTCAGGAGCTCATAGAAATGCAGACTCCCAGGTTTCATCCTAGAAGCACTGAATCGGAATCTGCATTTTAACAAGATTCTCAGGTGATTCACATACATTAAAGTGTGAGAAGCACTGGTGTACATCATTTCTACCCACATTCCATTGGCCTGATCACTGCCCTATAGCCGTGCTTATCTGTAAGAGAGGCTGGGAAATGTAGTATGGCTGTATACACCAAGAGGAAAAAGAAACCAGGCCTGGGGAACCCACAATATTGCCTTCCTTTAGTCACATTGCACCTGCTTTTTGCTATAAAAGCCTTGAAATGACCTTTGTTCAGAAACAATTCAAAGCTGGGCAGGCTG